>NW_006399771.1:24302757-24303438 GCF_000299155.1 Elephantulus edwardii | reverse complement strand
TCTTCTTTGGCCTGTCCAAGGAAACCCAAACCTGAATATGGCTGGCATATGCCCCCACCGCAGCGCGAGAGCCTCCCCCAGCGCAAGTGGCCGCTGGGGGCGCAGCACCCCACTTCGCTGCACGGGCGCTCGGCGTGCGTGCTGCCTCTCTTGTGCAGGCGGCCAGCGGTTGCCCGCTTTCCCCACAGCTGCCATCCAGGCTCCAAGAATTCTCTCTAGAATAAGTCCACCTTGTGGCAGTGTGGTAGCTTCGCTGAACCAGTCTTGAGGAGGGCCGGTGTCCAGCATCCATCCTGGGTAAGGGAATCCATTTGTTCCGGCTGTGGAAGCCTCATGGAGCTGCAGCAGACATGGAGCATTTTGAGTCAGATAATCATATGATCTACTATACTGGAAATGAAAAGGTGAGGAAAAATGGGGTCACTTTCATAGTTTAAGAAGTCATTTCCATATCCATTTTGAAATAAATGCTGTGACAGGATAATATTCATGCACATACAAGGAAGTCCAGTGAATACCACTATCATTCAAATATATACACCAACAAGAGCCAAAGAGGAGGAAATAGAAGATTTCTACCAACTTTTGCAGTCACAGATCAATTGAAAATGAAATTAAGATGCATTAATAATAACAGGTGACTGGAATGCAAATATTGAAGCAATGTTGTTGTTATGTGCC
>NW_006399771.1:24298414-24300887 GCF_000299155.1 Elephantulus edwardii | reverse complement strand
TTTTTTTGTTTGCTTGTTTTTTTGTTTTATGATTCCCTACTCCAAGGACTGGTCCCTCTTGGCAACATGGCCAAAGTAAGTAAGACAGAGTTTCAAAATCCTTACATCCAGGAGAAGCCTGATTTCATCCTCTCCAAGAGAGACCTGTTTGTTTTCTAAGTGATAGCTAAGAGTCATGCTATGTCCAAGACTTTTCTCAAGCACAACTCAAAGGCATCGATTCTACTTCTGTCATCTTTAGTCATTGTCCAGCTCTCAGATGCACAATAAGTAATTGCAAAGACCCTAGCTTGGATCAGGCACACCTTGGACTTTTAACTGACATCATTGTTTTTCAGCACCCTGGAGAGGTCCCTGATAGAAGATTTTCCCAATGCAATTCATCTTTTGCTATCCCAGCTGCTGATAACAAGAGCATTTATTGTGGAGCTAAGCAAGCCAAAGCTGTTAACAATCTCGTTATCTTCTCCGTCTAATATGACATTACCAATTGGCCCAGTGATCAGAATCAGTGATCAGTGATGTTGAGTTTCAATATTAGGTTCATATTAAAATATGTATTACTATTGAAAAAAAATGGAACTGAACTAGTTTTTAGCATTGAGCTACAGAGTAGAAAAGTGCTTAAGTGAATATTTTTTATTTTTATAGTGTATATTTCATTACTGCCAGGAGCTTAAGGCATCTTTTTTTTTTTTCAACTTTCTGTCAAACACTAATTCTAACAAAATCCTTTTAAATTACTATGTTGTTTAATTAAAATGACAATTTAGTCTTATCCATTTCTCACGACACTAAGGAAAAGGAAAACAAACTGAAACACCTCCCACTCTTGAAATGTGTGCACACTCTTATGTTGGTTCTGATTAGGAGTCCCATGAATTTATTTTATAGGAGCCAGCTTTAAGCTGAGTTTCCTTCACTTGCAAAGGTAACTAAAATGTTAAGATATTAAAACAACACTCTTGTCTGTATAGCACATTCTGGTTTTCACACTAATTTTAAAAACATTTTATTTTAGACTACCAATAACCATATAAAGTGAGATTAGTTAATATTGTTATAGTATCATAACTCCAAATTATTGAGGGGTAACCATGTCAATTTAAAGACTAGGGTGTGACTGTTTCAAACTTGTAGTCTTTCCAGTTATTTGCTGTGCATCTGAGAGCTGGACAGTGAATAAGAGTGAAAGAAGAATTGATATGTTTGAGCTGTGGTAATGGAGAAGAGCACTGACATCTCATGGATGACCAAAATAACAGATAGATGTCTTGGAAATGGTGTATCTGGAATGTTCTTTGGAAGCAAGAATGATGAGGCTTCATCTCACATACTTTGGGTATGTTGTTAAGAAGGGCTGTTTTTTTTGGAGAAGGACATGATGCTAGGAAGGTTGGAGAGTTGGCAAAGGTGAGGATGACCCTAGACCAAGTGGATTGATGCAGTGGCTGCCACAATGGGCTCTTGTGTGTCAGGAAGTGTGAGGATGGTACAGAATAGAAAAAGGTTCAGATCTTTTGTTCATAGGGTCGCTATGAGTCATACTCAACTGGACAACAGACAACGACAACAACAACAACATATGTTAAATGAAGAAACTGAAGATTCAGAGATAATGATCCAAAACAAACTATGCCTTTGTATACTGTGTTGGCATGTAACGAAACCACTCTATAACCAGAGTCTCCCATTTAAACTTAATTCTAGCATTGCTTCATTAAACAGCACTGTCCTTATTTAAGGGGGAAAATCTTTCAGTAAAATTCTCTGAATAAGTATGACTTGGGAGGGGAAAGAAACTGTTGCGGAATGTTGTGGAGGAAAGGAGGACCCCTAGCCAGGACAGATCACATAAGCTCTGGATAAGTGCAAGCCTCCCAATGGCCTTTAATACAGGGTACAGAAAGCTCCCCTATGTTTGGCCATACCGCTTGAGAAAGCTCTCCGCCTGGGAAGAGGGCTGCCCCATCTGTTGAGCTGGGAGTGGTCCACAGGAGGCTGAGGTTCTCCTAACCAATTCTCATGTCCCACGTCTGTAAGCCCACCCTATCCTGTCTTCCTGTTTACTTGTTTGTATATAAGTGTGCTGCAGCTCCCAATAAAATTGAGCTAGATTGACTCTCTGATCCTCTCCCAGAGTGGTGTCTCTCTATCATGCTTACCCCCATCAGGGTGTCGCTGTTAGTTACAGGAGAACAGACAGAGACAAGAAACCACAGTCATTATGTTGTTAGTTGCCATGGTGTTCATTGTCAACTCATGATGATCCTTACCCACACCATGAGTAAAAGAAAATGTTGCCCTGATTTGTGTCATATTAATTATGGTTGGCATAATGAGTCTATTGTTGCAGTCATTGACTTAATCTTATTGAGGTTTTGTTTTCTCTCCACTTATCCTCTGATATATCTTTATAGCTATGGTTCTTTCTGATATTGCATCCAAAGGTGAGTCAAAACCGCACCAGTAA
>NW_006399771.1:24295519-24296914 GCF_000299155.1 Elephantulus edwardii | reverse complement strand
ATTATACCAGTACAACGCTGTTTTAACCACCATGGCAGTGTACTAGGATTTGAAATCAGGGAGTGAGATGCCTCCTACTTTTTTTCTATTTTTAAGGAGTGCTTTGCTTATTTGAGACTGCTTTCCATTCCAAATGAAACTGGATATTACCTTTTTTCATCTCCTTGAAGAGCGGGATTGGTATTTTTATTGGGATTGTGCTGAACATGTAACTTGCCTTTGGTAGTATTGCCATTTTCACAATATTGAGTCTTCCTATCCATAAGCAAGGGATATCCTTTCACTTCTCCAGATCTCTTTTTGTTTCTTCTAGTAATGTTTTGTAATTTTCTTTGAACAGATTCTTTGTGTTTCTGGTTAGATTTACTCCCAATTATTTAATCTTGTGATCCATAGTTTTCATTGTTGTATTTTTAAAAATATAGATTACTAAGCATTTCTACATATTATGTATTTAAAAACAGACTACTAATTCTTTCTACTAATACCTGAAGCTCCTCTGAAAATTTTCTAGTATGTGTGACCCAGTATTTGAAATACCATAGTTTTCGATATTACACCAATATGCAAGCTACCACAATTCAATAAACTGTCAGATGGTGGCTCTATCATTGTTAAGGTCATGATTAAAAAAATGACAAATTAACAAGTGTCTAGAAATGACCAATTAAGTGATTTACCTTGCATTGAACAAATGACTTAACATATGGCATTTAATTATAAAATTAATGCATTACTTTACTATTCTGAAGTGAAAATCTCTGATAAATAAGTAGAACTAATTGATTCTCAGATAATACATTTATTTGGGAAATCAGAAACTCTTTCAGTAGCAGCAGTAATACTGGTCAGTGAGTACAAATATAGGCCAAGTATCAGGTGAAGGATTTAATAATTTTCAGTCTATTTAACTACTATAAATACATCAGTGAGGCCACATTGTTATTTTATGTGTTTTATTTTTGAGTAAAAAAAGACTCAAAAGATCAAAGATCATTTAATCCACTATTGATTGCATGAAGATAAAATTTTAAAGAGAGCTTATCTGATTCTAAAGTTCTTTCTGCTAAAATACATACTAGAGAAATCAAGCTGGAAAAGATAGAGGGTTAACAAAAGAGAGAAAGACCTTCAAAAAGAAAATGACACAGTGACTCTGACAGTGCATGGGAGCATGGCAGAGACCATGAGAATGGTTCAGGATTAGATAGGTTCAGATCTATTTTTCACACGGTCTCTATGATTCATATTTGATTTATTGGTACTAAAAAATAACAATAGATAAGCATATCTGTTGTCACCTTAAAACTCTATTTTGATGTTACATAGTTTGTTATTTAGGAAATTGTCACTTGTGGTTAATATGATACATCCCTTAAAATAAAAAATTAAAAA
>NW_006399771.1:24293148-24293671 GCF_000299155.1 Elephantulus edwardii | reverse complement strand
GAATTTAAAGAAATAACATATGAGCAAGAGCCTATGGTGATGGTGGCAGAAGTTCAGGCTGCTTTGAAGGAAATGGCAAAAAATAAGGCCCCAGGAATAGATGGTATACCAATTGAAGTATTCCAGATAACAGATGTTGGCCTAGATGTGCTCACGAAGTTGTGCCAAGAAATCTGGAGGACAACCACTTGGCCAACTAACTGGAAGAGATTTATATTTGTTCCCATTCTAAAGAAGGGTGACCCAACTGAGTGTGGAAACTACAGAACAGTGTCATTGATTTCACATGCAAGCATGATTCTACTAAAAATTATCCAAAAACTATTAGAACAGCACATCAGCAAAGAATTGCCAGAAGTCCAGGCTGGGATTAGAAGGGGGCTTGGTACTAGGGATATTGTTGTTGATGTTAGATGGATCTTGGATGAAAGCAAGGAATACCAGAAGAATGTCTATCTATGTTTCATTGAATATGCAAAGGCATTTGACTGTGTGGATCATAACAAACTGTGGCTGACTCTGA
>NW_006399771.1:24290873-24291719 GCF_000299155.1 Elephantulus edwardii | reverse complement strand
GTGTGTGTGTGTGTATGTTTGTGTACATTTAACACCTGTATTTCTCAATTTCAGAGTAATATCAAAGCATCAGGAAATGATTGTAAAAAAAAAAATCCTTATTCCCCATAAAGTAGAGAGCATTTAAGTTCTCTAACTGAAAAGACAAATTTAGTGCTCCAGATTTAAACATTAACCAGCTTTGTGAACTTTGATAATTTCTCTGTACTTCAAGTTCTTCCATGTGTAAAAACAAAGCAAAAACCCCTGAAACTCACTGAACTCAACCGGCAACTAAAAAACTTACTCTCTAAAAGGTTTTCAGAGACTTTAAGTCACATGGGAGGAGATTGTTAACTTTTCTCCCTGGGAGTTACTGGTGAACTTGTACCACCAGAGATGTGTCACCTCTGGCTTGGCAATACACCTCCCTACCCACTAGGCCACCAGAGCTCCCTCTGTAAAATCAGGTTAATAATACAACTACACAAATTAATAGAAGCACTGATGTCACATTTTATCAATATGAGTTGAAATACCAATGGGACAGAACTTAACAACACACAAGTTATGATCTTTTCAATCACTTTTTTATATGAAAACTTGAAAATAAAAAAGTAAGGAAAAAGCTTTGATGTATTAGTATTATGGCATTGAGAAAAATAATATTGAATATAGCGTGGACTGCCAAAGGCATCCCAGCTGATGCAAGCTTTTTTTTTTTTCTTTCTTTTTAAATAATTGCTTACCTAACAAGTATATATACATTGTTTTTCACACTGGATATTTCCCATTTCCTTTACCCATTTTTCCCTCCACCCATCAAATTGTTTGCCCCATGATTACTCCTCTTGCTATCCCCCACTG
>NW_006399771.1:24286406-24290283 GCF_000299155.1 Elephantulus edwardii | reverse complement strand
AATGATAATTTTTTATTTCAATTGTAATTTTAACAAAATTTATAAAAAAGTAGGATTTTCAATCATTCATTTTTGCACACTTTCCTCCCTCTCCCGCCTTTCAAGCTCCACAAATTCACTTTTTTAAAAAAAATTCCATTATTGTTGCACAATTTTTCCCCCCTCATCTCCCTTCCTCAGACCTTTTTGTGATGTACCTCTTATTCTGGACCATTGTCTAACAGTCAATACCTAATCATATGTTTATTTTAAAGAATTCTTTTTCTCATCTGTTCCAATACAATGATAATTATCCACTCTCTTTCTATTCTCCTCCCTGATCCCCATCTCAACTGATTTTTGGCAAGAGACAAAATCAGTTAAATGAGGGAACAATAGTCTTTTTAACAATTGGTAACAATAGCCTTTTTAGCAATTGGCGTTGGCAAAATTGGAAAACTATCTGTAGTAAACTCAAACAACACCCACACCTCATACCATACACAAAACAAAATCAAGGTGGATCAAGGACCTAGGAGTTAAACCAAAGAGTATAAACTTCATCATAGATAAGCTTGGAAGAACTCTAGAAATTCTAACCCACAGTATGAACAATCTTCCAAGCATAATGTAAAACCTACAATGAGGCAAAAACAAAATAGATCAATGGGATCTTCCAAGAATCAAATCCCTATGCACATCAAAAACCTTCTCCAACAGAGTAAAAAGGGAAAGCCACAGACTTGGGAAAATATTTCATAATTGCATATCTGATAAGGTACTCATATCTAACATTTCTGGTATATTCTAGAACCTCAACAAGAAAAAGGTATACAAACCAATTGCAAAATAGGCATAGAATATGAATAGATACTTCACCATAGAAGACATTTAGATGGCAAACACATGAAGAAATGTTCAAAATCCCTAGCTATCAGAGGGATGCAAATAAGATAACTATGAGCTATCATCTTACCCCACCAATAGCAAAGTTTAACAGATTAGCAATCAACAAATGTTGGCTAGATTGTGGAGATATTGCAAACTTTTTCACTGCTAGTTTGAATGTAAAGTGGGGGGACCACTATGAAAAGTGGATTAATACTTTCTTAAAATGTTGAAAATAGAAATAGCATTTGACCCAGCAATTGCACTACTGGAATATACCCTAAAGAAACCACAACCAGTATCCAAACAGATGAATACACACCTATGTTTATTGCTCCATTATTAACAATTTCAAAGAGACGGATACAACCCAAGTGCCCATCAACAAACACATGGATATTAAAAACAATGGTATTTTCACAGTTGTAAAATACTACACAATATGAGTGACCCTGGAGGATATTATGCTGAGCCAAATATCTCAGTATCAAAAAGACACATACTGAATAACACCGCTGTTGTATACTTAAAATTTCTATGAGTGAGAGTTGAGTCAATGTCAACTATTAATAACAACAATCTGAAATATTATCTGCCCACTTACAGTTTCCTAAGGTATCTAATATGACATTTATAACAGTTTATGATATACATCTTTAGTGTGAGTAATCCTTCAAAGATATATTTCCAGTAGCTCTTTGGCATCTTGGGGGGGTGGGCGCTCATGTTGGGTGCCTGTGGGCCACAGCGCACACAGAACCTTCACAAAGCTGGGTTGCTCTGGCATTGCCTCTCAGCCTGCCGCCGAGCTGCTAGGACCCACAGCAGGGGAGGTGGGAGAAGATTGTTATGTTTTCTAATTATAGATTTGCTTCTTAATGCAAGTGTTGATAATGAATGTATCATTAAGACTATAAATATAAATATAGAAATAATAGAAATAGAAATATATATTTTGTATTTTTTTTTGGCTGGTATATGCTGTTATGTATCATCAAGTTGAGATTAACCCATAGCTAACTCTCCAATGGGTTTTCAGAATAAGATAATCACACAGAAAGCAACTGCCTATCTTTCACCAGTTTAACAGCTGGTTCTCTCTCTGTGTATATACATATGTGCGTAAGCAGGAGTGGCATCCACTTCCTAAATAACATGCCTTCGGAAACCCTATGAAATTTTATAAATGGCGATAGTTGTAGAGGGGCTTCAACCCTTTTTGTTCTTTGGGTCACTATGAGTCATGCTAGACTCAAAGGCAATCAACAACAACAATAACAACAATGTACACATTATTACAATGCATTTATATTAACCTACATAAAGCAAGATAATTTCAGCTCAGCAAATTCATGATTTGTAAAACAAACACATAAGGATATTATGGCTGTACTCTTACTGTTCTTCAGTGTCAATAACTACTACAACTCATAGCAACCCTGTAAACTTTAATATTATTTTTAAATTTTTGGCTCAAAGTAAAATAAGTTAATGTCATTTTCAAGAAGCAAATATAGTGAGAAGCTTTGTATCAATGGCCGCCATAGAGAACTTCTCTAAGTGGTAGAAAACTTCAAACTGAAACTAGAGGAAAAAATGACCTCTATTTTTTTCTCTCAATGTAAGACACAATATGAGAACTTCTAGAAATTCACAGCTAACATAAAATTTAAATGTATATGTAAGCATGAATTAATTTACCCCTTTGGTAGATGAACGTTCAGGCATTTGACTTAAATATAATTATTTGCATCAGACTTTTCTGAGGAGAATCGTGATGCATAAAGTATTAACTGTAAAAAAGTTTTGTCTTACACTTACCCCAATTTTTGCATAGCTTCTCACTATGTTAGATAAATTTCAGCTCCAAAAGCTAAAGTTCACTCTGCAGTTTAACAATTAGCAGAACCTGAAAATTTGTTAGAACGATTCACTTGCTCATTCATTCACAGTTGATTCCAATTTATAGCAACCCTCCGTTGAATTTATCTTAACAAGAGAACACTGGCAATCTTTCTTCTGAAGAGCTGCTGGCAGATTTTAACCACCAGTGGTACAATCTTTTGCCACAAACTGTGAACTATACCACCAGAGATTCTTGTCAGAAGTATAAGGAGTATGTATCTTGGTGTGTATCTGAGAGTTGGACAATGAATAAGGAAGACAAAAGAAGAATTAATGCCTTGAGTTGTGATGTTGAGTATTGAATATCCCATGAACCACCAAAAGAATAAACAAATATGTCTTGAAGAAAGCACAACCAGAATGTTTCTTGGAGGTAAAGATGATAAAGCTTTGCCTTACACTTTGGGCATGCTGTTAGGTGAGGCTATTCCTTGGAAAGGGGTACATGCTTGGAAAGGTAGAGGGATGACAAAAGAAGGAAGACCCTCAATGAATTGGGTTGACATTGTGACTGCAGCTATAGGCTCAAGTATTTTAGAAATGATAAAAGTGAATAGCAAAGGATAGAGTCTATATCTGTTGTTTATAGAATCAAAACGAGTCATGCTGAAAACCCCTAGCAACAACAACACATGGAGAAATAAGTTGAATAATCAGTAAGTCAAAACAGGTGCACAGAATTTTTATTAACTTTAGTTCAGGAAAAGGAGTGCTGGTGGCAAAGTTCACAATATGTTGCATCACAGAGCAAAAAGTTGTCCATTTCAGACAATTTAAGTCTACCAGAGGCTCTGCAGGAGAAAAAAAGACAGTCCAGTCTCATTAAGTTTTATTGCCTTGGAAACCAATTAAAGAGTTTCCATAAGAAGACGATGACTCAGTAGTCACAAGTTTGTTTTGATCTTAGCACAAGAAAAAGCTCTAAGACTTTTCACTGATTTAGAAGTACCATATGCACCACGTGATAGTGATTGTGATAAATTCATTGTGAGTAGGTGTTTATTCAAGGGCCCTGGTGGTGCCACCAGAGCACCCCTACAGTTGAAATGTTGTTGTTGTTATGTGCCATCGAGTCGCTTGCGACTCATAGCGACCCTGTGAACAA
>NW_006399771.1:24283068-24286111 GCF_000299155.1 Elephantulus edwardii | reverse complement strand
GACTGTTGACTATGGAGCCAAGCAAACTAAAGCTGTGTACAATCTCAATCTCTTCACCATCCATCCTGATGCTGCCAATTGGTCCAGTGGTGAGAGTCTGTCATCTCAGTTGAGATCTAGATATCAAAACACGCACAAATATTAACAAGATCTTCATGTGATTCCTGAGCACTTAAAAGTTTGAGAAGTACTGCCAACATTGTCTGCTTTTTTATTTATATATTCCCATCAAATATTTTCTATTCTTGTAGCTAATTCCACAGGACCTTGCTCTCAAATTTATGAAGTTACAACCAATTAATCTAATAAATGACAACATTATTACATATCAATCAAAAGGAATGCGTTCATGAGCAACAGAAGACAACTGGCCTTCTCTCTTTTGAAATCTATGTGCATTTAGATAGAGGTCTTCCAGAAAATGCTCTATCTATGTTATTTATTCCAATAAAGAAAAAAAATGTACTTGGATAAGAGGTGAAAATAGATTTCTGTGAAGCCCTTTATACTAACATTTTATAAGCAAGTGTGTGCCCCTTTTCTTCTGAAGGCTTAGTTGGGCATCTTGCATTTATACATTTTTATAAGAATAGATATAGAGTACATTGTTACCATGACAATGGAAAATATTGAGATTCCCCCCACCCCCCTGCTTACAGGAATATTTTTCCTTGTGTTCTCTGGGAACTACATTTGAAATAAGCATTCTGGTGAATTTTTGGTAGGTAAATTTTTAAGTAAAAAAGAAAAAGATAAATATTAAGTAATAATGTAGTATCAATCCACTTTGAAATAAATTATGTGCTTTATTTCTTTAAGCATCAGACTTTAGAAGGATAGATCATAGGAGGTTGTGCTGCTAACCCAAATACCGAGCCTCTTTAGTGGTTCAAACGCATCATGCTTCATGAAATAGAAATGGTCAATATCTTCCTGTGCAATTCACAGCCTCAGAAACACAATGGAGGGTCAATTATGAGTTGATTTTCACTGGATAACAATGAATTTTTAGAGAGATGGTAAGTTAGAGATAGACAAGCAGTAGTAAGTTTTTCATTAGGGTTGGAGCAGCACTGACCTTAGAAACAGAGAGGCTGTTTTCTAGCCCTAGTACTGATTCTGGGTATATGCTTATGACTTTCTTGGAAACTTCTTCCCTCTCGGTCTTAGTTTTCTCATTCATAAATTGAATAATTCAGGGAAAATATTATTAAAAGTAGATTGCAGGGAAAAAAATATCTGTATCTTTGCTTAAATAACAATTTTCTCTTAAACTATATAACAGCAACTTTTGTCATAAAACAAATTTCTCAGTTGCTTAACTGTCTACATTTTTCTACCAGTAACTTTTATACTTCTGTGTAGTGGACTGAATATTGTCAGATATTTTTGATGATTTACTTGATATTCTACACGCTTTCAACTCTAGCACTTTCCTTTTAATACTGACTGCTTTGCTCAGGAATAGTGATAGGGAATGAAGTTACTAAAACCAATTTCACTTTTATAACACCTGCACCCACCAATAAGCATATTTCAAATAATTCTACAATCTAAAACAAACAAACAAACAAACAAACAAAATAGCAATAACAACCACCCATCTTCCAAGTGATCTATATTCTCTGAATATGTATGAGTACAATGGGTAAGTGTTACTTTATTTGGAAAAAAAAGTTTTCCAACTGTAATTCTATTAATGTTTATTGTTGTTTTTGTTGTTGTTGTTGTTAGGTACCATCAAGTATGATTCATAGCAACCCTATGAACAACAGATCTGAACTTTGTCCTATCCTGAGCCATCCTTACACTTCCTGACACACTACAGCCCATTGCGGCAGTCACTGTGTCAATCCACCTGGTTAAGTATCTTCCTCTCCTTTTGCTTAACCTCAGCCTTTCCAAGCACCATGTTCCACTCCAAGGAAGAGCCCTTTTTAGCAACATACCTGAAATACAGGAGGTGAAGCTTTGTCATCTTTGCCTCCAAAGAGCACTCTGGCTGCACTTTCTCCAAATATATTTGTTTAGTCTTTTGATAGTCCATAGTATATTCAGTAATCTCCAATACAATAGCTCAAAGATATCAATTCTTCTTTGATCCTTATTTGTAGTCTAGCTCTCAGATGCATAGCAAGGGGTCAGAAAGACCATGGCCTGAATCAGACACATCTTCATTCTCAAACTGACATCAGGTAGTTTGGGAAACACACTGCTGTCTTGTTACATCATGTGGGGCCCCTTAAGCTTAAGTGGAAGGATACAGGACAGCTCGAATTGGACATAGGCTCCAGTTCTGGAAGGGAACAACAGGTTTCCTGGTTTGGCATTCTGGTACTTTGGAGGAAACGCTACTGTCAGACCTTTAGCCCTGTGGGCTTTAGACCAAGAAGGGAGCACAAATATATACATTCTTCACAAGACATTGCTGTGTTTTGGGTCATTATATACTTACAAGAACATAAAATCTACTAAGAAAAGACTCACATTATGTCAAGAAAACAACAATCCACCTCAGTCATCATGAAAAAAACAAAATAACCCTTCCTCTAACAAAGCAGATCCAATGAATACCCCAGGTAGAACGAACCAAACAAAATATGTTGGTGTACAGATACTAAAACAGCTACATAAAAAGATACAAATGATGGAAGAAACAAGGAAAGCCAGCAAGAGAGCAAATAGCTCAGAGACAACAATCCAGAAGAAATATGCTGATGAGAGGCAACTTGAATAGCTATGGAAGAAAATGCAAAAGATGGAAGGGAAGAATTAATCATATAGATAAAGAGGTACAAGAACTTAAAAAATCATCACAAGACAGAGAGGGTACAGTCAACACAGTACTGGAAATAACAGAAAAGCAGGAAAATGCAATCCAGAATATCAAGACCAAAATGCCAAAAGTGTCCAAAACACTGATAAGACAGAAAAAAAAAAAGAACTGAAGTGATAGAACAGAGAGTCAGTGAGCTGGAAGACAAGAGCCTCACAGGAAACATACTAGAAGAAAAATCAGAGAGGAGATGTAAAGAAAATTAAG
>NW_006399771.1:24280327-24282368 GCF_000299155.1 Elephantulus edwardii | reverse complement strand
GTGTTCTACCTTTTTTATTCTCCAATTTTAGCTCTCTGCACATTCCATTTTAATACATTGCTTTATCCTCCAGAACTGCCCTTTGCAATCATCTGTTCAGCTATTTCACTTCAGCATGTTTTCCTCTTGTTTTGGCTTTATATGTATGACAACAATCTGGAACAAGAGGTGCATTACATATTTTATATTTAGAAATAAATCCATGAAATTAAATCTTTTTTAGATAGGAGGAATATTTAATGCGAGTCACTGATTTCAATAATATTCACTGAATTGGAAATATATTAGTTATGAAGTAATAGTTATAACCCTTCAAATATTGAATGCCACATTGAAGTTTTTGAAAGTGAGTATGAGTGTATCAGGAGATCTGGTGGCCTACTGGGTAAGGAGTTATGCTGCCAACTCAAATGCAAGTGGTTCAAATATATCAGCTGAGTTACAGCTTCTGAAAACTCATTGGCTGGTCAGCTCATGTCAGTTCTTAATCAGTAGCACGTAACAACAACAACATGAGAATATTAGTGTGAAATGGAGACAGAATTTGAAATCGAAGACTTCTTGACTTATTCCATAAAGGAGAAGTAAGTATAGACATCTTTCTGGTGGGAAAGACCTACATAAATGCAACCCAATCTTCTAATTAAAAGCTATATGAGTGTGGATGTCCTTCGTTCCAGAGTAAAGTTACTGTATTTTTCTCATTTTGCTACCTTACTTTACAGAGCTCAAATGGCTCTTTAAAGGAATAATAATAAAGCAGGCACTTAACCTATTACTTACAGTATGACCAGCATGTTGTTATTGTTGTTGATTGTCTTCGAGTTGAGCACAACTCAAAGCGACTCTATAAACAAAAGGCCTGAAGTCCCTCTACAACCATCAATATTTATCAAAGTTCATAGAGTTTCCAGAGGCTTGTTATTTAGGAAGTGGATGCTTCAAAACAATTCTGTGAGGTACATTTATGTTTATATCTCTTTTTGAAAGGAAGGAATTCAGACCTAGAAGATTTAAGTGATCTTCCTCAAATCACACAGAACTTAAGTAGTGGAACCAGAATTAAAGGCTAATATTATTGCTAAGTACCACTGAGATTATTTTCTTTCAATACTGTTGGTTTATAACTGCCTCATAGCTGACCCTCCAGTGAGATTGAAAGGCTACCTTCAGTGGAAAGAGATTGCCCATATTTCTCCCACAGAACCTCTGATGGATTATAGAATTATCAGAGTATTTAATTTTTTGGATTATCAATAAAGCTCCTTATGGACTGCACCACTAGCGACCCCATGTGCCAGAGTTGAATTGCTCCATAATGTTTCTAGGTTGTGATCATTAGGAGAGTAGAAGCCAGATCTTTCTCCTGCAAAGCCTCTGGATAGGTTTGAACTTGTAATCTTTCCATTAGCAGCTGACCATTTTGTATACCACCAGTAACATGTTAAGCCTAGACTGTACAAAACAATCTATTGACCATTATTTATATGGAATTGATCTGACCTTCAAAATTATCAGAAACCATGATTACATGCATGAAGGAGTTCAAGGTAGATTCATTCCCATTTTGAGGTGGAGGCTTATGCTTTTTTCATCTACACTTCTTTGTGGTAAATTATTTAACATGCCACATGTTCAATTATATAAAATTTTTAATTACTTTTGCAAATTACTTTTTAATTACAGTATGTCTTGCAGTAGGAAAAAGTTTTACATATGAAAGAGTCTACATGGAATGTTCCGTTTATTGAAGTTAAAATATTCTTTTGACTTTTTAAACTTTTTTACTTCAGATCTCATTCTTTTGTATAGTTCCTTTCTTCAGGATATGGTAAAATTTAAGATCTTCTTTCTAGCTGAAACCCAGATATAAACCAAAAGTCAAGTGCACTTCTCTCTCAGCTCTATTTAAAATGTTATTCAATGACCAGAGAGCTTTTACATTCTGAGTTTCTTTAAGTAAGCTTACACAATTTAGGCAAGAACAATTTGTTTACAATAAAGTAAAACAAAAAGTACTTTGTGAGAGAGTACATTTATA
>NW_006399771.1:24276876-24278792 GCF_000299155.1 Elephantulus edwardii | reverse complement strand
CAGGCCATTTGCTGTGCATCAGAGTGCTTGGCAATGACCTCAAATGTCATAATTTATGCCTTTGAGTTGTGATGCTGGAGAATACTGAATATACTGTGGACTGCCAAGAGAACAAACAGGTTTATCCTAGAGAGGGTGAAGCCATGCTGCTCCTTGGAGACAAGGATTTTGAAGCTACACCACACATACTTAGAACAGTGGCCAGGAGGAACCAATCCTTGGAAAAGGACATCATGCTTGGAAGGGTGGAGGGACAGCACAGGAGAAGAAGATCCCAGATGAGATAGATTGACAGAGTAACTAGGATAATGGGTGTAGGTGTGTTGGATGCAGAGATACTGGTTCAGGATAGATAAGAGCTATTGCACATCGGATTACTATGAGTAGCAGGCAACTTGATGGCACATAATAACAATGTGTCTTTGGAATCTCCTGTTCTTATTTTGTAATCCTCCCACTTGAAAGAGGTGAAAGGGAAGAGATCATTGGGAGACAATTGGACATTGTCAATTGGAGAGGCAATTCTCATGAGATCTTACTTGGATGAATTATTTCAATGTTGCTACATGCTAATGTTTTCCAAAAGTTGTTTTTGTTGATTGCCTTCAAGTTGATCGTGACTCAGCGACCCTATGAACAAAAGGCCTGAAGCCACTCTACAACTATCGACATTTATCAAAGTTCATAAAGTTAGCAGAAGCATGTTGTTTAGGAAGTGGATGCCACTCTTGCTTCCAAATAATCACTAACATTTTAGGATCTCAACCAAACTCAGTGAAGTAGAAAATTGACATTTATAATTTGTAAAGCTCTTCCTGTTAGACTTTTGGGCCAGTTCAAGTACATTATGGCACACGATTTCTTTTTTTATATTTTTTTCTCTCTTTGAGCATTCCTACAGTTTCTGATTTCCATTAGGACACTGTATTGTTACAGGTTTAATGTTCAAAATGACACTCTGAGCCACTGGCTTTGACATTCACCGAATGACTGACCGATAAACTAAAATAAGCTGTGTATAAGCTATTCATTACAAGATTGATCATTTTTCCTCATCCCTCTAAATTAAATTGAGTGGTTTAGCAGTGAAAGAGGGGCATCTAATTACCAGTACAGGAAAGGAGACAGTCCTTCAAGGACAGAGATTTCTGTACCAATAAAACTGGGACCTATAGGAAAGTAGCAATAGCCTCAGTGGAAAATCAGACTGACATGAAACAAAATTTGCTTTTGGACTTCTGACCCATGAAGTCAGAGACAGGGACTTTCACCCAAGGTTGCTGGAGAACTGATGGGAGATTTAGTAATTGGCAGGACTAAGATAACTTTAAGAAAGCTTTGTTGGCTATAGTAGATAAGAAGTTGCAACCCAAACACTGGTGAACTGAATCAATCAGCTGTTGCAGAAATATGAGCAATCTTCTTCAGTGAAATTTACACTCTCTGAAAACCTACTAAAAGGTCAATTATGCATACCTTGTGATTTCACTGCAGTGATTTTTTTTAAATTTTAAGTAGACTTTGTAATACTGATCTAAGTAACCCATAAGGTCAAAACCATACTTGAGAAGCTATCTTGACTGAGAAATTGTATCCTGCTACTTATTTAAATTATAACCGGTTAACTTCCTAATAAGCATCATAATAGTGAGTATGGTTCTGTGAGATCTGTGAAGTATTAAAGGGAGGCAGTATCTACTATATATAAATAGAAATTGAAGTTTGTATCAAAAAACAACTGGAACAGTACACTAACAGAGAACCACCAGAAACACAAGTTGGGTTTAGAAGATGTCATGGTACTAGCGACGTTGTTGCCAATGTAAGATCGATCTTTGCAGAAAACAAAGAGTACAAGAGGAATGTCTACCTGTACTTCATTGACTGTGCAAAGGCATTTGATGTGTGGCCACAAC
>NW_006399771.1:24274475-24275786 GCF_000299155.1 Elephantulus edwardii | reverse complement strand
AACAACAACAATATAAGAGAAATAAACTCACCTATACGTTTACCTGTATTTTACTTCATATTTTCATATGCAAACTTGGAAATGTGTTTACAATCTTTAATTAGGTATCACTTGCATCAATACAGTATTGAATAAGTAATATTTTTACTTAAAAATATAATTAAGTTTATATTTTAACATCAGCTTAACAATTTAAAAATCTCCAAATATCTATATATTTATATGTCCTTCCTTGTAGTTAAGTTTGGTTTATTAACATATTACAGAAATCCTTTAATAAGTAAGTTTAGGTCATCAACACCAACTTCTCATATTTGTTATCAAACATGTTAGTATATCATTATTTTCACATGATATAGCATAAGTTATTTATTGTTTCAAAAAATTTAAGAATCTCGAAGTTCAACATGCCTATTCATGTTAATTGCAGCATCATTTTTAACAATGAAAGAATGGAAATAGCCTAACTGTCCTTCATTGTATGAATTGTAAATTATGGTAGATATATACACAAGCAAATACTACACAATGTTAGCAGATACTGATAATTCTATAAACTGTCTCACAATGTGATTCACAATGAACTTAGAGGACAATAGACTGAGTGCAATAAGTCAAACATAAAAGAAAAACTATTGAATGAGACTACTATTATATCAATAGAACAAAACTCCTCACCACTGCATCAATAGACAACACCATGATAGATGGATAAAAGATTGGAATTGTCAACAATGTTCTTTTTTCTGTCCTTCCTCCTCTCTCCTATTAATTTTTGTTTTATTTTCATGCAATAGTTTGTTTACCTTGTTGCATTAATTTTATTAATGTACCTTGTGTTTTATATAATGTTTCATTTATGTTCTATTTCATACAATTATTCATATATATTGCATTTTGTATTATTAATTACCATTGACTTGTGTCTATTATTATGCCATCTTTCAAATCCCTACTGCAACTTTTCTATTCCTTCTCCCACTCCCTCAATCTGCTAACTAAAGTCTGCTATCCTAGTGCTTTTCATTTGTCTCCTTTTTCTATCCCTTTCCCTCCTTCCTCTTCTCCTTATGGACATTATACATATCTTATTAGTTATCCTCCCATTTTGACAATAATGGCTTTATGCAGTATTTGTCCTTATAAGACTGAGTTAGTTCACTCAACATAATGCTTTCTAGTCTTTCCTCTGTTGTACAGTATTGTACAAAAATCACTCTTCCCTATTGTTGTATAGTATTCCTGTATAGTATTGTGAGAATGTGCCACAATTTCTCAATCCATTTTTTCACTGATGAAAAAATTGGCAGT
>NW_006399771.1:24267124-24274290 GCF_000299155.1 Elephantulus edwardii | reverse complement strand
TTGACAGTGCTTTTGAGCATTTCTTCATGTGTCTGTTGAGCATCTGAATGTCTTCCTTTGTGAAAAGTCTTTTCATGTATTTTGCCCATTTTGTTACTGAATTTTCAGTGGGTTTTTGTGTTTATTGTGGTTTTTTTTTTTGTTTTGTTTTGGGTGGTTTTGTTTGTTTGTTTCTTTTTGTGGATACCTTGACTATTCTGTAACTTTCATTATGAGATTTTTGTATGAGATATCATTAGCAAATATTTTTTTCCAGTCTGTAGAATTTCTTCTCACCCTATTGGAAAAAGTTTTTATTCGCACAGGAATTTGATATTTGAAGGTCTTATTCACTGTTTTCATCCTCTCCTGGCTGTATTTCTCTTATATTTCTAAGCTTATTTATGCTATAGGCTAGAGCTTCGAAATCTGGTCCCATTTTGTGCCTTATGGCCCTTTCACAGGGTTTTTAAGGAGTCATAATTGACTGCATGACACTTAAAAACAGCAACAACTAATATGACATGACTTTACATGTGGACCTTTCAGTCATGTGATTTAAATTGACTACATCTGTGGAAGCAATCATTGGAGAAGCTCAATATCAACAGCCAAAACCTGGTCAGGAGCTGACTATGGTACAGATTATCAATTATTCATGGGCAGGATTAAACTGAAGCTGAAGAAAAGTAAAACAAGTCCACAAGAACCAAAATATGGCCCTGAGTTTAAAAATCATCTTAAGAATAAACTTGAAGCAATGAGCATAAATGATCAAAAACCGGAGAAGAAGTGGGATGACATGAAAGATATCATCAATAAAGAGAGGAAAAGAAATCATTACAAGACAAAGGAAAAAGAAGAAAAACCAAAATGAACATCAAAAGAAACACTGAAAAATTGTTTGATTGAGAAGCCAAAATAAAGGGAAGAGATGTTTAAGTAAAAGAACTGAACAAAATATTTCAAAAGGCAGCATGAGAAGACAAAGCAAAGTATTATACAGGAAAGTGCAGGCAGCTGAAACTGGGGTGGGTGGGTGCGCGGGGAAGAAGAACCAACTCAGCATTTCTCAGGCTGTAATAACTGGAAGACAAATTCAAGCCTTGAGTTACAGTACTGAGAGATGATATGGACAAAATCTCAAATGAACCAAGAATTATTAAAAGAGGTAGAAAGAATACAGAGTCACTGTACTAAAAAGAATTAGCTGATACTGAAATATTTCAGAAAACTCTGTGAACTTTGATAAATAGTGATGGCGGTGGAAAAGTTTCAGGCAATTTGCTCATAGGGTCTCTATGAGTTGTGCTCAACTTGACAGCAACCAACAACAACAAACCATAGGATTCAAAGTCAATGATAATAAAGGAAGAAGTTCAAGCTTCACTGAAGACATTGATAAAAATTGGGTCCACGAATCCATGGGATATCAATTGAAGTGTTTCAACTAACAGATACAACCCTAGATTGGCCAATCTGTGTCAAGAAATTTGAAACTTGGCCAACTGACTGGAAGAGACCAATGTTTGTTCTCATATCCAAGAAAGACCTAAAAGAATAGCAATTATTAAACAATATCACTCTATCACATGCAAGCAAAATATCATGGAAGAATATAAAAAAATGTTCAGGATAGTGTATTGACAGAGAGCTGCCAGAAGTTCAGGCTTAGTTTAGGAGAGACTATGGCACCAGGTTATCATTGCTGATATTAGATAGATGCTGGCTGAAAGCAGAGAATATCAGAAGAATATCTAATTATGCTTTAATGACTAAACAAAAGCATTTGACTGTGTGTATCATAACAAATTATAACTAACATTGAGAAGAATGGGAATCCAAAAAAATGTCATTGTGCTCATGAGAAACCCAAAGCAAGATTAAGAGATTGTTACCTAAACAGAATAAGAGAACACTGTTGTTATTGTTGTTAGATGCCATCAGTTCTAATACAAATCATAGAAACCCTTTGGATAACAGATATGCACTCTATCCTCTCCTATGCCATCCTCATCATCACTGACATATTTGAGCCCATTTCTGCTATCACCATATCAACCCATCTCATTGAAGATCCCTTTTGCTTTTGTTGACCTTCTAAGTTTCCTAGTATGATGTCCTTTTCCAAGAAATAGCTTTTCCTAGAAACATATCCAAAGTATGTAAGATGTAGCTTCACCATCTTTGCCTCCACAGAGCACTCAGGCTGCACTTTTACCAAGATAAATGTTCTTTTGACAGTCCATAGGCTATTCAGTGCTCTTCTCCCTAATCACAACTCAAAACCACCAATTATTCTTCTGTCATCCTTCTCCCCCCACCCCCAACTCTCATATGCATAGCAAGTGATTGAAAAAGACTATGGTTTGGATCAGGCACACCCTAGTCTTCAAACTAACATTGTTGCTCTTCAGTAATTCAGGTCCCTGACAACAGGCCATGGACTTTTCAATCACTTACACAACTTACCACCCTTAGTTCTATGAAAGGATAGTTTATAATTCTTAGATATTATTTACAGAAATAAAGTTAGAAAAGTATATCCTTTTTCCTCTGGACAGCATATCTCACCTGATGCAGTTGCTCCAAGATCTGAGCACTGCAACCTTTAGTCCCATCATTCACCTGACTCTGCAATTGTATTAATGTGCCTATAATCCTTCCATCCTGATTCATAAATATTGAACTTGCTATCCTCTACAATCTAATAAGCCACTTTCCTGACAGTTTTTTAGTTCCAGTGAGTCTTTTTTGTGAATCATGAGCCTAAAACATACAGTGGAATAAAAGCATTTAGGGAAGGGAGATTACTTGATGTTAGAGATGGTAGATAGAATGGTTCAGTAGATTGGAAGATTGGACAATTTTATTTTATTTTTTTTCCTATAATTATATTTTATTAATTTTCATAAACATTTACAGAGATTTTGGGCTTCCACTCATTCATTGTTGCACTATTCTCTCTACCCTCCTCCCAGTTTGTTCTTGTCCAAATGCCACAGTGCTTGTCAAAGCCAGTTCTGATTAATCTTCTTTGTCAGTGTATCCTTTGCCATTCCCTATCACTCCTCCCTGAGAGAGACTTCACCCTGAGTCATAAGGAAAAGGGGATGGCGTATTCTCTTAGCTACTTCCTGCTGAAAAGGGACGCAGTGGGTTTCAGGGTGAAGATCTTCTCTCACTACTCTAAAGGGCCCCTTTGGCAGTAGGAAACACATAGACTATTATGGAGATTGATTTTGGAATTTAGATGCACTCTTATTGATTGTGCTTGGCTGTACATGTTCATATCCTTGAAGATGTATCACTCCATACACAAAAACCAACTCAAGGTGGATCATGGACCTAGGACTAAAACCAAGGACTATAAAATTCATTATAGAAAAGCTAGGAACAACACTAGAAGTCCTAATCCACAACATAAACAGTCTTCCCAGTATCCTGGAAAAGCTACAACCAGGAGAAGATAACATAGATGAATGGGATCTTCTAAGACTCAAATCCCTATGCACATCCAAAAACTTCTCCAGTAGGGTAAAAAGGGAAGCCACTGACTGGGAAAAAGTATTCGGTAATAACATATCAGATAAGGGACTTATATCCAGAATTTATTAAATACTTGAGCACCACAACAAGATAAAGGTAAATAATCCAATAGAAAAATGGGCACAGGATAAGAACAGGCACTTCACCGAAGACGACATTCAGATGGCTAACAAACACATGAAGAAATGCTCAAAATCCCTAGCCCTAAGAGAGATGCAAATTAAAACAACTATGAGATATCATTTCACCCCAGTCAAAATAGCAAAATTTAACAGAACAGCAAGCAACAAATGCTGGCGAGGTTGTGGAGAAACTGGAACCCTGATTCACTGTTGGTGGGAGTGTAAAATGGTGCAACCCCTGTGGAAAGCAGTATGGTGCTTTCTCAAAAAGTTGCAAATAGAGATACCATTTGACCCAGCAATTCCACTACTGGGAATATACCCTGAAGAGACCATAGCTGACATCCAAGCAGATATATGCACACCCATGTTTATTGCAGCTTCTTTGTTCACAATAGCAAGGAGTTGGAAGATTGGACAATTTTAATCTCTACTTTATACGAATCAATTTTGTACTAATCTTCTCAAAAGAATTAATGCATTTTCTATGAGTTGGAACTGATTTGACAAGGATAAGTTTGAGTTTTTTTGAGTATTGGCTCAAAACTGGCCCTCAGTTGGTAAGAAAAATCCTTTTCAAGACTGGGAGTTTCCGAAATTCAACCACTCCTTTGATATGTGCAACATCACTTTAAGCTTCTTTTCTTCATTTTCAGGGGATTTAAAGCAGAGGCATGGAAGCTCATGCTGTTAATAACTACAGCTTGCTTTGTTTCACAGTCAACATTCTTGGCACCAGCAATCAGGAAATCAAAAGACAAATTGCATTGGAAAAGTCTGTTATCAGGGGCCTCTCCAGAGTACTGAAGAGCAACAATGTCAGTCTGGAGACTAAGGTGCACTTTATCCAAGCCATGGTCTTTGCAATTATTTGCTATGCATCAGAAAGATTATAATAACTAGGGGTGACAGAAAAAGGATCAATGTCTTTGAGTTGTGGCGCTGGAGAAGAGAGTTGAACATATCATGGATTGCCAGAACAAATAGATCTGTCCTGGAGTGGGTGAAACAGGGCTGCTCCTTGGAGGTAAGGATTATGAAGCTCTGTTCCACATATTTTTGAAATGTGGCCAAGAGGGACCAGTCCTTGTAGAAGCACATCATGCTTGGAAGAATGGAGGACAGCACAGGAAAGGAAGACCCAGGATGAGATGGATTGACTCAAAGACTGAAGAGATGAAATTAAATCTTGTCAATGGCTCAGAACAGGGCAGGTTTCAAAGCTAATGCACATAGAGTAACTATGACTCTCAGGTGACTCAATGGCATATAACAACAACAACAACCTCCTCAAAAGTACCTTATCTATGAAACCTCCACTGAAACACAGTTCTATTTTGACATACATGGGTATACTATAGTCAGCATCTCCCAGATGATAACTAGTTGTTACTGGTTGGTTATTCTTTCTCAAAGTTTGCAGTTAACAATGTATTTAGTTAATAGTTTGTAAGTATTACTTCTGTACACATTCAGCTCCTCTGTGAATTACTTATGAAAAAATGTAGCATTTTGTTGAACTTGGATTATACAAAATGTTTAGTCCAATGTTTTCCTTAAAGTTATGACAATACATATTTGTTAAATTATCAAATAAAATATTAAAATAAATTCTTTAATATATGTTTAAATAGTGTATATATATAGTTCTTTAGAATTTTATAGAGCTCTTATATACTTAATATAGTTAATTTTATTCTACCATCCTTGTGGAGTACAGAATATTCTTTCTAAGCAGCAAGAGACTTCATGAACTAAAACTTCTAGTTTCCTGATTTCTGTATTCTATCCTTTCTAAATTGTCACTATTTTGAAAACTACCTAATTGTTTTGTTTATAATTTTGTTCTTACACAAATTTTAAAGAAATCCATTATTTTTCATTTCTTTTTTCCCCTTTACCTGTCTCACTTTTTGGGGGGTTTTTTTGTATGCAAAGGTGAAGGAAAATGTAAAAATTCCCTTAATAAAAAGTAATATTAACACGACAGTAGAGCAGATTTAAAGATGGAAATGAGAATTTTATGTAAAAAAGTCTCATGTTATAAATCATGCAAATTTTCCGCTGTAATTAGTATTATTCTTTTAATTTCCACTTCATAATGTTCTTCATAATCACTACAAGATTCCTGAAAGAGAATAGAGATGAGTTCAATTAACAAGAAATAAAAAAATAAGATACAGTCTAGCTATTGATTTGATAACTATTACTGTACACATGATAAATGAACATATTTCATATTTAACCAAATACCAAGTCAGCATTAACATATTTGACTGAAAATGAATCCTTCCTCTATGATTGTGTGAACACGCATTTATGTGTGTTTGTTTCCAGAACACGAAGGAGATCACAGGAATTGTTTTGTCTATGTAGTAATAGTTACCAAACAACTGATAATTCTAAATAACACTCAGAAAACAGTAAGAAACAATATTTCTCAATATATTATGTATATGAAAAACAAGTTAAAAGAGAGGGAAAATTATTCAAATTGTTTCTCATATATTGTAGTTGTTGCCTGCAACTCACAGAGAACTTATGTACAATAGCACTGAAGCCTGTCCTATTCTGAGCCAATCTTATTGTCTCCAACACATGTGTGCCTATTGCCCCAGTTACTGTGTCAATCTATCTCTCCTGTGTTGTCCTTCTACCTTTCCAAATATGATATCCTTCTCAAAGGATTGATCCCTCCTAGCAACTTGGACAAAGAACGTGAGAGGGAGCTTTAAAATCCTTGCCTACAGAGAGCAACTTGGTCTTATCCTCTCCAGAACAGACATGTTTGTTCTCTTGGCAGTCCATGGTATATTCAATACTCTTCACCAGTAGCACAACTCAAAAACATCAATTCTTCTTCTCCCATACTTATTAATTGTCCAGCTCTTAGATGAATAGCAAGTAATTGCCTATACCAGGTGCACCTTAGTCTCTGGACTGACATCTTGCACTTCAACACACTGGAGAGGTCCCTGGCAGCAAACTTTCATAATGCAATTTGTCTTTGCATTTCTTGGCTACTGGTTCAAAGAGTGTTAATTGTGAACCTGAACAAGCTGAAATTGTTGGTAAACTCACTCTCTTCTCCATTGATCATAGTGCTGCCAATTGGCCTAGTGGTGAGAATCTTTCTTTTCTTGATGTTGAACTTCAATCCATATTGAATACTATAGTCCTTGATTTTCTAAAGCAAATGTCTCAGGTCCTCCCCACTTTCAATGAGCAGGTTTGTGTCATCTGCATAATTCAAGTTGTTGATGAATCTTCCTCTAATTCTGATACCACATTACTCTTCATAAAGATCATTCCCCCAAATGAATTGTTCCACATAGACACATGATTCATAAAGTATCAAGGGTTATTTATGAGACTAACTGCTGCAATTTCCACGTAAAATAACTAAGAGTGTTAAACACTTTCTTACATCATAGATACGAGAAAAAATTTATAATAGTACTTTGTTGTTGTTGTTATGTGCCGTGGAGTCGTTTCCGACTCATAGCGACCCTATGC
>NW_006399771.1:24262254-24266034 GCF_000299155.1 Elephantulus edwardii | reverse complement strand
CCCAGCCTGGACTTCCGGCAGTTCTCTGCTGATGTGCTGTTCTAATCGTTTTTGGATGATCTTTAGTAGAATCTTGCTTGCATGTGAAATCAATGACACTGTTCTGTAGTTTCCACACTCAGTTGGGTCACCTTTCTTTGGCCTTCATAATTTTCTTAATGCATATCTATATATTTTGGCATGTCATTTATTGAGCATATTTGTAGAAGGCAAGTGTACAATTTGGAGACTTATGATTTCCCCCAAATAGTCCATGAGTAGAAAAAGTGGTTTGATATACACTACTAAACTAAAAGTCACTGGTTTAAACAAATCCAGTAGTCCATGGAAGAAAGGATTGACTATCAAGATATAGCCAGGGAAACACTACTGGACAGTACTTTCCTAAAAATCTTCAAGCTGCCAAGAATTATGGTGGACTTAACACCAATGGGTTTGGTTTTAAATTACCCCAAAGTAAGAAGAGAAAATACAATGTTAACAACATACTGAATTCCATGAAGAGGAATATGACATCAAGATTGGAAAAAGACTCATAAACAAGCTTCTTTATATGGATAACACAACCTTAATTGTTGAGAATGAGGAGGATTGAAACCCTTGCTATAGAGGATCAAAAACTATAGCCTTCAATATAAATTGCAACTCAACATCAAGAAAATAAAGATTCTAAGCGTTCACCCAGTAGTCAACATTATGGTAGATGGAGAAGATTTATAAACTGTCAGTGACTTCTTACTTAGTTCCACAATCAATATCCGTGGTATCGGTAATATGGAGATCAGAAGATATTCCACATGATATTGCACTTGGAAAGTTGACTGGAAGAGTCTCCAAATTATTGAGGAGCAATGATGTCAGTTTGCATACTAAGGTGAGCCTGATTCAGTCTATGGTCTTTTCAATCACTTGCTATGCATCTGAGAGCTGGAAAATGAATAAGGATGAAGAAGAATTGATATCTTTGGAATGTGGTCTTGGATAAGAGTACTAAATATCTCATAGACTACCAAAAGAACAAACAGATATGTCTTGGACAAGATGAAGCCAGAGTACTCCTTAAAGGCATAGAAGATAAAGCTTCGTTCCACATACTTTAAATATAGTGCTAGGAGATGTTATTCCTTGATGAGGGTTATCATGTTTGCAAAGGTGGAAGGCCAAAAAAAAAGTGAGGAAGACTCTCAAATGAGTGTGGATTGACATTGTGAGCAATGTAAAAAGGACTCAAGTGAGTCAAAGACTGTGAAGATGGCACAGGGTAGAACTGAGTTCAGTCTTGCTGTTCATAGGATCACTATGAGTCGCACTCAACTAGACAACACCTAACAACACAAAACCATAATGAAATTACTTATTTTTTAATGTTTCTTACAATGTATTTTAATAGACATACTTTTATTGAGATACAGTTCTGAATGTTGCAGTTTGTTGTTGTTGTTGTGTGTATAGGTGAGTTGGAATGAACCCATAGCTGACCCTCCAGTGGATTTTCAGAAAGAAGGATGGACTTCTATCGTAGAGCATCTAGTACATTTGAACCAGATGTCTTCGAGATTGTAGCATAGTTTATTTTTTCTAGTAGACCACCAGAGCTCCTCAATACAATAATGAAATGACACTATGTTGTTGTTGCTAATTGCTGTCGATTTGAGCGTGATTCATAGTGACTCTGTGAACAAAAGACCTAATGCCTTTCCATAACTATTGTGATTTCTCCAAGTTCATAAAGGTTCCAGAAGAATGAGGGTTAGGAAGTGGATGAGACTGTAGCATAGTTTATTTCTTACTAGTAAGCCACCAGAGCTTCCCAATACAATAATTAAATTACACTATACTAATAGTTAAACATCTTGGAGTGAAATAAATTTTTCAATATCACTCTAAGGAAAAAACTAGCTTAGCTTATATAAATAATTTATTTCTTATACACATTTTTATGACAGGAGACTATGGTTTAATTAAGTTGGCTAATTTGTTGTTGTTGTTGATAGGTTCCATTGAATCCAGTATGCTTCATAGCAAATCTATTAACAAGAGATCTTAACCCTGTTCTATCCTGTGCCATCCTTACACCTCTTAACATACAAGAGGCCATTACAACACTCACCATGGCAATACATCTAGTTGAGGGTCCTCCTCTCCTTTGCCAATCCTTTACCCTTCCTAGTATCATGACCCTTTCCAAGGAATACCTCCACCTAACAATATGCCCAAATTATATGTGGTGAAGCCTCATCACTCATCTCTCTAAAGAGCACTTCAACTGCATCCTCTCCAAAACATATTTGTTTTGGTCACCTATGGGATGTCTAGTGTTTTTCTCCAACACTAAAGCTTAAAACCATCAATTCTTTTTCTGTTCTCTTTATTCATTGTCCAACTGTCAGATGCATAACAAGTGATTGGAAAGATGATGGCCTGAATCAGATGCACCTTAGTCCTCAAACTGACATCATTACTCCTCAATAATTTGAAGAGATCAATGTGTGTCCTTATTTTCTGACTGCTTGCATCAAAAGTGTTAATATGGATCCAAGGAAGATGAAGCTATTGACAGTTTCAATCTCCTCTCCCTCCATCATGTTACCTAGCTGTCCAATGGTAAGAACCTTTGTTTTCTTGACATTGAGATGCAATCCATACTAAAGGCTGCATTACTTGATCTTCTGCCACAATTGCTTCAATTTCAAGTCCTCCCCACTTTCAGTAAGGAAGGTTTTGTCATCTGTGCAATGCAGGTTATTGATGAGTCTCCCTCCAGTCCTGATGCCACATTTCACTCCATAGAGTTCAGCTTCTCAAACAATTTGTTCAGCACATAGATTAACAAGGTATATAGAGAGAATACAACCCTAATATACCCACTTCTTAATTTTATTTCATGCAGTGTTTCCCTGCTCTGTTCACACAACAGGCTACTAATCAAAGTATAAGCTTCACATGAGCACAATTAAGTGCTCTAGGAGTCTCATTCTCCCCAATGTCAGCCATGACTTACTATGATACACACAGTTAAATGCCTTTGCATGGTCAATAAAGCACAGAGAGACATTCTTTTGGTATTCTTCACTTTGAGCCAGGATCCATCTGACATTAACAATGATACCCCTGGTGCCACGGCCTATTTTTAATCCTGCTTGAACTTTCAGCAATTCTTTATGTATGTACTGTTCTGACCATTTTTGAAGGATCTTCAGCAGTATTTTGCTTGAATATGATAATAATGATATTGTTCTATAGTTTCCACATTCAGTTGGATCACATTTTGGGAATGGGAAAAAAATATGGACCTCTTACAATCCATTGGACAGCTAGAGATGTGTCCTCCAAATTTCTTGGCACAGAATGGTGAGTACATCCAAGGTTATATTAGCTAATTGAAACAAGTCATTTGGTATCCCATTGATTCCTTGGACCTAAGTTTTTGCCAGTGCCTTCAATGCAGCTTCTACTTCCTTCTTAATTGCCATTGGTTCCTATTCTTACGGTACTGTGTGGAGCAATTGGATTCTGGAGGGTAGGATGTTTGATTTAATTCAAGTCACGTGTAAACTTGGTATTTTTTTTATTTAACAATCAAGTATAAGCTGATTGATTGTTTTGATTTAATGAATAATCAGCTGTGGGCTGGAAGGACCTGCTGGGTGGGCCTTTGTTTTTAAAAGTCACACTGTTCTAAGTGGTGAAGTCCTTGTCTGACAGTTTGCTATACTGAGATAACTAGAAATTTCTGTGGACTTAAATCTATGCCATTGATGTGTCAAATGCCATAGGGGT
>NW_006399771.1:24241992-24248060 GCF_000299155.1 Elephantulus edwardii | reverse complement strand
AATCCACCAGATGCTCTGCCGGGGAAGGAGGGACAATCTCCTCCTGTACCAGTCAGATCTGATTTGACGGTACACTCACACAAAAATAATAAAATTTTTTTAAAAATGCTATGGGCGAAATATTGAATGATCCAGAAAGCATCAAAAGAAAATGGAAGGAGTAGACAGTATCATTGTACCAAAAAGAATTGACTGACACAGAAAAGCTTCAGGAAACAACTAATGTTTAAGAAGCAATGATAATGAAGGAGGAAATTCAAGCTACTCAAGAAGGAATTGGCTAAAAGCAAGGCCCCAGGAGTGGACATATTTCAACGAACAGATGCAGCCCTGCAAGTGCTGACCAGGCTGTGTCAAGAAATCAAAAGGACAACCATTTGGCCAACTGACTGGAAAAGATCCATATTTATTCCCACACCAAAAAAAAAAAGTGATCTGAAAGAGTATGGTAATTATCTAATTATATCATTAATATCACATACAAGCACGATCCTGCTGAAAATTATCCACAAGTGACTGAAAAAGTACATTGGCTGAGAACTACCAGCAATATAAGCCGAGTTTAGAAGAGGCTATGGCACTAGGGATATTATTGTCAACAACAGATGGATCTTGCCTGAAAACAGAGAGTACCAGAGGAATGTCTAGCTGTGTTTTATTGGCTATATAAAGGCAATTGACTGTGTAGATCACAACAAACCTTGAGAAGAATGGAAATCCCAAAACACTTGATTGTGCTTATACAAAAACTGTACTTGGACCAGGAGGGAATTATTAGAATAGAGCAAGGAAACACTGCATGGTTCATAGAGCAAGGAAACATTACGTGGTTCAGAATCAGAAAAGGAGTGCATCAGGGATGAGAATTGTCTCCATACCTTTTCAATCTGTATGCAGAACAGATCATTTGAGAGGCTGGCCTCTTTAAAGAGGAATGTGGCATCAGGTTCAGAGAAAGACTCATCAGCAACCTGCATTTTGCAGGTGACATAACCTTATTTGCTGAAACTGAGGAGAGCCTGAAGGATATGCTGCATCGGGTCAGATACTACAGTCTGCAATACGAATTGAAGCTCAACATCATGAAAATTTTTCACCACTGGTCGAATTGGTTGCATCATGATAGACAGAAAGGATGGAAATGCTTAACAATTTCAGCTTACTAGGCTGTACAATCAACATTCTTGGAACCAAGAGTCAGAAGATCAAAAAACTAGTTGCATTAGGAAAATCTTCTGTCAGGAACTTCTCCAGAGTACTGATGAGGAAAGATGTCAGTCTAGAAATTAAGATGTGTATGATCCAGGCAATAGTCTTTTGCAATTATTTGCTATATATCAGGATAATAAAAAAGCATGACAGAAAAAGAATTGATGTCTTTGAACTGTGTTATTGGAGAAGAGTATTGAACATATCATGGATTGCCAAGAGAAACACTAACAAGTCTGTCCTAGAGATAGTGAAACCAAGCTGCTCCTTGGAGACAAGTTTTAAGACCCTATCTCACATACTTTGGGTATATATATCCAGGAGAAACCAGTCTGGAAAGAATATCATGCTTGGAAATGTCAAGGCACAGCGCAGAACAGAGAGATCCTGAATGAGATGGATTGCTGCAAAAACTGGGATAATGAGAGTAGATGTGTCAGAGTGAGATTGGCTCAGGATAGAGCAGAGTTCAGAGCCATTGTGCATAGGGTCACATGAGACAGAGTTGATTTTACAGCACATAACAACATCAACAACAGAGAATCAACACTATTTTTCTTGACCAAACCACCTTGTGACTAAAATATAGGCTACAGGCTGCCTTTAAAAAAATTGTTATTAAATTATTGAACATAAATAATATATTTTTCTTTTTAATTAAACTTGTTATATTGTTATCTTAAAGTAGGCTTATAACACGTAATTCAGGAATGGATCATGATATGGCAAATGAGTAATTACATATGAGAGATTAAAGCAGTATTCTAGCATGAGGAAATGAAAATTAAGCAAATTGTTATATCAGAATAAAATACTGTTGATCAAATAGATTAAGATACATATCTTAATGAAACATAATCTCAATTACCTTTCAAACTGTACATAGAAGCAATGTTGTATAATGGCTACAATGTGAGTTATAAACTTAATTATATATGAATTATACAGGAATTATATATGGATTTTGGATTTTTAAAAAAATATTATACTTTAGTTCCTATAACAATCATAATCATAGTACTAGTATGTAACTCATAGTGTTATAAAGAACAAATATCCTTATACATATAAAGCAGAATACATACTGTCATTATTAGGTGCCATTAAGTAGACTCCAACTAATAGTGACCTCATGTACAATATGATGAAACCATGCCTGATCCTGCATTATCCTCATAGTAACTGCTTTCTGGAAGCCCACTGTTTCAGTCACTAAATTGGACTACAAAGTTTATCATTTCAGGAATTTCCCATCTTTTGCTATTCCTCTCTTTTTCAAGCTTGGAATCTGTGGTGTTAGCATAAAAGTTGGCTTTAATTAACCATAACAGTTAGCTCTCTCTTGTTTCTAGCTGCTTTATCTGAAGACACATGGTCTTGCAAACTATCAATAGCTGTGGGACAGAGAAAGAATGCTTCACAAAATGAGAAGCAAGACTTGAGGTAAGCACGACTTGTGACAGCAAGACTTGAGGGAGATGGGAGCAAGACTATAGTAATGGTGATGGAGGGATTGTGGTATTGCTGTGGAGAAACTGTAATAAGGTGTGACTTGAGGCTTGCCTTTCTGCTGGCCATAGATACAGGGTTTTGCTCTTCTTGTCGGATACTTGAAGGAGAAGTTGATTCATGTTTACTACGAGGAACCTTGCTGGATGATTTGGATTTGACTGCTGAACTGAAACCAGACCTGAATTAATTAATTATGCCTTGTAACAGCTTGACTAAACCGTGGACTTGTTTTGGGTGATATTATTTGCCTCCCTCACTGTTCAATTTATTAACTAACCTCATTCTCCATGCCACAACTGTAAGTCTGTGAGTCAGTAACAAATAAACAAACCTCTTGTTGTTTGGTGTGAATCTAAAGTCACAAAGGGAATGGGCTACGGTCTCTCTTTATCAGCTTTCTGCTCTGGGGCAATGAAGGACTATGGACCTCAGTCTCTGTGGCCCCTTCAGAAAGACACTCATAGTTTTGTGCCCCGTTTTATGCTCTCTGGACAGTGTTCTTTCCCAGGATCTGAAAGTCTATCTCTGTACATGTCTCTATAAATCAGAGATTGATCCATATGTTGGAAAATTGTATAGTTCTTGAAGAAAGCCCCTCCTAAAAACATGACCAAATACCTGAGATGAAGCTTTGCCATCATGGCTTCTAAGTGCAATTCTGGTTGTCCACGACATATCTGTTTGTTCTTTTGGCAATCCAAGAGGTATTGAGCACTCTTCTTCAATGTCATGGCTCAAAAGCACCATTTTTTCTTCTGCCATCCTTAGCCATGTTTCAGCTCTCAGGTGCACAGCCAGCAATTAAGAAGACTATGACTTAAAAAACAAACAAAAAAACCCAAAAAACCTATGACTTGGATCAGGTACAAGTCTTTAGACTGATATCACTGTTCTTTAGAACTCTGATCCTTGACAAATTTTCCCATTGCAATTTGTCTTTTGATTTCTTAATTGCTAATGCCAAGGGTGCAGATCGTGAATTCAAGCAAGATGAAATTGTTAGCAATTTCAATATTTTTCCCTTCTAACATGTCCAGTGATGATGAATTTTGTTTTCTTGATGTTGAGATGCAAACCATATTGAAGGTTTCAGTTCTTGATCTTCTACCAAAACCTCTTCAAGTCTTTGGTTTAAGCAAAACAGCGTAACAGTTTTCCACCAATTCTGATGCTACATTTTCCTTCCTAAAGTCCAGCTTCCAACTTCCTGAATGATCTGTTCAGCATATAGATTGAAAAAGTGTGGAGATAGTATACACTGCTTTCTTGATTTTGAACCCTACAGGGTTCTCTTGCTGTTTGGACCACAGCTTCTTGGTCTTGGTATAGGTTTTGCGTGAGAACATTAAAGTGTTCTGGGGTGCTCACTCTTCTCAATGTTAGCCAAAATTTACTATGATTTGCAAGAGTCACATCCACTTCCTAAATTGCATGCCTCTGGAAACTATGAACTTTGAAAAATGTCAGTAGTTGTAGAGGGGCCTCAAACCTTTTGTTCATAGGGTCGCTATGAGTTGTGCTAGAATAGAAAGCAATCAACAACAACAACCACCACCACCAATAACATAACTATGCATAGTACATAAAACACAAATAGGCATTCTTCTGATACTCTTCACTTGCAGCCAAGACCCATCCAACATCAGCAATGATATCCCTAGTGCCACAGCCTCTTCCGAACCCAGCTTGTGATTTTGAAAGCTCTCTCTCAATGTACTGTTTATAGAATAAATGATATCATTTTAGCAAGATTTTGCATGCCTGTGATATTGATAACATTGGTAATTTCCATATTATATTGGATCACCACTTTTGGAAATGGACACAAATATGGATCACTTCTAATCCTTTGCATAGGTTGCTGTTCTTCAGATTTCATGGTATAACTTTGTCCATACATCCAGGAATGCATCTTTTTTGTTGAAATGTACATGGTGGCCTACTAGAAAGAAGCTGTGCTGCAATCCCAAAGGAATGTGGTTTGAATGCAATGGATACTCTGTGGGAGAAGGGTGGGCCATCTACTCTCAAATGATCTACTGAAAACCCTTGGAGTCGAGGGTTGGTTCTGATTTGATAGTAAGCAATAACCACATAATTTAAAAGGTAGAATGAGTATGTTAGTTTTGTATTTTTTCTCTAGTCTCAAATGAACTTTATACCACCCTTATTATTGAAATCTCATGCTAAAAATGCAGATGCTAATGGACATACACCAAGATACATGTAAAATAATTTGAAGTAATCTGAATTTTGTTCCTTTCCAATCATTTGAAATAGAAATACACTTTTTTTTCTCACAGACCCGCTAAAACTCTGCCTATTCAGCAGCAGCCATACTTTTATACCTTATCAGCAAAAGTATATCAGATTGGTTATTTCTTTGAATTAATATTTAATTTGGCTTTCTGATCATCATAATATCCTTGGTTTCCCCTATGCTTTATCCACTTCTTCATTTCCATCACTTTTAGATTGGGAATGTCAGAGGGTTAAGTCCATAGGTCCATTTTTACTGATTGAGTTTAAATTCCAATATATATAACTATTGAGTTTATATTCCTATACTAGTTCCACCATTTAATACTATTTATATTCTATTAACTCCAAAATGGAAACATCCAACCACTACATGACATCTACACTTGAATGTGTGCATTCTAAATTTAACACATTTCAGGCTGATATTCTTGTATTCTCTGTCATCAACCCATCCTACAGTATTCCCCTTCATAAATAATATTCAATTCTCTTGGATATCCAAACCAGAAATCTCATGCTATCTTAACTACTCTTTCTTTAAAATCTATCTTCAATATCAGAAATGCTTTTACACTCTAACTTTAAAATGGATTAATAATTAAAACTCTCCTTAGCACCTACTTAAACTATGGCCCAGCCACTTTATTGATTATCGTATCAGTTTTCTACCTGAAATCTGCATGTTGGTCTTTAGAATTACTAAGTAAGCAAGTACAAATCCCATAATCTTATAACAATTTAAGTCAAGTATATTTGTTTTCTAGTCCAAATTTTCTAGTGTTATAGTAAAAAAGCAAAACATGTGCAATAGACCATGTTCAAACATCACAAAATATTCTATTCTCTGATATTTTACTGTTTTTTTTTAAAAGTATCATCTTCATTCACAATCACTTGTTATGCATTAGAGAGTTGGACAATGACCAAGGAGGATAGAAGGAGAACTGATGCCTTTGAGCTGTGTTGCTGGAGAAGAGTATTGAGAATACCATGGACTGCTAGGAAAATAAACAGATTTGTCCTGGAGAGGGTTAAACCGGGTGGTGGCTCCTTGGAGGCAAGGATTCTGAGGCTCCGTCTAACTT
>NW_006399771.1:24236497-24241892 GCF_000299155.1 Elephantulus edwardii | reverse complement strand
GATTGGCACAGGACAGAGCGGAGTTTAGGGCTGTTGTACATAGGGTCGCTATGAGTCGCAGGCGACTCGACGGCACATAACAACAACAACAACAACATCATCTTCATATTCACTTTTGTCTCTACATTTTGACAAGCTGATAAGAAAGCACACACATGACTCCTGGTTTAGTGATTGAAAAATTCAAACTGAGTATACTCTAGTCAATACACGGGAAGAAATTCTTGCCACTGGAATGGCCCAAGAAAGTGTAATCATAATTTTTTTCATCCTGCTCTTCACTAAATAAGCAAGAAAACTGTTCAGATTGTATGGATTTGTGGAACATCACAATCTGGACATCTGAATGAGGTTTTGGATCACAGTCTATCCACTTTGCTGGGTGACATAAAATAACATTTATCTATAAATCCAGAAAGGTTTTTGGCAAAGGTGCTCAACTGTGTGAACCATAATAAATATAGATAGCACAGAGAATAATGGAAATTCCAGAATAATTAATTGAGCTCTTGAGGAAACTGTACATATATCAAAAAGGAATCTTATTCAAGCAAACAAAACAAAGGAATATTGCACTACTTAAACTTTTAAGAAAGTGTGTGTCACACTCATCACTATAGCAACATTATTTGTAATATTTGTTGATGTTATGTGCAGTTGAGTCACCTGTGACTCATACAGACCCTGTGTACAGCAGCTCTGAAACCCGCCCAATACTGAGCCAGTCTCACTGGCTCTGATACACCTACTTCCATTGCCCCAGTTTTATAGCAATCCATCTCATCAGGGTCGTCCTCTCCTATCCCTCCACCTTTCCAAGCATGATGTCCTTCTCCAAGGATTGGTCTCTGTTGACCACATGCCCAAAGTATGTGAGATGGAGCTTCAAAATCCCAACCTCCAAGGAGAAACTTAGTTTCACCCTCTCCAAGACAGACTTATTTGTTTTTCTAGGAAGTCTCTTCTCCAGTACCATAACTCAAAGACAACAATTCTTCTTTCATCCTTAGTCATTATCCAGCTCTCTGATGCATCATAAGTAATAAATAGCAAATACCATGGCCTGGAGATGGTGCACTTTAGTCACTAGACTGACATAATTGCTTCTCAGTACTCTGGAGAGGCCTATGCATCTGGAGCCAGAAAATCAAAAGGGCCAAACCTGCTCAATATTTCTTAAGCTGAAGGAATTAAAGAACAAATTCAAGCCATGAGTTGTAATACTTAATATTGAATCATCCAGGTAGCATTAAAAGAAGGTGGAAGGAGTATATAAAATCACTATACCAAAAAGAGTTGTTTGACACAGAAATATTTCATAAAACAACATGTGACAAGTGGCAATGGTGATGAATGAAGAAGTTCAAGCTGCTCTGAAGGACTAGGCAAAAAATAAAGTCCCAGCAATTGATGGAATGCTAATTGACATATTTCAACAAACTGATGCTGCCTTGGATATGCTCACCTGGTGCCAAGAAACAGGGAGGACACCTACCTGGCCAACAGACTGGAAGAGATCCATATTTATTCCCATCCCAAAAAAAAGGTGATGCAGCAGAGTGTGGAAATTATTGAACAATATCACACACAAGCAAAATCTATCTGATGATTATCCAAAAGCAACTGGAACAGCATATCAACAGAGAACCACCAGAAATACAAACTGAATTTAGAAGAGATGGTGGCCTTAGAGACATTATTGCCAATGTCTGATGGATCTTGGCTGAAAACAAAGAGTACCAGAAGTATGTCTATCTGTGTTTCATGGACTATGCAAAGGCATTTGGCTATTTGGATCACAACAAATTGTAGCTGACTTTGAGAAGAATGGGAATCTCAAAACTTGATTGTGCTCATGTGAAACTTATGCTCACATTAGGAAGCAGTCCTGAGAACAAAGCAAGGAAACACTGCATGGTTCAAAATCAGGAAAGGAGTGTGTCAGGGATGTGTCCTGTCTCTATACCTTTTCAATCTATATGCAGAGCAGGTCATTTAGGAGGCTGGGCTCTATGAAAAACCATGTGACATCAGAATTGGAGGAAGACTCATCAACAACTTTTATTTTGCAGATGATTTACTTTGCTTGCTGAAATTGAGGCGGACCTGAAGTGCTTGATACAGAAGGTCAAGGTGGTGGTTTTCAATATGGACTGAAGCTCAACATCAAGAAAACAAAAATTCTTACCACTGGGCTAATTGACAGCACCATGATGGATGGAAAGGAGATTGAGATTGTTAACAATTACAGCTGGTCTTTTTCTACAATCAACGCTCTTGACACCATCAGTCAGGAAATCAAAAGATGGATTTTTAATAGTACATTCACACAATATAGTATTATTCATCAATAATAAAAAATCAAGAATTAACTAAGTATTGAAAAGCATAAACGAATAACATTAAAACAAATTGTTCTGAGTGACTCAAGTCAGTCACATTTGTGACTATACAAGTATGGTATAAAAACACTAACCCTAAAAAACAAACACACAAAAACCCAAAAATAGTTTCTACACAGAAGGAACTAATAGAGATGAGAACCAAGGGAAAGGGAGAAAAAACAACCTGGAATTGTGATGTACTTAACAATAGGTGATAGAAAACCAGGTAGGAACCTAGTAATTTCATATCTATTGTTTAAGTATAAATTCAAAGAGTCAAAAAAGACCTAACAATTTTCTAAAAATGAATTTTGGAAAATTGTCTGAAATATGTGTGCATAAATGTTGTAGGTTATGCAGATGAAATAACTTTGCTTGCAGGTATTAAACTTGAAGCACTTGCTGTGAATATTAAAGATTACAGCTTTCAATGTAGATCCTCATAACTGGACTGATAGATGGAGATGATAGGTGGAGAACAGATAGAAGTTGTTAATTCATTTTATTTGAATCCACAATAAACAACACTCTAGGTAGCAGCAGTCAAGAAATCAAATGAAATATTAATAATATTAATAATGAAATATATTAATAATGAAAAATCTGCTGTCATGGACCTCTTTAAAGTGCTAAGAGCAAGGATTTCAGTTTAAAGTACACCTGATACAAGCTAAGAGTTTTCAAATGCTACATACACATCCTAAAGTAGGACTGTATGTAAGAAAGATCAAAGAATTATTGTCTTTGAATTTTGGTGTTGGTGAAAAGTACTCAGTATAACTTAGACTGTCAAAAGATTGAACAAATCTATCTTGGAAGATGGTGAAACATCATATTAAATTTTTAAAATGAAATTAAGGAAACATTACATTAGATTTATATTGACACAATAATGGGTTCAAACATACCGAAAACAATAGTATATATTTGGCTAAGTTTTCCAGAAAAGATGATGTATAAATTTGCTTTATAAAATAAATTTATAAATACATATACACATACCTATGCTGTTTAATGAGATGTTGAGTCAAAACTGATATGTAGCTGAACCTTCAGCTATTTTTCAGAGACTATCAGTAGCATGGGAGGGGAATACCCATCTTATTCACACAGAGAAGCTGGTGGATTTGAACCTCATGCTTTTGATAGAGAAATAGATATAGATAATACAGATAGATAAAGACATAGACATAGATACAGACACAGATATGTTGTTATTGTTATGTGCTGTTGAGTCGCTTGCAACCCATGACGACCCTTATGCACAACGGCTCTATGCCCTGCTCTATCCTGTGCCAATCTTATTGTCTCTGACACACCTACTTCCATTTCTCCAGTCACTGAAACAATCTATCTCATTGAGGGCCTTCCTCTCTTGTGCTGTCCCTCTACCTTCTCAAGCATGCTGTCCCTCTCCAAGGACTGGTCCCTCCTTCAAATATTCTAAAGTATGGAAGAGGAAGCTTCAAAATGCTTGCCTTCAAGGAGCAGCCTGGTTTCACTCTCTTTAGGATGAACCTGTGTTTTCCTAGCTGTCTGTGGTACATTCAATACTCTTCTCCAGCACTACAGCTTAAAGGCATCAATTCTCCTTCTTTCATCCCTATTCATTGTTCAGCTTTCTAACACATACCAAGTAATTGCAAAGACCATGGCCTTAATCAGATGCACCTTAGTCTCCAGACTGATATCGCTGCTCTTCTTTGGAAAAGTCTCTGACAGCATACTTTCCCAATGAAATTCATCTTTTCATTTCCTGCATGCTGGTGTCAGTATTTGTGGAGCCAAGCAAACTGAAGCTGTTAACAATCTCAGTCTTTTTTTGTGTATCATGATGCTGCCAATCACCCTAGTGATTTGTTTCCTTTATGTTGCACTTCAATCCATATTTAAGGCTGCAGTCCTCAACCTTTTGCAACAAGCACTTCAGGTCCTTCTCAGTTTCAGCTAGCAGGGTTGTGTCATCTGTATAACACAAATTGTTGATGAGTCTTCCTCCAATCCTGATGTCACATTCCCCTCATATTGACCAGCCCCTTGGATAATCTAGGATGCATAATGATTGATAAAGTATGGAGATATGACATATTCCTGGCATACATCCTTCCCAATTTTGAACTGGTCAGTATTTCCTTGCTCTGTTCTGATGACTGCCTCCTGGTCCATATATAGGTTTCACATAAGCACTATCAAGTGTTCTGAGATTCCCATTCTTCTCAGAACTAGCCACAGTTTGTTGTGATCCACACAGTAAAATGTCTTTGCATAGTCAATGCAACACAGACATTCCTCTGGTACTTGCTGCTTTCAGCCAAGATCCATCTGACAGTAGCTGTAATATCCTTAGTGCCACAGCCTCTTCTAAATCTAGCCTGCACTTCAGACAGTTCTTTGTTGGTGTGCTGTTTCAGTTGTTTTTTGAAAATTTTGAGCAAAATCTTGCTTACATGTGATATTAATGATGTTGTTTGATAATTTCCACACTGTCAGGAGACCTGTCTTTGAAACTGCAACAAATATTGATGTCTTCCAGTCAGTTGGCCAGGTGGTTGTCCACCAGATTTCTTGGCACAGCTTGGTGAGCACATCCAGGGCAGTGTCTGTTTGTTGAATTATGTCAAGTGGTATGCCGTCAACTACTGGGGCCTTGTTTTTTGTCAATTCTTTCAGAGAAACTTGAATTTCTTATATAGATATAGATGAAAGGTATATATGGAATTTATGTGTAGTGAGTCCAACAATATACTTGAGTATGCAGAAATCATGACAGTGATGCACTATAAAGAGAAAGATTTCAACCTGATGATGTTCATAGGGTTATTATGATTTGTAGTTGACAGGGACAAGCAACAACAACAGAAGTTCTATTGCCCTGTCCTTATGGATTTACACTGCTAAACAAAACTTTGTGCCTGGAGAACAACCACTTGGCCAACTGACTGGAAGAGATCTATATTTGTTCCCATTCCAAAGAAAGGTGACCCAACTGAGTGTGGAAACTACAGAACAGT
>NW_006399771.1:24223641-24235302 GCF_000299155.1 Elephantulus edwardii | reverse complement strand
AGGGTTTAGAGCTGTTGTGCATAGGGTCGCTATGAGTCGGAAACGACTCGATGGCACATAACAACAACAATATATATATATATAATCTCCTCATGTGCAATTTAAAGCCTAAAAATCCAATGGAGAGTCAGAGATATATCAGTACCAACTTAACAACATTAAGTTTTATATATACAAATATAGATTCACCCACATGTGCAGAAAGAGAAATCGCAAGGAAGATTTCTCTTTCTCATGGACTTACAATCAAATAAAAAACCCACTGCCAGGGTGGGTGAAGGAAATGGGAAAGAACTTTTGTGAAAAACAATGTATTTAAACTTTGTAAATAAATCGGTATAAAATGAAAACAAAAACAGAACAAACCAAACACTGTCATCAAGTCAAATACATTCATAATGAGTTCCTCTATAGGTTTTCTGAGGTCACATATCTTTATGGGAATAGACTACCCATCTTTCTCCTTTGAAGCAGTTTAATTGTTTTGTTGTTGATAGGTGCCATTAAGTCCAGTACAATTCATAGAGACTCCATGGACAACAGACCTGAACATGCCATTCTCACACTCTGACATACTCAAGCCCATTGTTGCAGTCACTGTATGTTTGAGAGTATCTCCATGATGTTCCTCTCCAAACAATAGCTCCTCCTAGCAATATGCCCAATAAATATTAGGTGAAGTTGCTTTATCTTTGCCTCCAAGAATGACTCTGGCTGCACCTTCTCCAAGACATATTTGTTTTGGGAGGGTTTGGCATTCCATGAAATATTCAGTGCTCTTCTCAAACATAACATCTCAAAGGCATCAATTTTTGTACTGTCATCCTTATTCATAGTCCACTTCTCCGAAGCATAACAAGATACTGAAAAGGTTATGACCTGAATCAGAGTCACCTTAGTTCCCAAAATCACATCATTCAGTAATTTAAAGAGGCTCTTGACTGCAGACATTCCCAGTGCAATATGTTTCCTGATTTCCTGACTACTGGTATGAAGAGTACTAATTGTAGATCCAAGTAAGATGAAGTTATTGATAGAGTCAATCTTTTCTTCATATATAATGATGTTTCCTATTGGTTCAATGGTGAGAATTTTTTTTGTTGATACTGAGATGCAATCCCTATAGAAGGTTATATTTTTGATCTTATGCTGCAATTGCTTCAGTTCTTCATCACTTTAAGCAAGCGAAGTTGTAATGCCAGCATAGAGTTGGTAATTGATGAGTCTTCCTCTGACCCTGATGCTACACCTTCTTTATAGAGTCCAGTTTCTTTAATAATTTATTCAGTAGACAGATTGAATAGCTATAGATATATTGAAGTAATTAATTGATCCAAATCACTGATCTTTCTGTTCACAGGGCAACACTTAATGTGCTATGAGACTTGAGCACTTTCATGAACTTACCTCAAAAACAACCCCCTCATTTTCATTGAGTTAGAACCAGACTTCAGTGGTTTTCAGAGATTGTATGTCACAGGAAAGGAGGTTGTCTATCCCTCTCTTCATATTTTCTGATGGGTTCAAACTTCCAACAAACAAAAATTGTTATAACCAGACCAATAAACAACATCCTGATAAAGAGACATAATTGAAGTTGCTAGTTATTCCATTTCACTTAAATCCATCATTAAGTTCTAGGGGAGCACCAAGAAAGAAATCCTATGCATTTTGAAATGGGCAAATTTGCTCTAATGGACTACTTTAAATGCAAATGAACAAGAGTGTCACTTTCAATACTTAGGTACACCTGGCCCAAACCATGGTATCTTTAATTTCCTTCTTATGCATATGACAGCTTAACAATCAGTGAATACGAAGAATAAAAAAAAAAAGAATGTCTTTGAATTCCAGTATTGGAAGAAAATTATTGACCATTTATTTCATGTATTTCTGAAATAACAAGAATTTTGTTATAGTACATGCCGTCAGAATGCTCCTCAGTAAGCAACATGGTGAGACTTCCTCACACATACATTGAACATGTTATCAGAGCGGACAGTACCTGAAGAAAAAGTCATATGAACAACAAGAATGTCCTCAGAGAGGTGGAGCGACCTAGTGGAAATAGAGCAGAGATTGTGAGGATGGCATAGGATTAGCTGTACAAAGGCAGGAAAAGTAAGAGTCTGCGCCTGTAGATAGTTACATTTTCAGAAACTCCAGTTGTTTTAAGTTGAAATTAATTGAATCACAGTGAGTTTTTAAGGTGGTATATATAAAGCCTTATATTAATAAATTCAGTTGGGGGGAGTGTGGTATCTATGTTTTTTTAAATAAAATTCATGTTTATATTCAATTATTGCCAGTTATACGTATAGTGGTTGTGTTTTTCCACTTATTTTCCCACTGTTTTCTTCTTTCCTCAGCTTATGATAGTGTTTGAAATTTCTCTCTTTGTTGCAAATCATAACATTCCCTGTGTTACTGTATTACAAACAATAATTTGACTAATATCAATACCACCTAGAAGCTAGAAACTTCAATATAGTAACTCAAGAATAGCATTAATTATTTGGTATTTTATGTCATTGAGAAAGTCAAGAGTGAAGAGAAGATTCAAAAGGAATTGTAGACATTAAGATTAAGATAACCTGAAGAATAAAAATATACAATGAAATTTTGCTAGAAATGATAACTAATTGTAATGCTGGTGAACCTGGTAATAACTTGTAGGGGAGATTTACTTTAGGGATGGAAGTCTTATTAAGATGTAGGAAAGGAGAAAAAAGTGTTTAAAAACTTCACTGTGAGACAAAAAATGACAGATAACTGGTCCTGTCAGAGTTTTTTTTTTTTTATTATTAAATTTTATTAGTTTCAATGAACACTCACAGGGATTCTGGGCTTTCACTCCTTCATTACCGCACCATTCTCTCCACCCTCCTCCCCAGTTTGTTCTTCTTCCCTGCCATCCGAATGTCTGTTTTAATTGTCCAATTGCCACAGTGCTTGTCAAAGTCAGTTCTGATTAATCTCCTTTGTCGGTGTGTCCTTTGCCATTCCCTATCACTCCTCCCTGAGAGAGACTTCACCCTGATTCATAAGGGAAAGGGGATGGCGTATTCTCTTAGCTACTTCCTGCTGAAAAGGGACGCTGTGGGTTTCAGGGTGAAGATCTTCTCTCACTACTCTAAAGGGTCCCTTTGGCAGTAGGAAACACATAGACTATTATGGAGATTGATTTTGGAATTTAGATGCACTCTTATTGATTGTGCTTGGCCATACATGTTCATATCCTTGAAGGTGTATCATGGGGGTGTTGCAACCTAGAAGACACAAATTTGACTAACAAGTTATAAGTACATGAGTCAAAAATTATGAAAAAGTAAAAGAAAAGATTCTTTCATTGTTTTACAAACCCTCCCCCAGGTCCCCTCCACCATGAAGCCCTCGCTCTAGACTCCTGTGATGACAGAAGTATCTAGTCATATATCTCTTTTAAACAGTTTTCTCCCTCCTCTGTTTCAGTGCAGTATACATTATTGAACCCATCTTACTCAGTCTCTCCCCAACCCCAAGGACAGTCCCATTCTACAACAGTGGCATCATGTAATATTTGTCCTTTTGTGACCGGGATATTTCACTCAGCATAATGTTCTCCAGAGTCAACCATTTTGAATAATATTGCATGAGTTCCTTATTTTTTAATGCAGCATAGTATTCCATTGTGCGAATATACCACAGCTTCTCTAGCCATTCGTTTGTTGATGGGCACTTAGGTTGTTTCCAACTCCTTGCTATTGTGAACAAAGCTGCAATAAACATGGGTGTGCATATATCTGCTTGGATGTCAGCTATGGTCTCTTCAGGGTATATTCCCAGTAGTGGAATTGCTGGGTCAAATGGTATCTCTATTTGCAACTTTTTGAGAAAGCACCATACTGCTTTCCACAGGGGTTGCACCATTTTACACTCCCACCAACAGTGAATCAGAGTTTTGAGTGAAATAAAATATGATAAAGAGAGTGTATAATTGAGCTACCAAGTATTTCCAGAGTGACCAATGTTATTTTTAAAAATAAAGAGAAAAACTGTTAGCTAAGCAACATGTTAAATGTCACCGCATTATAATAAAAATAAATTTGAAAGAAAAAAGGTAGGAAAGAGGTAAAATGACAGGTAATGAATGATTCAATTATGTCTTGATTATGCCTTTGTTCCTTTAGAAATAAAAGAATTTGTAAAAATGAGTAGGCAGATATATATATAAAATTTTCAGTGTTCCATTTTCCTCTTCTCCCCACCCACTAACTCTTCTCTCTCTTTTTTTTAAACAACTTCCTCAATTATTTGAAACTACCTTTTAATTCTTTTAAGATTTCTTGTTGGATTGTGTTTGGTTACAATAAAACAGAAATTAAAAGGATATACAGAGTTATGAAATAGAAATACAAAAGCCTCTTGTTATAGCTTAAAACAGGAAGCATCCTCAAACACTCTCTTCCTCATTTTTGACCATTCATTGTTTCCTTGCTCTGTTCTGAAGATTGCTTCCTGATCCAATTATAGGTTTTGCATAAGAAGCACAATCAAGTGTCCTAGGATTTTCATTATCCTCAAGGTTAACCACAATTTGTCGTGATCCACACAGTCAAATGCCTTTGCATAGTCAATATGCATCTGACATTGTCAGTAATGTCTCTAGTGCCATGGCTTTTTCTAAACCCAGCTTGTTTTATTTATAGTAGTTCTCTGTTAATGTACTGTTCCAGTAATTTCTGGACAATCTTCAGCAGGATTTTGCTTGCATGTGCTATGAGTGATACTGTACAATAATTTTCACACTCTGTTGGGTCACGTTTGTTTGTTTTTTAATAGGAATAAATATGGATCTCTTTAGTCAGTTGGCTAGTAGTTATCCTCCAGATTTCTTGGCACAAATTGGAGAGCATAACCGGGGAAGCATCTGTTTAAATATGTCCATTGATATTTCATCAATTCCTGGGGCTTTATTTTCTTGCAAGTCCTTCAGGGCAACCTGAACTTCTTCCTTCATCACCATTGCCTCTTGTTCATCTTTATGAGGAGGAATGTGGCATCAGGATTGGAGGAAGACTCATTAACAGCCTACGTTATGCAGATGATGCAACCTTGCTTGCTGAAACTGAGGCAGGCCTGAAGTGCTTGGTGTGGAAGATCAAGGACTGTAGTCTTCAATATGGCCTGAATCTCAACATTAAGAAGACAAAGAGTCTCACCATTGCGCTAATTGGAAGTACCATGATGAATGAAGAGATTGAGGTTGTTAACAGTTATAGCTTGCTAGGCTTCACAATCAACACTCTTAACACCAGCACTCAGGAAACCAAGGGATGTATTGCCTTAGGTAACTCTGCTGTCAGGAAACTTTCCAGAGTACTAAGAAGCAACAATGTCAGTCCAGAGGCTAAAGTATGCCTGATCTAGGCCATGGTTTTTGCAATTACTTGCTATGCATCATAGAGCTGGACAATAACTAATGAGGACAGAAGAACTGATGCCTTTGAGTTTTGGTGCTGGAGAAGAGTCATGGACTACAAAAACAAAACAAAATTAAACTAAACAAAACAAAACAAAGAGGTCTGTCTCAGAGAGGGTGAAACCAAGTTTCTCCTTGTTCCATCTCACTTATTATGGGCATGTGGCCAGGAGGAACTGATTCTTTGTGAAGGATGTCTTGCCTGGAAGGGTGGAGGGACAGTGCAAGAAAGGAAGACCCTGCTGAGATAGACTGATACAGTAACTAGGACAATGGGGGAGGTGTGTCAGAGTCATTGAGACTGGCTCAGGACTAGGAAGGGTTCAGAGCTGTTTTAATAGGGTAGCTATGAGTTGCAGGTGACTTCATTACACACAACAACAACAACAATTTGTAGACATATCAAATGTTTGGTTGTTGTTGTGTACCATTGAGTTGGAGCCATCCCATAGGTGACCCTCTGGCAGGTTTTCTGGCAGTTAATCACAGGGAAGGAGATTTCCCATCCTTCTTCCGCAGAGCAGCTGTTGGATTAAAACCACGTCTTCAGATTGCAGTAGTGCAGCTTCTTGCCACTAGGCCACTGGAACTCCCTATAGATATAATAGGACTTTTTGTGTGTGTGTGTTAAGTTGACAAGAAAACTCTGATGATATAGTGAGCAGGAAATTTCAGTGCCAGCTCAAATATGTTTAATTTAAATCCACCAGCTATTGTTGCTTTATGCCCTCAAGTCTCCTGTGACTCAAAGTGACCCTGTGTGCAAGAGCTCTGAACCTTGCCCTATCCTGAGTGAGTCTCACTGACTCCAGCATACAAACCCCCATCACCTCAGTTATTATGTTAATCCATCTCATTCAGGAATCTTGCTCTCTTGCACGTCTACCCTTCCAAGCATAATTTCATTCTCCAATGACTGGTCCCTTCTGGACACATGCCCAAAGTATATGAGACAGCTTAAAAATATTTGTCTCCAAGGAGCAGCTTGGTTTTCACCCTCTCCACAACAGCCATGTCTGTTCTCTTTACAGTGCACAATATGTCCATTATTCTCTGACATTGTTGTTGCTGCTGCTGTTGTTGTTGTTATGTGCTGTCGAGTTGTCTGTATTCTTAACGATCCTATATACTATAGCTCTAAAGCATGCTCTATCCGGTGCCAATCTTTTTGTCTCTGACACACTTACCCCCATTACACCAGTCACTGAATCATTGAGGATCTTCCTCTACTGTGCTGTCCCTCCACCCTCCAAATCATGATGTCCCTCTCCAAGGACTAGTCCCTCCTTGCAACATGTCCAGAGTATGTCAGAGGAAGCATCAGAATCATTATCTCTAAGGTGCATCCTGGTTTAACTCTCTCTAGGGTAAACCTGTTTATTCTCTTAGCAGTCCATGGTATATTCAATACTCATCAACAACACATCTCAAAGGCATCAATTCTCCTTCTATCCTTCCTAGTCATTGTCCAACTCTCTGATGCATAGCAAGTGGTTGCAAACACCATAGCCTGTATCAGGCACATCTTAGTCTCCAGACTGACATCATTGCTCTTCAGTACTTTGGAGAGGTCTCTAACATCAGACTTTTCCATCACAATACATCTTTTAATTTCCTGGCTGCTGGTGCCAAGAGTGTTGATTGTGGAGCCAAGCAAACTAAAGCTGTTTACAATCTCAATTTCTTCACCATCCGTCACGATGCTGCCCAGTGATGAGAATCTTTGTTTTCTTGATATTGAGCTTCAATCCATATTGAAGACTGCAGTCCTTGATCTTCTGCAGCAAGCACTTCAGGTCCTCCCCAGCTTCAGCAAGCAGAGTTGTGTCATCTGCATGATTCTGCACTAAAATTAAAATCCATGGATTCTTCTGTTATCCTTACTCATTGGGATGCTTTCTGATGTATGACAAATAATTGTGAAGACCATGATCTGAATCAAGTGCACTTTAGTCTCTAGACTGACATCATTGCTCTTTAGAATTTTGGAGAAATTTCTTATGGCAGATTTTCCCAGTGCAATTTGTCTTTTGATTTCCTGACAGCTAGTATCAAGAATATTGATTGAACAACTGAGTAAACTGAAATTGTTAACAATCTCTTCTCCATCTATCATGATGCTACCAATTGGCTCAGTGGTGAGAATCTTTGTCTCTTTGATATTGAGTTTCAATCCATATTGAAGACTATCACCACCCTTGACCTTCAGCGAGCACTTCAGGTCCTCCTCGTTTTCAGCCAGTGAAGTTGTATCATCTGCATAATGCAGGTTGTTGTAGTGTCTTCCTTCAATCCTTATGCCACATTTCTCCTCATAAAGTCCAGCCTTCCTAACTATCTGTTCTGCAAATTGATTGAAAAGGTATAGAGGTAAGATGTATCCCTGATTCACTCCTTTCCTGATTTTGAACCGTGCAGTGTTTTCTTGCTCTGTTCTAAGAATTGCTTCCTGGTCTAAGTATAGGTTTCACATGAGTACAGTCAAGTATTCTGGGACTGCCATTCTTCTAAAGGTTAGCCATGGTTTGTAATGCATACAATATCAAATGCTTTAATGCAGTCAACAAAATACAGATAGACATTCCTCTGGTACTCTCCTTTCAGCCAAGACTCATCTGACATTAATTATGATGTTCTTAATGCCAAGGCCTTTTCTAAACCCAACTTGTATTTCTGGTAGTTCTCTGTCAATGTATTACTGTTTCAGTAATTCTTGGATAATCTTCAGCAAGATTTTGCTTGTGTGAACTATTAGTGACACTGCTTGATAATTTCCACATTTTGTCCAGTCACCATTTTTTGAAATGGGAATAAGTCTGAATTCCTTTCAATCAGTTGGCTAGGTAGTTGTCCTCAAGATTCCATGCCAAAATCAGGGAATCTGTTTCTGTTTGCTGAAATATGTCAATTGGTATTCCATAATTCCTGGGGCCTTGTTTTTTACAAATTCACTCAGAGTAACTTGACTTTCCTCCTTCACCACCATTACCTCTTGATCATATGTAACTTTATAAAGTTCTTCTGTGTCAGTCAATTCTTTTTTGGTACAGTCACTCTGTGTACACTTTCACCCTGCTTTTAATGTGTCCTTGGACATTCAATATTCTACCCGTAGCACCCTTAATTATTGTAATTTGTGGCTTGATTTGTTCATACAGAACAAATTTGGCCCTTTTGATTTTCTGATTCCAGTTCTTAACATTTCACCTGCATTGCCCTCCTGAGGTTTCCTTTGGCATTTTCTGTTCAGCTACTTAACTTCCTGATTTTTTGCCTTTGCTTTGGCTTCTCAGTTCACTAGTGCAATATTCAGAATGTCTTCTTTCTTTCTCTTGATGAAAATGATAAAGGAACAAAAAATATTTATTTAGTTTGAGAATATCAGTGAAGTCTTGGAAGTAGGTAGTTAGAATTTAATGTAAATTTTAAAACAGTTTGTCTAAGAGTATAATATTCCAGAAAGAATAGAGTACATTAAAAGGCAGATAAGTGGTATAGGAGTGGAATCCTAAGATCTTCCCTACTAGTAGTTGACAGAATATGTCACTGAGTATACAACTATATTGTAAAGGCTATATTCATTGTAAAGGCTATGCACTTTGAGTTCATATTATAGACAAGAAGAAACCAAGTGATATTTTGTTGTTGTTGTTATGTGCCTTCGAGTCAATATTTTTTAGCAAAAGATAATAAAATAAATTAGTTGAGCGTCTAAATAAAATATAGGCATATCAAGTGATTATCTATTTGTGTTTTGATATTTTCTCATTAAACAGTATTTTTCATTAAAGAGATACCTTTTCTTGAGCTTTTTATGGTTTACTTACAAATATGAAGCATTTCCTTTAAAACAGCTCATTAACATGACAAATACAGTAGCTAAATTTTATTATAGTCTATATTTCTATAATTGTATTCCTGAAAGTTTTATTGAAATGCTGACATTTTCAGTGGTAGAGAGGTGTTTGGTGGAGCAGCTGTTTAATTGACAATTTTTGAATTCCATAATCATCTCTCTACTCATTAGCTATTTATTTTTAGTTAAAAAAATTAAAACCTGCCTGCATGTTCTGTCCAACAGTAATTTCCTGACATGCCAGCTTCCTTTACATTTGCAGAGGTGTGTGCTTGCTTTCTGAAGAATATGTCATCTTGTTCACAGCTTAGGTGACAGAACCTTTCCACTTTGTTTGGTGGTTCTCACCTAAATTACTCTTGAGAAAATACTCTGTGAGTATTCAACCAGATGGTTCCCTTCACATATTTGAGACATAGATTGGCAGTTTTAGTTCCGTTACCATTCTAATTGGGCGTCTATTTCCTGTCTTCCCTGGGCTAGGTAGATTTATGTCCCAAAGCACAAACAGAAATAAAGTATTAGTAAATTCTTCTTTAGCAAGTCATTATGCAGAAGTCTAGCAGACTGGGTTTCTGTGTCATGCAACTCTATTCTACTGCAGCAAAAAGGTTTCATTCACTGGAGTTATTTTCTGCAATTGAAAGGAGGTCAGAAAATCCCCTGAATTCATCAAGTTACACCAATTACTCTGATTCTTCTTCTAACACTGGGAAAGATGATGTAATTAGAATTGCTAGGCAAGGCATCGCTTTTGGGGTCATCTTTATAGACTTGTACTTGGAGTAATTACTACTCTACTGAAGTAGAAATGAAATTCCTTCTACTGACCTTTACAACTGAAGTCATAACGCTTCCTTTTCATTTCCTATCTTCCCCTACCCCTCAACTGCAGAATTCAGAGGTATCAGTGTTTTATAGCACAGTACTTCCATTGTCAAAGATACAGTAATTCTCAGGGTTTGTATTTCTCACTTTAATCTGCAATTGACCAGTAGACTAGTTAATGTTAATTTTCCCCTCTAGCACTGTAAAAGTTGAATAATTTACTAACAGTGATTGATTAGCAAATTACTACCTTTATTCTACTCACTTTTTAAGTCACCGGAGAAAAAGAAAACTTAATTCTTACAACCCAAAGGTAGTTTTGTTTACCCCTTTGCTTAATATTTTAGGGATTATTCTACTTTACATCTAATTTGCTATTGTGAATAAATATTGTGAATAAATTTTTTTTATTTTTTTAGTCCTGGAATGTATACGATATTTTACAACAGAGTTTCACTGATTGGCAAATTTAAGCAAACATAACATATCTAGGAGTTAGCAATAGATAAACAAAGGTCTATGTAGTAGACAAAGATACTTCCCCATTATATCTCTAGATGCTGTGAACATATTCCATTAAATGTCAAAAAAGAAAGTTGTAAATATTAATGAACCTTAAAATATTGAGGTGTTGTTAGGTGCCACTGATTTGGTTATGGAACCAATATAATCATATGACTACTTACAAGCAGAGAACATTCCCATACTAGAGAGAAAGAGAGAGCAGAGGATGTTAGAGAGGAACTCAAACAGATAGCCTGGCTTTAAAATTGAGGGTGTGTTAAAAGAAAGAATCTAAGTAGTCTTGAGCAGATGAAGATAGTACCAATTGAATCCTCAAGGAAGACAGAGATTTAAGCCTTAGAGTTTTTAGAATTAAGGTTTCCCAAGACCTAAATGAGTGTGGAGGTGTATTTTCCAAGTTTTTAAAAATGAATAGAACCTTACAACTACCTTGATATAGAACTTATGAGACACACAACAAAAAACACCATTGAGCCATACCAAATTCACACTCTGGAAAAATGATGAGAAACTAAGTTGTTGTTTTTAAGTACAAAATTATTTTATTTGTTATTTCAGCAATAATAATAGCTTGCCTCCAGAAACCCTATGAATCTGGAGACAGGATGAGAGACACACAAGTGTTGAGGTCTCTCCTTCACAGGGTCGCTATGAGTTGCCTGCGACTCGATGGCACTTAACAACAATAACATTTCGGCAATAGAACCCTCAGGTAGATTTTGGTACATGGCAGCAGAGTACTACTGTGGCAAATATCTGAAAGTTGGAGATTGTCTTGGAATTGGACAGCAGCAAAAGCTAAGAAAATTTTGAAGGACATAATAGGAAACACATAGAGTCCATTGAAAAATAAAGAAATATCGTATTCGGTGAAGTGCCTGTTCATATCCTGTGCCCATTTTTCTATTGGATTATTTACCTTTATCTTGTTGTGGTGCTCAAGTATTTCATAAATTCTGGATATAAGTCCCTTATCTGATATGTTATTACC
>NW_006399771.1:24217311-24221219 GCF_000299155.1 Elephantulus edwardii | reverse complement strand
TAAATAAATAGATGTTAAGGACCTTAATTTAGACTTTTGAAGGAATTAAAGAGAATGATAGATTATAAATCACAGAATGTAGTTGTTTTCAGGTGCCAGTGAATTGTCTAAGACTCATAGCAATGCTATGAACAACACATCTGAACCTTGCCCTAACTTGTATTATCTTTATAATCTCTGTCATGCTCAAACCCATCATGGTTGTCACTGTATAAATCCATCTCATTGAATGTCTTCCACTCTCTCACTGACCATTTACCTTTCCAAGAGTATCTCTCTCCAAAAACTTGTGACTTCTGAAAATATATCCAACGTAAGTGAGAAAAATGTTTTACCATCACTGCCTCTAAAGAGCACTCATTTTTTTCTCTTAGCAGTCCATGGTATATTCAATACTCTAGCACCACAATTCAAATGCAGCAATCCTTCTTCTATCATCCTTAGTCATTGTTCAGATACCTGATGTATAGCAAGTAATTGTAAAGTCCATGGCCTGGATCAAGAACACTTTAGTCTACAGACTGGCATCCTCATCTTCACTACTCTGGAGAGATTCCTGACAACAGATTATAGTGAATGTTAGATGGATCTTAGCTGAACACTGAGTGTAATAGAGAAATATTTATCTGTGTTTCATTGACTATGCAAAGACATTTGACTGTTTGTGGATCACAGCAAACTGTAACTAACTTTGAGAAGTATCAGAATCCCAGAACATTTGATTGTTCTTTTTTGTTCTTTTTTCTTCACTTGATTGTTCTTAAGTGAAACCTATACTTGGACCAGAATACAATTGTATGAACAAAGCAAGGATATACTGCATGGATCAAAATCAGGGCCTGCATTCTCTCTCCCTACCTTTTCAATCTATGTGCAGAGCAGATCATCAGGGAGGCTGGGCTCTATTGGGAGGAATGTGGCAACAGGATTGGAAGAAGATTCACTAATAACCTGTGTTATGCAGATGGCACAACCTTACTTACAGAAACTGAGAGGGACCTAAGGCATATGCTGCAGAAGATGAAGGACTGTAGTCTTCAATATAGACTGAAGCTCAACATCTAAGAAAACAAAGATTCTCACTGCTAGGCCAATTGGTAGGATTAAGACAGACTGAGAAGAGATTGAGATTGTTAATAGCTTCAACTTCCTTGACCTCACAATCAACACTCTTGACACCAGCAGCCAAGAAATCAGAGGACAAATTGTGTTTGAGACAGCATACTTAGCAAACCCTAAGAAAACTATTCACATTGTTGCCAATTAACAATGCGCAAGATACAAGATAAACATTCAAACATCAGTTAGATTTCTCTACAATAACAAAGAGAATACAAAAAAAAAAGAGCTAAGGAAAACAATACTAATTACAAATTATCAAGTTATCATATTACCAAGTTATCAAATTAAATACTTATGGACAAATTTAACTAGAGACACAAAAGACTTATAGAAAGAAAATTACAAAATAAAACTGTAAGAAATATAAAGAGACTTAGAGAAATGGAAGTATATATCAGCATAGATAGGAAGATTCAATATTGTAAAAATGGCATTTCTACCAATAGCAATCTACAAGTTCAAAGCTATACTAAAACCCACACCAATTCCATTCTTCAATGAGATGGAAGAAGTAATTTCCAATTCTATCTTGAATGTAAGAGGTCCCAAATAAACAAAGCACTTCCGAAAAAGAGAAACATGGTAGAAGACACCACACTCCCTGATCTCCAGACTCACACCTCACACCATGCACAAAACCCACTGCAAGGTGGATTAGGGACATGGAAGTAAATCAAAGACTAAAATTCATAAGAGAGAAAAATAGGAAGAACTCTAAAAGCCCTAATCTATGGCATGAACAAAGTTCTAAGTATAATAAAGCCTACAAGCAGGAGAGGATAAAGCAGGTGAGTGGACCTTCTAAAAATAAAATCTCTATTCATAAAAAAGAAAATAGCACCATCACCACCACCACCACCAACAGCCCACATCTCCAAGAGGATAAAAAGGAAACACACAGACTGGGAAACATTTCTAGCAATGACATATCTGATAAGAGACTCATATCTAAAATTTATAGACTACTCCAGTACTTCAACAATAAAAAGACAAACCTACCCCATCACAAAATGGGCACAAGATGTAAATAGACATGCTACCAAAGAAGAAATTCAGGTGGCAAGCAAAAACAAAGAAATGGTCAACATTTCTAGCTATCAGAGATATGCAAATCGAAGCAACAATGAAATGTCATCTCTTCTCAGCAACAATGAAGTTCAGAAGGACACCAAACAAGTGTTGGTCAGCATGGAAAAACTGGAACTCTTATTCACTGCTGGTGGGACTCTAAATGGTACAACCACTATAGCCAGAAGTCTGGGTATTTCTCAAAAAATTGGAAGTACAAATACCATTTGACTCAGCTATCCATCTATGGGAATATCCCTCAAGGGCTCAAAGCCATGACATATACAAATGTATATGTTTATTGCTGCCCTATTTACAATAGCAAAGAGATGGAAGCAGACCACATGCCTATCAATAAACCAATAGAAAAACTGTGGTATATCCACATAATGGAATAATAAACAGTATTCAAAAAATAATACTCATTATAGTAGTTCAAACACTACTCAACATACGGGTAAGTCTGGAAGACATTGTCCTGAGTGAAATAGTATCTCAGTCAAAAAAGAACAAATATTTTACAGCATCAGTGTCATAAAATAGAACTGACATGGGTCATGAGAGATAAAGGGAAAAAAGTAGACAGATAATGAACACTGCACTGGACCAGATGAAAGAAAGAATTGTCTTTAAGGAATGTATGATTAGGTGAGCCTTATATGTATGACAAGTAACAATCTGAATCAAGAAGCGCATTACAAAGTGAGTTGAGGGAGTGAAAAGGGAGGAAGTGGGAGGAAAAATGTGCATCAAAGAATGAACGACAATCTAACCTTTCTGTAAACTTTCTTTTAAAATTACAATCTAAAAAAAGAAAAAGAAAGAAAAAAAAACCACACAAAAACTCAGTAACCAAACAGCAATATAAGTAGTATTTGTCTATATTTTGACAATGTCTTTGGTTTTTGGTATGCTCGAATGATTATGAGAGTATTTCTTCTTTTTCCATTTTTTTTTAAATAACAAATATAATTGGTGATAGTTCATCTCTGAATATTTGGTAGACTTGACCTGTGAAGCCATGTTAGCCAGGAGTTTTTTTTGTTTTTTTAGGAAGTATTTTTATGACTTGTTTAATTTCTTCTTTTGTGATGAGTCTGTTCAAGTGTACTACTGCTGTCTGTTAGTTTGGATAAGGTACGGGTTTCAATGAATTTGTCCATTTCCTCTAGGTTTTCAAATTTGTCAGTGTATAGCTTTCCATTGTTCTTGTTGTTTGGTGCTGTTAAGTATGACTCTCAGCCACCCTATGAACAACAGATATGAATTCTGTTTTATGCTGTGCCATCCTCGGCCCATTGCTGAAGTCACTGTGTCAATCTATCTTATTGAGAGTCTTACTCTCTCCCTTTTGCTGATCTTTTATCTTTCAAAACAGGCTGTCCCTTTCCAAGGAATAAATAGCCTTTTCTAGCAACATGCCCAAAGTATGTGAGATGAAGCTTAGCCTTCCTTGCTTCCAAAAGAGCATTGGGGCTGATCTTTTTCTGAGATGTATCTGTTTATTCTTTTGAAAGTCCATGAGATATTTAGTACCTTTCTCCAACACTACAGTTCAAAGTCATCAATACTTCTGTCATTTTTATTCATTGTCAGCTCTCAGAAGCATAGCAATTGACTGCAAAAATTATAGCTGACATCCAAGCAGATATATGCACACCCATGTTTATTGCAGCTTTGTTCACAATAGCAAGGAGTTGGAAACAACCTAAGTGCCC
>NW_006399771.1:24213462-24216280 GCF_000299155.1 Elephantulus edwardii | reverse complement strand
TGTGGAGAAGGCCCTGACAATGGACGTACCCTATGCAATACATCTTCTGGTCTCCTTTGCATAGCAATTTGTTATGATTATTTTCACGTTAGTTGGTTATGTTGTGATGTTGTCTCTTTCATTTCTTATTCAAATTGTTTGTATACTTTCTTTTTTGTTTTATTAAGTTTTCCAGTGGTTTGTCTACTCTATTGCCCCTTTCAAAGAACCAGCTCCTGGTCTTCCTCATGATTTCATTTGTTTATTCTGTTTTCTAGTTCATTAGTTTCATCTCTTGTCCTTATAATCTCTTTTTTTAAAAGGTTGTGGGGTTAGCTTGATTTTTTTTTTAAATTTGGTGGCAGTATTGATACCAATATCTCTCATGAACACAGTAGACAGTTTTTTAAAATAAAATTTGTCCAATATACAGTGAAGACATAACAGTGTGTAGATAACTGAATAATGCAGCCTTTACCATTTTAGGGAAGAAAGTTTCGAACATTCATGGGAAAGAAGATGTAAACTCACTAAAAGTTCCTCTAGGTAGGGGTTTTGTTATTTTTTTACTTACAAAAGCATAAAGAGTTTTTATTCTTTATTGCTCTTTGTGCTTGATATTGTTTAAGTAACTGGAAATGTTTATCCTCTCCAAGTATAGTAATGTTTCTTCTTTATTATTTTGATGAATTTTATGACAAAAATACAGACCATGCTTAAAGTAAAAAAAAAGAAATAGGTAGATAGATAGATAGATAGATAGATAGATAGATAGATATAGATTAATTTGTCACGGTGAAATGGAATTCATAACAAGTATGCACACAAGGCTCAATGTAAGAAAAACAATGATTTTTCACAGTAAAAAAGCAAAGAAAAAGAACCACATTATATATTTGATGTAAAAAAGTTCATTGATAAAAATCCAACACCCTTTTAAGATATAGAGATTTTTTCTCAAAAGAGTAAAAAGTATATATGCAAAACCAAGAGCTAAAATCACTTTTAAAATTATTTTATTATTTTATATGAATACTGTCAAATCAAATCTGACTGGTACAGAAGGAGATTGCCCCTCCTTCTTCAGAAGAGCATCTGGTGGATTCGAACCTCCAGGATTACAGTGTAGCATCTTGCCATTAGGCCACCGGAGTTCCCTTAAAATCATTCTTAATGGAGAGAGATTAAAGGAATTATCCTTGCTAACAGGAACCAAGCAAGGAATCCTGTTATCAACATGAAAAGAGAAGGAAATAAAAGGCATACAAATTGGCAAACAGGGATTAAAAATATTGTTATGCACAGACAATATATTAGTGTACACAGAAGATATTCTGAATTCAACAATAACAAAGAAGCTGCTATACCTAGTAGACTAATCTAATAGAGTGGCAAGATACATGATCAATATTAAAAAAATCAGTGGAATTTCTCTATAACAACAAAGAGCACAGTAAAAGAAATTAAGAAAGCAATCCCAATATCATTTATGATAGCCAATCTCCAGAAAACCACAAAATACTAGTATAAGAAACATAACTAATGATGTTAAATATGGAAAATATTTCTTATTCTTATATATGAAGACTCAACATTCTGAAGATGACAATTCTGCCAAAAACAATCAGCACATTTAATGCAATGCTAATAGAGACATCAAACTCATTCTTCATAGAAACAGAAAAGGAAATTTGCAAGTTTATTTGGAAAGGAAAGAGATCCCATATAAGCCACCCTCTTTTGAAAAATGAAAATTAAGTGGGAAGCATAGTACTCCTTGATCTCAAAACCTACCACAGAGCCATAGTAACAAAAAGAACATATTTTTTGGACAATGGCAGACACACAGATCAGTGAAATAGAATTGAGAACACAGAAATCAACCTATCTATCTATCAAAACTGAATATCTACCTACAGAAGACTGAAACAGGACCCACATCTCACACCACACACAAAAATCTTCTCAAGGAGAATCAGAGAAATACAGACAGAACCTTAAACTATAAGAATAATAAGACAAAATGCATTACAGTTAGAAGCCCTAGATGTTGTGTCAATAGGCTTGCAAATATACCCCAAAATGAAGAAGCCAGAGAGGGTAAAATTGATGAATGAACTCTTCTAAAAATGTCTGTGTGAATAATGTTGATGAAAAAAAACCTTTAATTCAATCCTGAGCAATATAACCCAACATCACATAAAAAATAATTCATGACCAAGTAGGGTTCATAACAAATATGCACACATAGTTCAGTATAAGAAAAATACATGTAATTTATCACAATAACAAAACAAAGTAAGAAACATATGATCCTATCACTTGATTCTGAAAAGGTCATTGACAAAATCCACACCCTTTCCTGATTAAAACACTAAAAAAAAGAATAGAAGGGGATTTTATCAACAGAATCAAAAGTATATACACAAAGCCTAGAGCCAACATCATTCTTAATGGAGAGAGACTAAAAGCATTCACCTTGCAAACAGGTGTCAGGTAAGGAAGCCATTGTTTTTCAATAGGGTGAAAAGAAAGCCCATAGATTGGGTGAAAAACATTTCAGACAAAGGCTCAATAACTAAAGTTTATAAACTATTACTGGACTCCCACAAGCAAAAGACTGACCAATTATAAAATGGGCAAAAGACATTAAAAGACTCTTTACAAAGGAAGATGGCAAACAAACACTTGAAGAAATGTTCAAAATCACTGGCAATCTAATAAAGGCAAATCAAAATAAAAATGAAATATCTCACTCCAAGAGCAGTAGCAATATTTAACAGGCAGCAAAATATAAATATTGGAGAGGAAGTGGAGTGATTGGAACTTTCATATTGGT
>NW_006399771.1:24204651-24213262 GCF_000299155.1 Elephantulus edwardii | reverse complement strand
CAAGATTTTTGGCACCAGCAGTCAGAAAATAAAAAAAGATAAATTACATTAGGTAAATCTGCTCTTAGGGACCTTTCCAGAGTACTGAGAAGCAACAAAATCAGTCTAGAGACTAAGGTGCACCTGATCCATGTCTTTGCAATCACTTGCTATGCATCAAAGAGTTGGACAATGACTAAAGATGGCAGAAGAATTGACACTTTTGAGTTGTGGTGCTGGAGAAGGGTATTGAAGATACCATGGGCTGCCAAGAAAACAAATAGGCCTGTCTTGGAAATAGTGAAACCAAGTTTCTCCTTGTAGGTTAGGATTTTAAAGCTTGGTCTTACATACTTTGGGCATGTGGCTACAAGGGACCAATCCTTTGAGAAGGATATCATGCTCAGTTGGTGGATGTACAGCACAGGTGAGGAAGACCCTAGATGAGATGCATTGATACAGTGACTGGGGATATGGAGATAGGTGTGTCAGAGTTAATGAGACTGGTTCAGGACAGGGCAGGCTTCAGAGCTATTCTACATATGGTTGCTATGAGTTGCAGGTGACTGGATGACACATAACAACAAGTATAACTCTTATGGTTGTTGTTGTGTGACGCATTGGAACTAATCCATAGTTGATCTTCCAGTGGGTTTTCAGAGACAATATATTACACAGGAAGTGATTGTTCATTATTCTCCCATGGAGCAGCTGGTGGATCTAAACAATGTGCCTTAGGGATTTCAGTGCAACTTCTTACCACTAGGCCACCAGAGCTCTCTATGCAGTGCTGATGGGATCATAAGATGATACAAACAATTTTTGTCATGCCTTATTTGTTGAGTTGGACCTAACTCATATCTGACAATCCATTGCATTTCTGAGGCTGCAAGCTGCACGGAAGAATATTGCCCATCTTTCTCTGGTGAATTTAAAACAGTAGAGAGGTGCATCATTTGAGTTAACAGTGAAACTCCATACCCACTATATCTGAATAGAGCAAGTGAATATTGCTTTAAATAAATTGAGAAAGATGTGTGTCAGGGCTGTCTCCTTTCTCCAAACCTAGTCAAACAATATACTGTACAGATGATTCGAGAAGATAGACTATTTAAAGAAAAGTGTGACATAGGTTCAGAACCAACTTGTAACTGATCCAAAATGGGTTATCAAAAGTTGTTAATCACACAGGAGAAGATTGTCCATCTTTCTCCCACAGATCAGGAAATGGATTTTAAGTACTTGCCTTTGCGTAAACAGTACAACTCCATACCCATTAGGCTACTAAAGCTTCCTGACTATTAATCTACTGCATGATTATGTAGCAGACTAGATTGGGCATATTTCCATGGCAATTTCAGAGAAAATAGCAAAGAAATCATCTTCCCTTGAAGCTTATACTCAACATTCCTCACCACATCATCATTTCTATTTCATCTCAATGATTAAATAAAACATATAGCGCAGCCTGAACTCAATGGGTAGTGAAATTTACTACCTCTTTAAGAGAGAAAAAAATTCATAGAGACAAGACAAAGAATTCAAATTGAAGGAGGAATGAAAAAAAAAATATGATTTCATTAACATCATTAGTCTCTGTTTCACACACTTGAATATGAGTAGACACAAAGTCTACTTCAATTGAAGTAAAGTCCATTATAATAATGAAGATTTACCTAGATTGGGCAAGATTTTGATGCCTTTTCATTCCACTTGAATTATGAACTGTCTTATTTACTTTTGTATTGCTGCTGAAACAAATGTTCACAGATTCAGTAACTTAAAACAATACAAATTTAGTGTCACAATATTTTGTGTCTTTAAGAACACTTTGGGAATGTTATCAGGAGAAGACAAACCTTGAGGAAGGATTACAAGTTCAATAACATAGAGGGGCAGCAAAAAAAGAAGGTGACCTTCAAGTAAATGGATTGACATAGTGGCTGCAACAATGGATTCAAGCACAGTAGAGAACGTGAGGATGGGGCAGGATAGATCGTTGTTTTTTTCTGTGTACAAAAGTTGTTATGAGTCTAATCTGACTCTACAAGAACTAATAAAAGACTAATACAATATTCACAATTAATTCATGGTATGTATAACTATGTCAGTCTAGAGACTATGATGCACCTGATCCAGTCCATTGTGTTTGCAGTTATTTGCTTTGCATCAGAGAGCTGGATAATGACTAAGGATGACAAAAGAAGAATTGATGCCTTTGAGTTGGGGTGCTGGAGAAGATTCTTGAACATACATAGCATGGACTGCCAAGAAAACAAACAGCTCTGTCTTGGAGAGGGTGAAACCAAGTTTTCCCTGGAGGCTAGGCTTTTGAACCTTTGTCTTACATACTTTGATCATGTGGCTGAGAGGAATCTATCCTTGAGAAGGACTTCATGCTTGGAAGTGTGGAGAGACAGCACAGGAGAGAAAAATCCCAGATGGGATGTATTGATACAGTCACTAGGGCAATGGGGGTTGGTATGTCAGAGTTACTGAGACTGGCACAGGACAGGGCAGACTATGATTCAAGGGTGACTTTACAGCACATAACAACATGTTAACTATGTTTCAAGTGACTATTTATTTCTATAAAAGAGTTGCTAGGTATTGACAATATATCTATATATATATCTATATATATCCAAAAATGCATAGAATTAATAGATTATTACACCTACGTTGTGAAAGAAAGAACTGAGAAACTGTGAAGATGACCTACACCCAAGGAAAAAAAAATGTATTGAGAAAGACTACATTGTAACATAGGGGATTCTTATGAGTAAAATCTATTTGATATGAACATATTTGGTTTCATATAGAATTATTTTGTTGCAATAGATTCTTATTTCCTTATAGTGTAAAGGTATATTTAAAGAGCGTTGTAACTATGTGTAGATACTGTTGAATTTAGTGCAACTCATAGAGACCCTATGATAACATATCTGAACCCTGTCATAGCTTGTTCCATCCTTGCCATCTCTCACACTCTTAAACCATTGCTTTTGCCACTGGGTCAATTTACCTGCATTGGAGTCTTCCTCTCATTTACCATTCCCCTAATTTCCCAAGCATGATGTCATTCTCCAAAGAGTAGCTTCTCTTAGCAACATGTCCAAAGTATGTGTAAAGAAGTTTCTTTGCCTCCAAGGGAAACTCCGGCTGCACCTTCTCCAAGACATATCTGTTCCTTCTTTTGGCAGTCCATCCACATTCAAAAGCATCAATTTTTCTTCTGACATCCTTATTCATTGTCCAGATCTCAGTAGTGTAGCAAGTGACTTCAAAGACCATGGTCTGAATTAGTTGCACCTCACTCCTTAAAGTAACATTATCATTCCTGAGTAATTTGGAGAGGTCGCTGAGTGCGGACTTTTCCAAATATATATTTTTATTTGTAGCTTCAAATATAAAGATACATATTTTTAATCTATATAGTTTAATATTTACCCACTACCACAATAATATTTACATTCAACAAGATGATAGCTTTAGTAAAAAAAATACTATAACAAAAAAAGCTCTAAGAAGAAGCTCTTATGAAGTTTAGATTTACCAAAACAACTCAACAGGTCATAACAACAGTAAAGTGCATATTAAGTATTAAATATTGTACTGAAAAATGAGACACTCATGTTAGAATGTACACATTGAGGAGAAATATGTGCAAATATCCATGAATAATTGGAACATGGAAGGTTCAAAGTATAAATTGAGCAAAATTGGAAGTTGTAGAAATTTAAATGACTGCATAAAGATTGACCCTGTAAGTGTTAGGTTCACAGAGGTATAAATACATGTCCTGGTATTTTCATTCTTGACAAAATTTGATATGATCAACACAGTCCAATGTCGTTGCTTAGTCAATAAACCTTGGTATTATCTTTCTTAAATTCTCGACTTACAGTCATGATACCTCTGATATGTTGTGGCCCTATCTGTGTACAGTAGCAGCTCTGAACCCTACCCTGTCCTGAGACAGTTTCCCTAATTCCGACTCACCTACCCCAGTTACTGAATCAATCCAACTCACCTGGGATCTTCCTCTCCTGTGCTGTCCATCCATCCTTCCAAGCATGATATCCTTCTCCTTTTGTGTAAGATATCAATGAGGTCGCTATCATTTTAATGTTCATGAAAACCCTTTCAATAATATTCAGAACAGATTGTAATACATATGGCTATTTATGAAGGGAAGCACTTATTTGCAAGGATCAATTTTTATTTTAGAAAAACATGTTCAAAATTCCAATGTATAATAAACCTTAATAATTAAAATATCCATTTGAAAAATCTAGTAATATTACAACAATAGAAAGATATGTGAGAAAAATAATCCTTGAAGATCTTTTCCAGTCTGATGTTATGAAAAGAATTACAAATATTATTTTCTGAACATCCATATTAATTTATGTTTACCATAAATCCAGAGGACATTTTCTTTTTAGTGCTTTTGTAACCAAAAAAAGCATAATATTTAGTGAACAAAACTGTACCTCTGGAAACTCAAATAAATGGAAAATTACATATAATAAAATTGAACTTAAACAAAAAAGTATCAATTAGCCAATTATAATTGAAAATAATCACTAGGAAGTTTGACTCTTGTTTCTCTTTTGATTCACCACATTCTATCCTTTCCTAAAGTGGGTGTTTAGGTTAGATAACGATCAGAATGTGAAAGGGAGAATCATATCAAAGGACTGGATTTAAAAAATAATTTATTTCACTTACTGGTCCCCTGATTGTAGCTTGAAGTAGATTAGTTGTGTGAACTGTGTTTTATAACTAATTATTAAGCCAAATACAATAAAAGAAAGAAAAAAAAGTGAATTATGAACAACTGGATGGATAATACATGTATTACAATTAGCAACTTGGAACAAGACCTATATAAATTGATCAAACGGAGAGGAGAAAGCGAAGACGGAGGGCTATGCAGGGGTGCGGGTGGGGTGGGAAAGCTATGTTAGCAGATACTAGTGGGTGGACAATTGGGTGAAGGGATAGGCAAAGTACAGAGAGAATTTGATGAAACATACTGAGAGATGTCACTGATAAACTCTAATTATATAAAAAAATAAATAATGTTATAAAATATCCTTAAATGAAGTAGAATGAACATATATTGAAAGAAAACTAATTTTAAAAATGTGAATTAGTTTATCATGGCCTGAGATAAGAAGTTCTGGGGAAACACACTTTTTATGTGGGATTTGATAAGACAGTGCTATGTTTTTTATTATTGTTAGACGCTTTGTTGTCTATTTCAACTCATTGTTAACTTACATATAAAAGACTTAAACATTGCCTAGTCCTGTACCATCTTCATGATGGTATGTTTGAGTGCATTACCATGGCTATTGTGTCAATCTTTTTATTTAAGGCCTTCTTTTATTGTTGTTATCCTAATATATTACCAACTATTGTATTGTGTGGGAGCACTGCAAAAGGTGAGTTGCTTGGCATGGCTGAGAAAATGGAACCTGGTCTAGGTTGAGCCCTATATTAATTTATTAAAAAGAACTTTAGACTCCTTTACTTCTGCTTATTATTAACTTTAAGAGAAGTAGCTCATAGTCATTGTTTTCATATATATTTGCAGAGGAATTTGAGAAATGGTATAGTTTAACTAGATAAAGAGAAGGAATTGTTTTCTCTGCAGTCTGTAATAGAAAAGATTGAAATAATGATTGCTTAAGGAATGTTCCAGGCAAAAAGGTCCTGTAACTGTTTGCAAAAGGAAAGAGACCATGTTAGAAAATAGATTTAAAATTCTTTCCTCAAGAGGTCAGTAATATCTGCCTGAGGGCACTCTAAAACCAAAGTGATCAAAGATGACTGTCCAAAATCCAAATCAAAACTCCATTATTAAATTAAACTTGCCCAAAGTCCTCATGTCTGTCTGTCTAAGAAGAAATCCCGTGATCTCCAACTTGAATTATATTGAATTTAAGAATGGTTTGTGAAACAAAAGAATGAAAGAGAAATTGAATTAAGAATGAATACATAGACACTTGTCATAAGGAGTTCTGGTGACTAATTGATAAGGGGTTGTTGCACTGCCAACCCAAAGGTGTGCAGTTTGACTCTACCAGTTGCTCCAGAGGAGAAATACACAAATTCTCCTCCTGTGCAATTAACTGCCAGCATCATGATAAATGAAGAGATTGAGATTATTAACACCTTTAATTTGCTGGCTCCACAATCTCTTGGTACCAGCAACCAGGAAATTAAAAGATGAATTGCTTGGGAAAGTCAGCTATCAGAGACCTCTCCAAAGTATTGAAAAGGAATGATGTCAGCCTGGAGACTAAGGTAACTAACAGTTATCCATAGTGAACAGTGTTTGGTGGAGCTCCCCAATTGAAACAAACTTGGAAGCAAGAGTGACATCCACTTCCCGAAATAGCTTGTCTCCAGAAACTTTATGAACTTGGAGAAAAAGCCATAGTCTTTGCAATTACTTACTATGCATCAGAAAGCTAGACAATTATTAGGGATGATAGAATGAGCATTGATGCCTTTGAGCTGTGATGCTGGAGAAAAGTGTTGAATATGCCATGGACTGCTAGAAGAATAAACAGGTTTATCCTAGAGAGAGTGAGGCCAAACTGTTCCTTGGATGAAAAGATTCTGAAGCTTCATCTTAAAGACTTATTGCAAAGCAGGACCAGTCCTTGGAGAAGGACATTGTGCTTGGAAGGGTAAAGGGATAAGGCAAGAGAGGAAGACCCTTGATGAGATGAATGGATTGATTCAGTGACTAGATAATTGGGGTGGGTGTGTCAGAGAAAATAAGATTGGCACAAGATCGAGCAGGGTTTAGGACTGTTGTACATAGGATCACTGAATCACAGGCAACTTGATGGCACGTAGCAACAACAACAACATGCAATTAGCTGCCTCTAGAAGTAAGCTGAAAGGTCAGCTATAAGTCAGTCAACTAGACAGTAGACAACAGCATGTTTGCCCCATAATGTATATGTATAATGTGTTGACATGCTAGTGAAAAGGTCAGTAGTTTGAATCTACCAGCTGCTCTGTGGAGAATAAATGGGTTTTACCTCCCATAAAGATTAAAGTGATGGGTAGAAAGAGAACAAACTAAAAGCAGAGGACATAACAGTTCTGATAGTTTCAAAAGAATGCTAGCACAAGTTTTAGGAGGAATGTATACATAGCTTACTAAACTAACTCATAAAATCGATGTTTCAAAATAGCTAAACTTGAAAAATTTAAACTTGTTATATTGCCTTATAACCATTGTTGTTTTTTGTTAAGTTTTGTTGAGTCGTAGATGACTCATAATGATCCTATGAATGAAAGACCTGATCACTTGTATAACTTCCATCATTTCTCCAAGTTCATAGAGTTTCCAGAGGCAAGCTATTTCAGAAGTGGATGCCACTCCTGCTTCCAAGTTTGTTTTAATTGGGGAACTCCACCAAACACTGTCCACCATGGGTAACCATTATCACATTTGAAAGATCATTGTCACAATGTTTAACATCACAGCACCCATGAGTTACCTCTGTACAGCAAATGGACAGACCAGTGCTATACCACTTGCACCACTTAGAAGAATGTTTGCCCCAAAACAATTAAAACCAGGCCTGAGGGTTGCAGATTAAAATCACCCACCTTTGCCTTGGTAGCATAACTTTCTATGCACTAGGCCAGAAGAGCTCTCTTGTGGTTGTTGTTGTTGTTAAGTGCCATCGAGTCATAGACAACGCATAATGACCATATGAGCAAAAGGCCTGACACTTGTATAACTTTCATCATTTCTCCAGATTCATAGTTTCTGGAAAGCTATTTCGGAAAAACTCTTATAACCATAGCTATAGTAAAATTCTCCCTAGCCCATTGTTCTGTTGCAAAAATCTCACCTCTTCATCAGAATACTGGAAATACCTTAGTCATATACTTTGGGCATGTGGCCAGGAAGGATCAGTCCTTGGAGAGGAACATCTTGATTGGAAAGGTGAAGGAATAGAGCAGGAGAGGAAGACCCAGGATAAGATGGGTTGGCTCAGTGACTGGGGAAATGAGATTAGCTGTGTTAGAATTGATGAGATTGGCTCAGGATAAGGCAGGGTGTAGAGCTAATGTGCATCAGGTAGCTATGACTTGCAGGTGACTCGATGGCGTATAACAACAACAACATACTCAGTAACTGCTACTCAAATTTTAATTGTTTTATTCCTTCAATAAATCTCTTCCTTTTGACAGAGACTCTGACGGTCCTCTTTGGTAATGGTCTCTGTTGATGTTGTTGCTGTTAGGTGCCATCGAGTTGATTATGACTTGACTCATAGAGCTCCTATGAACAACAGATCTTCTGAACCTTGCCTAATCCTGCACTATCTTCATGATCTCTGATATACTTGAGCCCATTGTTATATTCATTGTGGCGATCTATCTTATGAAAAGTCTTTCTTTCTTTCTTTTATCATCTACTTTTACCAACATGGTGTCCCTTTCCAAAGACTGACCCCTCCTGACAACATGCCCAAAGTATATTTGTTGGTGAAATAAAGTATCATCATCCTTGACTCTTATGTCCTTTATGAGCAACTGGTAAATACAAGTTATACACACACACACACACACACACACACACACACAC
>NW_006399771.1:24202274-24203456 GCF_000299155.1 Elephantulus edwardii | reverse complement strand
GGCTATAAATTGCATGGCAGGACATTGTCCATCTTTCTTTTGTGGAACAGCTGGTGGATTCCAGCTTCCTAATGGTGGGTTGACAATGAAGCCCCTTACCACGTCTATCAGAGTTTTTTCTACCTGTTCTAGTCTTATCATGTCTACTTTAAATTTAATTGGAAGTAAGGATCTTTTGCCTTTACAAATGTTTGCTTTCTTATATATTTTTCATTGTTGCAAGGTTTTAGTTAAAAGATTATATTTTTTATGAAATGAGCATATATATTTACTTTTGTGCTTTCAATATTTAAAAAAATTGGCATTATATATATGATTTTTTTAAATGGCTCGTTAGTTTTTCATTCTACATTAGAGATTGAAGAAAGATTTCAAATGATGTTTTTTTCCTTGCTGTTTTTGTTACAGGGTGTAACACATTTGTAATCAATTTCAGGATGAGTTGGGGGGTTTTTTGTCAAGATTTATAAAAAAATGGGGGTTTTGTGTTTGTGTATCTTATTATACTTGGCAAATAGAAGAATGGATGCATCCTTTAGAGAAATAAAATCATCCCCTTTTTAATATTCATGTTTTAATACTTCCATTCCTTTCACATCAGTATCATGGCCATTTTTGTTTTAAATTAATAAAGTTATGTTTTCCCTTTTTTTGTTATAAGCCTGCTATTAAATTAATTTTGTATGTGTCTCTCTTGAGAAAACTGAGAGTCATTTTTTAAAATTTTACTTTGTTTTTTATCTTTCTAAAGGAAGATTCAACTTATATTTGACATTATAGCTTTATGTTTTGAGAAGCATTTCTGGAATTATGAAGTAAAAACTGCTGAAACATATATTCATTAAAAACAACAATGGAAATAAATTTGTAACAATGCAATTTTTCATGATCTAAAAATTAATCAATGCCTTGTAACAACCCATGAACTATTATTTTCAAAGAAATTTGCTGATTATTAGTAAGAACAGTAGTAGGTAATTTTGAATTTTAGTCTATTATGTACACTTAGATACTACTCAGTCTGAAAACCATAAACTTTCCAATAATGAAGTTGTTGTTATGTGCATTGAGTCTCCTGCTACTCATAGTGACCCTATGTATAACAGCCCTAAACCCTCCTCTATTTTGTGCCGATCATATTTGCTTCTGACACACCTACCCCCATATCCCCAGTCACTGAAT
>NW_006399771.1:24196751-24201048 GCF_000299155.1 Elephantulus edwardii | reverse complement strand
TTTTTGGCACAACTTGGTGAGCACATCTAGGGCAGCATCTGTTTGTTGAAATATATCAATTGATATACTATCAATTCTTGGGTCCTTGTGTTTTTCTGCCATTTCTTTCAGAAAAGCTCAAACTTCCTCCGTCACCACAGGCTTTTGCTTATAAGTTGTTTCATGAAATTCTTGTGTTGGCCAATTTCTTTTGGTACAATGACTCTGTATACTCTTTCCATCTTCTTTTGATACTTCCTGGATCATTTACTATTCTTTCCAAAGCATCTTTAAGTATTGCAACTTGAGGCTTTAATTTGTTCTTCAGTTCTTTGAGCTTAAAAAATGCTGGGCAAGTTTGGCCCCTTGATTTTCTGATTCCAGCTCTTTGAACATTTCGTTATACTTTATTTTGTCTTCCTGTACTTCCCTTTGGAATCATCTGTTCAGCTCCTTAACATCTTGATTTCTTCTCTCTGCTTTGGTTTCTAGGAGCTCTAGTGTAATATTCAGAGTCTCTTCTGACATCCATTTTGGTCTTTTCTTCCTCCTCTATCTTTGTAATGACCTTTTGCCTTCTTCCTGGATAATGTTCTTGATATTTTCCCATAACTTATCTGGTCTTCGTTCATTAGTGTTCAAGACCTCAAACCTGTTCCTGAGATAGTTTTGAAATTCAGGTGAGAAAAACTCAAGGTCACATTTTGATTCCTGTAGATTTTATTTAATTTTCTTTACCTTCCACTTGAACTTGCAGAGGTAGTTTGTGGTCTGTTCCACAATCAGCACCTAGCTTAGTTTTCACAGCTGATACTGAGTTTTTCCAATATTTCTCTTCACAGGTGTAACTAATCTGATTCCTATGGATACCATCATGAAATCCATATATATATATAGCCTGCATCCATGTTTCTAATAAAATATATTTGCAATGAATTAGTTGTTGATTGTGCAAAATTCTATCATTCTATATCCAGCTTCATTTCTGTCACCATGTCCATGTTTTTCAACTATTGGTTCTTCTTCTCTTTTCCCAACTTTTGCATTCCAGTCATCCATTATTAATGCATCTTAATTGCATGGTTGATTGATCTCTGACTGCAAGAATTCACAGGCCTTTTATTTTAAGAACTACCTTCCCTCTGTAACTTGATTTGTGCCACTATTAGAACCTCTACTTGGAATACTATTGCTTTTTAATTTTTTACTCATGTACTTTTAACTTGTTAGTTAAATTTGTGTCTTCTAGGCTGCAACAGTTCCATGATATATCTTCAAGGATATGAACATGTACGGCTAAGCACAATTGATAACAGAGCATCTAAATTCCAAAATCAATCTCCACAATAGTCTTTGTGTTGCCTATTACCAAAGGGGCCCTTTAGAGTAGTGAGAAAAGATCTTCACCCTGAAACCTACAGCATCCCTTTTCAGCAGGGAGTAGCTAAGAGAATACGCCATCCCCTTTTCCTAATGAATCAGGGTGAGGTCTCTCTCAGGGAGGAGTGATAGGAAATGGCAAAGGACACATTGACTAAGGAGGTTAATCAAAACTGGCTTTGACAAGCACGTGGCAATGGGACAATTAAAACAGACTTTCAAGGGGTGGAGAAGAGGAAGGAACTGGGGGAAGGGTAGAGAAAATAGTGCAACAATGAATGAATGGAAACCCAAAATCTCTGTAAATGTTAATTAAAATTAATAAAATTTACTTTTTAAAAACCCTAAAAACAACACACGCACACAAAATTCTTAGAAATCTTCTATTTCCTCTTTGGCTCTGGTTGTTGATGGATATATCTGAATGATAGTGGTATTCACTGGACTTCCTTGCATGTGTATCGCTATTATCCTGTCACTCACAACGTTGTATTTCAAGACATATCTAGAAATAACTTTTTAAACTATGAAAGCAATACTGTGTTTTCCTCACCTTTTCATCTCCAGCATAGTAGATCATATGATCATCTGACTCAAAATGCCCATGCCAGTCCATCTCATCTTGCCGATAACCATTATGTCAATATGTAAGCGTTCTATTTCTTCTTTAACAATACGTAATAATCTAGACCTGCTATTTTGGAAGTGGATGGCCAATCCTTTTTCCTAGTCTGTCTTTATCTGAATGCTCAGATTTAGAACAGTATTTGACAGACAAGATTTTACGGAAAAGAGAATATTAAAGGTATTTTCCCAATTGTAGAAACAACCAATAGTTTCAGTGTTGTCCCTGCCCTTGACACGTGTCTTGGCCTACCCATTACCCTGCTCCACCAGCATTCCCTCATAATCCCTTCTACTCCCTTCAAAACCTATCTCTTGATATCCAGCCATTGATATGAAAGCTTATATCTCAAGATTTCTGGGCTTCTGTGACTCCAAAAGCTTCAAGCTACTGCCAGTTTCTTATGTTGTGGCTAGTGTCTTGAGTTTAGGGGTCTATAAGTCCAAATAAAGTGTAGGGAAGACTTCCTATCTCAGATGATTCTGAGGAAAAATCCTTTCCCTTGGATTTCTGCTCCGGGTTTGACTTCTTGAGGCTTATGTCCTCTTCTCTTCCATATGCAGCACACTGTTGTCATTGTTGTTAAGTGTTGTCAAGTCATAAATGATGCATAGCGAACTTATGAATGAAAACCCTGGACACCTGTATAACTCTCATAATTTCTCCAAGTTTATAGAGTTTCTGGAGGCAAGCTGTTGTAGTCACAATGAAATAGTTTCCCAAGGGAGGATGATGTGTCCTGTAGATCTGCTTTATAGTGTTGTTTTCCTTCTGGAACCTCCTTTTCCTTGCTGTGATAGCTGTGAAAAATAGCAGCCTAGCAACCACAAGACAGTACAGCAGTTATTTGGAATACCATAAAACTAACTGCTGACAGAATCATTGGTATTTGACCTGACCTAACTCAGGATTCCCTCAGTGAGAAAAGTCTTTTTCAACAACACAGGGTGTTGTTAAAACAGTCAGTAGAAAATGTGTAACATTGTAGCTGCTTGAAGTAGTGACACTAATTAAAATGTATGGAGAGTGAATAATAAAACACAAATTATGCGACAGAGGAGGATAAGACATATAGCATATTTCTTAGGACGCAGAAGGCCATAAAAATATTCAAGCTTGTATATATGTTAGAAAAGCCCTAAGAAAAGTGGCAATCTTTCATATCTGGCTTATCTCAAGATTTAGCAAATTTAGAAGAAAAACAAAATGCTATGTCTAACTGTAAACTATGTGCCAGAGAGTTGAAGACATACTCCAACCTGCACAGAGATATAGTCCTTCAATACAGAATAGGATACATATTGTTTTAAGTAACTTAAGGAAAATATATCAAAGTTTTAACTAATCACTTAGAAGCAGTGCAGAGGTTTCATGACTGCACATGACAAAGAAACTAGACTTGACAGAAATGGAAAAGCACATAAAAGTCATTAAACAATAATGATATATATGAAAACTTCCAAGCAAACAAATTTTGATTATCAAGGAAAGATTCTGAATTACAGAGTTGCCACATTGTTTCAAACATCCAATTTTTCAGGACATTTGAACTAATCAAAATAATTTTCAGGAAGACATAGAAATAATAGATAATAAGTTTAATCCACATGAGGAAAACAGTGCATTTAAATTGTTTCTGAGGAAATACATAAACCAAATCATATTAGACTTACTGGAAAAACAATTTTAATTCTATTTTACAAAAATCAGCACTTATGTACAAATAATACGTATCTAAAACAATATTTAAGAGTACTATCTCACCAAATAGAGAATATGGATTGAAAAGTTAGAAACTGTATCTATTATGAAGAAAATGATAAAGTTTACATATTTGACTTCAGTAAGTAAATGTGGCATCAGGATTGGTGGAAGATCTATAAACAATCTGCGTTATGCAGATGACACAACCCTGCTTGCCGAAACTGAGGAGGACCTCATGCACTTGCTGCTGAGGATCAGGGACTGCAGCCTTCAGTATGGACTGAGGCTCAATGTCAAGAAGACAAAGATTCTCACCACTGGACCAGTTGGCAGCATCAGGATGGAGGGTGAAGAGATTGAGATTGTTCACAGCTTTAGTCTGCGTGGCTCCACCGTCAACACTCTTGGTACCAGCAGCCAGGAAATTAAAAGACATATTGCTATGGGAAAGTCTACTGTTAGGGACCTCTCTAAAGTACTGAAGAGCAACGGTGTGTCTCTGGAGACTAAGGTGCGTCTGGTACATGGTCTTTTCGATCACTTGTTATGCGTCAGAGACAATGACCAGGGAAGATAGAAGGAGAATTGATGCTTTTGAGCTTTGGTGTT
>NW_006399771.1:24183126-24195324 GCF_000299155.1 Elephantulus edwardii | reverse complement strand
ATGATAATCATAATGCCCTAAAATATATTAATTTTAAACTATTCTCTCCCTCATCGGCTTCAATGCAGTAAACACAATTTATCCAGTTTTTCTCAGTCTTATGCCCACCCCAGTGTCAGCCTCATTCTACAGCAGTGGCACCATATAATATTTGTCCTTTTGTGACGGAGATATTTCACTCAGCATAATGTCCTGCAGGGTCACTCATTTTGAATAATATTGCATTAGTTCCTTGTTTTATAGTTTTTGTTTTATGAAGTTGCCTTCTACAGAAAATACATCAAAGAATTACAGGCAAAAAAATTATTTACATTGTCATTTCTATTTGCATATGTAATTATCCTTGCAAAAATGTGTACTTAACGACATAAATTTGAATTATTATCTTCTGTCCTTTAATTTTGCCTGAAGTACCAATTTTAGGGTTTTGGTCAGTTAGCTACAGATTATCTGGTTTTTATTTTATTTGGAATATCTTAATTACTGATTCAATTTTGAAATGTAATTTGTTTTAATACAATTTTGTCTTAAAGTTCAATTGTGATTTGAAGACATAATTTGAATACTTTGTAACCTCCATGGTTTCTAATGAGACTTCAACTATTGTGCAAGAGTCTCTTTGCCTTGCTACTTTCTAAATTATTCCTTTGTCTTTTGTTCCTTTATTTATTTTTATTATTTTGATGAACTGATCTGAAATTTTTGTTTCTATTTCTTATACCTAGGTTAATTGAGTCTTAAAAATGAGCACTTCAATATTTTTCAGAAAATTTAGACATTTTAAGTGTTTTATTAACTCCCCATATTATTTCTATCTCTTTATCCTGTCTTTTAAGTACTTTTATTATTCGTGTATTGATATACATAAATCTTTCCCCGTAATTCTCTGAGATCCTAATTCTTTTATTTTTAAAGACTATGTTTCTCAGACTGAAATATTTCAGTCCCAGATGGATTCAAGAGAGGCTAAAGATATCATTATAAAGTCAGTTGAATCTTGATTGAAAGCAAAAAGATATTTGTTTGTGCTTCAATATCAATAGAAGCAGTTATATGAAATTAAATTATGTATTTCACTGGGTAAATCTATTGTCAAAGAACACTTTAAGGTTTCCACGACTGAGTTGTTTTTATTGCTTTATATACTTATAAAGTTAGACAATAAATAAAGAAGATAAATTAAGCATTGATATTTTTGAATTGTAGTGTTAGTGAACAATATCGAATATTTTCTCAACAGTTTAAAGAACAAACATATCTTTCTTAAAGCAAGAGAAACAAGGATCTTTCTAAGAAGCAAGGATTCTGGGACTTCATCTTACCTATTTTGAGCTGTTGTCAGGATGGGCAACTTTCTCGAGAAGGACACAATACTTGGAGATATAGATAGTCAGGGAAATAAAGGAAGAATCTCAGCAAGAAGAGTTGACACTATGACTGCAACAATAGACTTAAGCCCAACAGAGATGTGAGAAGGATACAAGATCAAGTGCAGTTTTGTTCTTTTGGACATAGGTCAATGATTCAAAGGCACTTAACATCTTCAAGTTTATCATTTATTCTACTAGGTAAAATTTGTTTGGCTCTTTTAGTGAAAACTTCATTTTACTTACTGAATATTCAAACATTTTAACTTTATACTTTTTTTCATGAAAATGTCCCTGAGAGCAGACTTTCCTAATGCAGTTTATCTTTTGACTTCTTAACTGCTGGTGCTAAGAGTGTTGATTGTGGGCCCGCCCAAACAGACTGAAATTGTTAATAATCTGAATCTCTTCTCCATCTATCATGGTACTGCCAATTGATCAACTGGTGAGAATCTTTGTTTTCTTCAATTTGAGCCTCAAGCCATATTGAAGACTATAGTCTTTCATCTTCTGTGTCAGATGCTTCAGGCCTTCCTCAGTTTCACCACGCAAAGTTGTATCATTTGCATAATGCAGATTGTTGATGCATCTTCTTTTAATCTTGATGCCACATTCCTCCTCAGAAAATCCAGTCTTTAGAAGGATCTGTTCCACATGCACATTGAAAAGTTATGGATACAGGATATATCCCTGATTCTCTTCTTTCCTGAGTGCAGTGTTTCTCTGTTCTGTTCTAGTCTGAGAACGGTTTCCTGGTCCAAGTACAGGTTTCACAAGAGCAAAATTAAGTGGTTTATAATTACCTTTGTTCTCAAGATTAGCCACAATATGTTGTATCCACACAGTCAAATGCCTTTGTATAGCCAAAGGAACACAGATAGGCATTAATCTGGTAGTCTTGGCTTTCAGCAAAGATCCATGTGATATTAGCGATTATGTCCCTAGTGTCATAATCTTTTCTAAATTCAGCTTATATTTCTGAGAGTTCTCTTTCAATTAACTGTTCTAACCATTTTTGCATGATCCTCAGCAGAATTTTGATTACTTCTGAGACTAGTGATATCATTTGATGATTTCCACACTCTGCTGGGTCACCATTTTGGGGAATGGAAATAAATATGGGTCTCTTCCAATCAGTTAGCCAGGTTGTTGTCTCCAGATTTCTTAACACAGCCTGATGAGCACTTTCAGGACTGAATTTGTTTGTTGAAAGACGTCAATATCAGTTGTTGGGGCCTTGTTTTTTTGCCATCTCATTCAGAGCAACTTGAACTTTCATCACCATTGCCTCTTGAACATAAGTTGTTTTGTGAAATTCTTCTGCGTCAGCTAATTCTTTTTGGTACCATGACTTTGTGTATTCCTCCCATCTTCTTTTAATGCTTTCTCGGATATTTAATACTCTGCTTAAGAATTGCAACTCAAGGCTTGAATTTTTTCTGCAGTTATTCAGCTTAAGAAATGTCAAGCAAATTTGTCCCTTTTGATTTTATAACTGAGTATTTTATTATAATACTTTGACTTGTCTTCTCAAGCTGTTCTTTGAAATCATCTGTTCTGCTCCTTAACTTCCTGATTTCTTCCCTTTGTTTTGGCTTCTTAGTACTCTACTTCAATATTCAGAGTCTCTTTTGACATCTATCTAGGTTTTTGCTTCCTCCTTTTTCTTTTTAATGATATTTTGCATTCTTCGTGGATAATATTCTTGATAGTCTCCCACGCCTCATCTGACCTTCACTCATTGTTATTCAAAACCTCAAATATTTCCTGAGATTTTTTTAAAAAAAAATTCAAGTGAAATAGACTCTAGTTCATTTTTTACTCTTTTGGGCTTGATATAACTTTTTTACTTTCAGTTTGAACTTAAATGAATAGTTGATGGTTTGTTCTACAATCAGCAGCTGGCCTAATTTTCACAGCTAACATTGAGCTTCTCCAGAGATTCTTTCCACAGATGTAGAATCTGATTCCTGCCCAGATCATCAAGTGAGGTCCATGTGTTAGCTGCTGTTTGTTTCTCATAAAAGTAATTGACTGTACAAAATTCTATCATTTTATCTCCAGCCTCTTTTCTGTTATCAGGCCCATGTTCTCCAAATACAGATCCTTTTTCTCTGTTTCCAACTTTTGTATCCTAGTCACCCATTATTATTAGTGTAACTTGGTTAGATCAATCTCTGTCTGCAAAGTTTGTAGAAATTATCTATTTCTTTCTCTTGGACTCTGGTTTATGGTGGATATATTTGAATGATGATGTGATTACATGATGAAACAGGGTGTTCCTTGTATGCATATGTATCTTATCCCGTCACTCACAACATTGTATTCCTTCATATTTTCATTTCCAGCATAGTAGATCATATGATTGTCTGCTTTAAAATGTCCCATGCCAAACCATATCATTTCACCAATACCTACCTAGAATGTCGATATTTATGTATTCAATTTCTCTTTCAATAATGTCACAACTTCCTATATTCATGCTTCTCACATTCTACAATTCAATCATTGGTGTCTGATTGTAACTTATCCTCTTCCTTTGTATTTGCCAACCAGAGGGCTTGGCCCCAGGTGTTATGCTGTTAATCTAAGTGTGCTTTGTTGTGCATAGTGCTTTTGAGGGCTTATTTTTAAAATGGTTGGTCAATTATTCTCCCTAGTCTGCCTTAATTTAGAGTCTCAGCTTTAGAGCAGTATCTAACAGACAAAAGAACAGATGAAAGGCACTTTCCAATTACAAAAGTAACTGAATACTTGTTGACTCCCACATTAGTGTCTGTGATTTGGTTTCTTCCCCCTTGCCTTACTCCACAACCATCCAGTTCCACTCCTCCCTTTCTGACCTCTGCCTCATTTGGCTAGTACTCCCTTCTCCACTCCCCAAAGCCAATCCTTGATATAGTGTCTCAGGCCTCTAGTCATTTCTGTGATGCTGGCTGGTATCTCCTGCTGGTGCCACTGGACCCTCTCCTTGCACAGCTTCTGTCACCACTACTGCCAGGCTTTCTTGATTTACACAGTAAAAACAGTGAGCAAAGCAGAGATGGATTGGTTAAATACATATTAAAGTATAAAGGCTTTAAGAAAAGACACTACATTGTCCAAACAAAGGTTTACAATACAAATTCACCAGCAAATTCATGGGAGAAAGACAAATAACCTCCTTTCATGTGATTTACTGCCTCTGAAAACCCACTGAGTGATCAGCTATGGGTCAGTTCTGACTGTTATACATGTTGTTTTTCTATGTCATGGATTTGGGACAGACTTATAATTGACCTTTAGATAGGTTTTCAGAGGTTATAGATTTAACAGCAAGGGAGTTATTTTATTCACCCCCCCCATAGAAAAACAGATAGATTCTTAAATCACCTGTCATTTGGTTGGCATCACACCACTTTAGCACTAGGACATTATTTTACAACCCATAATGGTCTTATAAGTGACTGATCTGAACCATGCCCTATTCTTTGACATCCTTATGATGTGCTTGCTGGAGCCCATTGTTTCAGTAACTGTGTCAATCCATCTTATTGAGGTCTGCCTTTCTTTACTTCATCCTCTACTTTTCCCAGTGTGATGTCTTTTTCCAAGGACTGGCCCTTTCTGACAAAATGTCTCATGTATATGAGATGAAGTTGCCCAATCCTTACCTCTCAGGACCTCATCTGATTGCATATCTTCCTAGCCACAGAAGAAGAGAGAGAAGATAGCAGGTTTTCTACTACCACCAAGAGGGAATTAGGGACTTCACTTCTTGGACCTTGCCATTTATTTAAGACTTTTCTCACAGAGGAACAGGTCTTTCCCAACCAGATCCACAAAATAAAACAGATGCCAGGGATTATCAGTAGTACCAACTAAGGATTGGAAACTATACTTTTGGAACCTTACCTCTTCCTCATGCCTTTGTCTGTGCAGAGTGATTCTCCACTATCTGTCTACAGAAGAAGAGATGACCGCGTGGGTCAGATGTTAACACCAACTGAGACTTGGAGACTGTCCTGTGTGGACATTACCAGTTCCCTGGGCCTGAATCCCTCCTGACTAGCAACAGAAGAGGCACATGGTGCACAAGTGAACCATTATCACCAGATGAGCCTTAGGGGCTACATTGTTTGAAATTTGCCACTTAGCTAGACCTGTGTTGCTCAGGTAGAAACATCCTTCCCCTACACCAGTTACAGGAGAGGATACAGGTACACTTCCTTGACTCTTTCCCCGCAAAAGATCACATGCAACATTCTTAGAACTTTGCCTACACTTGAAGTACCAGGCCCTGCCCCCTCTCCCCGCTCCAGTAGAGTACATTGATCAGGGAGAAGCCAGTCTTTAGCCCTGTGGCACACCAACATCACCAAGGAAAATGAAAAACTATATGAAATTCATGCAGGGCTGCATTGCAGACCAGAATAAAGTTGAAAGGCTTTAGGAATGATGAGCTTTCCCACGGCACAGAACCAGAAAGGACTCCTGGTAGCAAGTTTCTCTCCACCACAAAGGGAACATTTTAACTCTGAAACTAATCAATAACATCATAAAGATAAAGAAATGTCAATGACCTATGCAGAGACAAGAGAAGTTGCCCAAAACATAACAAGCTAAACGTCACATAATGACAAGGAAGTAGCAGATAGCTTCAAACATAGTGAACAGAAAAACACAAGCCTTCTCCTAAAAAAAAAATAAAAATTAAAAAAAAGCTTGTTACAGCTCCAATGAATAACCCAGAGAGAGGCAGGCAGGCAGAAGAAATACATTGATATGGAGTTATATGAATAGCTTCTATTCATAGTGATTAGAAGAATGTACCAATGATAGGAGAAAAAATGGGAGTCACAAATAAAGTGAATATCACAGAGACAGGGAACCAGAAGAAATGTAATGCACGGAGGAACATAACTACAGAATAAATTTAAAAGGATGGAAGAAAAAAATTGAAATTATAGATAAGGAGGTATATGAACTTAAAAATCATCACAAGACAGAGAGGATATAGCCAATACAGTATTAGAAAGGTAAAAAGCACATGAAACTATAGCCCATAATATCAAAACCAAAATGAAAAAAGTTTTCAAAGTCCTGGAGGGACAAGAAAAGCAGAACAGAAGAGATGAAACAGAAAGACAGTAGATGGAAGACAAGAACCTCTATATAATCAATACTAGAAGAAAAAGCAGAGAGGAGACAAAAGGAAAAGGAAGAAAACATTAGAATCAAATGGCATAATATTAAAAGGAAAAACATAAGAATGATTGGCATTCCAGAACATGATATGACAGGGAAAAGACTGAGAAAATTATGGGGAAAATACCAGAAGAAAACTTCCAAAGAGTCATGAAAAATGAGGAAATCCACATTTAAAAGTTCAGAGAACCCCAAGTAGAGTAGATCCCAAAGGAAAACCTCAAAACATACCATAGTCAACTTATCCAAAATCAAAGACAAAGAATACTAAAAGCATATGAAAAGAACAAAAGTCACCTAAAAAGAGAACAATCAGATTATATTCTGATTTTATAACAGAATCTATGTGAGTATCAATATGAGATGACATTTAAGATTCCATCAAATATAAAAGAGTATTTAGGTATACTGCAGAAAAGTAGAAACTTAAAGAATTTATGAAAAAATTAACTCGACAAGAAATTCCAAGGGCAGTCCTTCACACAGAGTACCAAAGGAAAGTATATGGACCATAGTAACCAGAGACAACAGAAAGAGATACACAGCAAAATGGCAGCTATAAAACCTGGGTTGTCCATAATCACACTCAATTTGAATGGCTTAAATGCATAAAATAAGAGAAACAGAGTAGCAGAATTGATTAAAAGAATAAAACCTATATGTTGCCTACAAAAGACATATCTAAGAAATGAGGAAAAATGTTTTAAAAGCTGCAAAAACATAAGAAAATAAGAGGAATCTGAATTGGCAAAGAGCTGGTAAAGATTTTGCTATTTACAGAGAATATGACATTGTACACAGAACATTTCAAACACAAACACACACATACAATCTTGTTAATCCCTGTGGAGTAATTTAGTAGAGTGGCAGGATATAAGATTGATATACAAAAGTCAATCCTATTTCTCAACAGTAACAGAGATGACACAGAAAAAGAGACTAACAAAGAAATACCATTTTCAAAGTTGTTGATGTTATGTGCCTTTAAGTGTACTTATAGGGATTGAATGAAAAATAGTCCTGAACCCTGCTCTATTTTGAGCCAATTTTACTATATCTGGCACACCTAATATTCATTACCTCAGTCATTGTGTTGATCTATCTCTCTATCCTGCGTCTTTCTCTTTTGCATTGACTCTCTGCCCTTCTAAGCATGATGTTCTTCTCCGGGGAATAGGCTGTCCTGGCAATGTGCCCAAATTATGTAAGAAAGAGTTTCAAAACCCTTGCCTCTGAGGAGAAAGCTGATTTCATCCTCTCCAGAAGAGAGTTATTTGTGCTCGTGGCAGTCTAAGATATGTTCAGTACTCCTCACAATGTTAAGTCTTCCGATCAAAATTACAATGAGTTACCACTTCACCCCAGCAGCAAAGTTAAACAGGACAGCAAACAATAAATTTTGGAGAGGATATGGAGAGATTGGAATTCTTATGCACAGCTGGTGAACTGTAAAATGGTATCACCACTCTAGAAGACAGTTTGGCATTTCCTCAAAAAGCTGAACATTAATAATTCAGCTATGATACTCCTAAGAATATACCCCAAGGAATTTAGAACCAAACAGAAATGGAGATGTGCGAACCTATGCTCATAGAAGCATTATTACAATAACAAAAAAGGAAACAGTTCAAATTCCTATCAGCAAAATAATGGATTGAGACATGTGGTACATTTGCCCAATGGAATATTATGCAGCACCAAGGAATAATGATTTTGTAAAATACTGTATAAGATGGAAAATCTTAGAAAGTTGAGCAAATTAATACAGATTCGTAAGATAAATACTGTGTAAGGCTGTTATTATAAAACTAGAAAGATGATTAGTAATATATATATATATATATATGGAGAAGGGAAAAAGAGAACGGGACAGAATAAGAGGAAGCAGAGAAATCTCTCAGATAGTAGAGTTTAGTGGGCGGATTGGGTGGGAAAGGTGAAGAAATAGGAAAGATTTACTAGGAACTTGAAGTTCCTATCAATGGAGGTTGCTTTTATAAAACACAGTGTGTATGAATAATTCTAGGAAGCACAATGTGAATGAAGGATAGTGTAGAACATAATGTATATGAATAAAATGTAGATGAACTATTACATGAAAACAAAAGGAGGGGGTCAAGTGAGGGGCAGAAAAGAATGTAGGAGAGAAGATAACTGGGATGGTGGAATTTGATAGGAGGGAGAAAGAGTGAGGAGAAGACCAGTGGGGTCTTGGGTAGACATTGAGATAAAAGGCATGGTTGGGTGATAGTTAATTACATGAAGTACAGTGTATATGAGGGGTTGTATGATTCACAATATGTATGGATAAAGTGAAGCACATAAAGTTGGCTATATACAAATAAATTTTTTAAAAAGTCAAGGGGGATGAAAAAATACCTGATATAAATGAATGCTGGGTATTTGGAAGCATGTAATTCCACCTTTGGCTAATTCTTAATTTGTAGTACTAAAAGGGAAGATCTTCTTTGGAGATATGCTTGCTATAAGTAAAATCTGGTAGTGAGGATTGAAGCTTGATTAGGAAGAAAAATTGAATCCCACCCAGAAAATCTGAGGAGATTTGCATTTGAATGGGTTTGTGGACTTACATTTCACTTTTGATTGAAGAGATTCACCTTTAAGGAAGGACAAACAGGAAAGGAGAGGAAAAGGGGGAAAAAGGAAAAAAGACTGTCTTTTTATAAGTAGATAAGCTATTTGACTTCTGAGGCAGGGTAAAGTTAGTGCCCATCAGACCCCACCTCCAAGACTTAAAGTGAGAGTACGCTCACTTGGATTCACAGGAGCGAAAATAGGAAAATCCAATGGAGAAACAGGCTGAGCATGCACAGATGCATAGATGAGCAGGAAATGGTGTTGGCTTGAGGAGAAAGAAGTCATGAGGATGCTTGGTCTATTGACTTGACTTGGCCAGATGTGGGGGCTACAGTTGAGTGAGGAGACCAACAAGTTTGGAACACAGGGAAAAGTGTGGACTCCTGAGCTTTCAGCTGATGCCCATTTAAATCTAGCCAAGGGCAGCTAGAGATGAGTTGATCAGAACCTAAGCAGATAAAGATAAGATGATCCATGCTGTGAACTAAGGTTGATTGTTGCAACATAATGGCTTGCTTTGAACTGGATGCAAATGCTCAAATGAAGATGCTCAAAGTTTCAAAGTTGAACAGAGGAACTTTCAGAAATAGGACCATATTTGTTTCCTCAGAGATCTGATTTGATAGATAAGGGCAAATCATCAATTGATTATTAAAAAAGGGGATATTAGGGCATGGGACATGAAGTAGCTAGCTTACTTAATTTCACAAAAAGTAGTCAATGTTAGGATGATTTTAAGGGAGGAAAAAAGCCGCCACAATATAAATTAGCAAATAAAATGTGAATTAAGGACAGTATGGAATAAAATGTACATGCATGAAACACAATGCATATGAATGATAAAAATATTAATTATTTAAAAAACACAACAGAAAACTCTATTTCAGATGCTAAATGTAAAATAAACCACCAGTTACGCATGTGCAAATTCAAATTCAAGTTGAAGAAAATTAAAATAATTTTACAAAAACCAAAATATGGCCTTGAGCCTATGTCACCAGAATTTAAAGATAATTTCAATAAATTATTTGAGACACAGAACACTAAAAATCAAAGACCAGATGAATTTTGAGATGACAAAAAATATCAACTATGAAGAAAGCCAAAGACTGTTACAAAGACAGAGGGCAAGGAAAAGAACAATGGATGTCAGAAAAGACTGAATATTTCACTAAAGTGTGGAGAAGTCCACCCAAAGAAAAAGGGTGCCAAAGTAAAAGAGCTGAGCAAAAAATCTCAAAAGGTGACTCAAGAAGAAAAAGCAAGGTATTACAGTGAAATATGCAAAGAGTTGGAGTTGGACAATAAAAAGGGAAGAACTCCATCAGCATCTCTCAAACCAAAAGGACTGGAAAATAAATTCCAGTCTAAAGTTGCAATACTGAGAAGTACTGTGAGTAATATTGTGAATGATCCAGGAAACATCGTAGCTGGAAGCAATACACAGAGTTATTGTACCAAAAATGCTTGGTTGACACTGAAATATTTCAAGAAGAACCAATGGTGATGAATGGAGTTCAAGCTGCAGTGAAGATATTAACAAAAAACTAATGTTCATAGCAGCATTATTCACCATTGCAAGAACAAGGAAATGACCTAAAAGTTCAACCACAACCAAATGGATTGAGAAACTGTGGTGCATTCCCACAATGGAATACTTTTACAGCACGCGAGAGCAACAATTTTGACAAATACTACATAATTTGGGAGAGATTGGAGAGCATTGAGCTGAGTGAACTAATTCAGTCCCATAAGGACAAATCCTACATGAGATTATTATTGTAAAAATAGAAGGATAAGCAGTAAAACATCTATGGGAGCTCAAGGAAGGGTTAAGAATGGGAGTGAAGGGGTGAAGATGGGTAGAGGTGAAACCCCATGGTTGCACTGTTTGGTGAGTAGAGGAGGTGGAAGTAAATGGGAAGGATTCAGGTGAAAAGACAGGGTAATGATGGGCAAGGTCCAATGGTGATTAATTTTTTTAAAACGTAAAACATGAGATTGATTGTATGAAACACAATATGAATGAAGATCGTGTTAGAAACACGATGTATAAGAACCTTGTAAGAAAAACAATATAAAATAAAAATTGAAGAAAAATAAAAATAAGACCTGAGAAAATGATGGGATACTAACTGATGTGTTTCAACTAACAGATGCAGTCCTAGATATGCTCCCTAATGTGTTCCAGAAATCTGTAAGCTACCTCACCCACTGGCTGTAAGAGATTCCTATTTCCTTTCCCAAGTAAGGAGATCCAATAGAAGGTAAAGTTTAATGAACAATATAATTAATACCACATGCAAGCAAAATATTGTTAAAGACCATCCATAAATGGCTCAAATAATACATTGAAAGAGAATTAACAGAAGTCCAAGCTGGATCTAGAAAAGTCTACAGAACCAGGAATGTTACTGTTGATGTCAGTTAGATCTTGACTGAAACTAAAGAATACAAGACATATGTCTATTTGTGCTTTACTGACAATATAAAACCATTTGACTTTGTGGATCAGAACAAATTGTGGCTAACATTGAGAAGAGTAAGGATCTCAGAGCACATAGTTATGCTCACATGAAACTTATACCTAGAACAAGAGGTCATCGTTCAAACATAGTACGGAAACACTGTTGTTGTTGTTGTTGTTGTTATGTGTCGTCGAGTCGTTTGCAACTCATAGTGGTGACCCTATGTACAACAGCCCTAAACCCTGCTCTATCCTGTGCCAACCGCACTGCCTCTGACACACCCGTCCCAATTACCCCAGTCACTGAATCAATCCATCTCATAGAGGGTCTTCCCCTCTTGCGCTGTCCTTCCACTCTCGCAAGCATGATGTCCCTCTCCAAGGACCTGTCCCTCCTGGCAACATGCCCAAAGTATGTCAGATGAAGCCCCAGAATCCTTGCCTCCAAGAAGTTGCTTGGTTTAACCCTCTCCAGGATGAATCTGTTTGTTTTCCTGGCAGTTCATGGTACATTCAATACTCTTCTACAGCACCACATCAATTCTCCTTCTGTCCTCCCTAGTCATTGTCCAACTCTCT
>NW_006399771.1:24181588-24182420 GCF_000299155.1 Elephantulus edwardii | reverse complement strand
AGGACTACAGTTCTCAGTATAAATTTTATCACAACATTAAGAAAATAAAAATACTCTCCACCGGACAAGAAGCAACATCATGATAGATGGAGAAATTAGAAAAATTGTCATTAATTTTCTTTTCTTTGGATCATCAATCAGTACTCTTCATATTAGACAATTATGTGATCAGGAGACCTTTGGAAAGTGTGCTGACAAAGACCTCTCCAAAGTATTAAAGTGCAATGACATCAGTTCAAAGGTTAAGGTGCCTGTCATTCAAGTCATGGTCTTTTTAAACACATACTAAGCATCTGAGAGCTGAATAATGAATAAGGATGACAGAAGAAGAATTGATGAATTTGTGTTTTGATGTTGAAGAAGAGCAATGCATATCCCAGGGACAACCAAAGAAACATACTTCTCTGAAAAAGTGCAGCCAGAGTGCTCCTTAAATGCAAAAATGGCAACGCTTCATCTCAGATACTTTGGGCATGTTCTTAGGAGAGGTTATTCCTTGGAACATGCTTGGAAATGTATAGAGTCAGCAAAAGAGAATGACCCTTAGTGATAGAGACTGACAAAGTCAGCAGCAATTGGTTCAAGTATGTTCAGAGATGATAAGGATAACACAAATATGACAAGGTTAAGATCAATTGTTTATAGATCAATGGGTTAGCTATGAGGCAGATCAACTTGATGGCATCTAAAGCAAAAAATTAAGCAACCATTTTTTTAAATCTACCTTACATTGTATTTGAAACTGAGGAGGACCTGAAGCACTTGCTGCAGAAGGTCAAGGACTGCAGCCTCCTATATGGATTGAAGCTCAACATCAAGAAAATAAAGATTC
>NW_006399771.1:24173382-24181125 GCF_000299155.1 Elephantulus edwardii | reverse complement strand
ACGTACTTCGGGCATATTGCAAGGAGGGACTGGTCCTTGGAGAGGGACATCATTTTTGGCAGAGTGGAGGGGCATCGAAGGAGAGGAAGACCTTCGAGTAGATGGATCAATTCTGTGACTGGAGCGGTGGCAATAAGCGCATTTGAGATGGTTAGGTTGGCACAAGATAGAACAGCATTTAGAGCTCTTGTACATAGGGTCACTATGAGTTGCAAGTGACTCGATGGCACATTAAAACAAACAACAACAACAACCATTGAGTCAAACTAATCCATAGTAGACCTTCCAGTGCGTTTTCAGAGGTAGTTAATCACATTGGAGGAGATTGTCCATCTTTCTCCTACAGAATAGCTGGTGTTTTAAAATTGTATGCCTTTGGCATTGCAGCGCAGCTTCTTACCACTAGGCTACATGCATTTCTTTTCTTTTAACTGGTTGCCTATTTACTTTCAATTACTTAAGATGTAATAATAAAGTCAGTTTTGAAAAACCAAAATCTCATGCTGTTAGTTCAACTTTTCATAATTACTTTCAGCTTATTAACTCAGATTTTCAACTATTATGAAAATAGTTCCTATATTTAAAGTGTTTTCAACAATAAAAATGTATGTTATTAATTTCATTTTTAGAAAAAAGAACCAGCAAAAGCTTCATAAAAAGAAACATAATATTAAGACCACTTTCATACAGGAATTTTATAATAATTAGAGTTGTTTTCCCTGAAGTCAAACCAGCATCACAGAATATTAAAGAAAGGATACAAAAGAGCAACAATAAAGACAACAGTGGCAACATGATTTCAGTGAATGTAAACTCTTTCATTTACTGCTGAACACTTAAACTTAAATTGAAATGATAGGTTAGGAAGTAGGCTCAAAATAAAATAAAAACAACCATGCTTATACAAAACCTATTTCTACACCAATAAGCTGTTGTCCAAGCAGAGCAAGGGAAAACTCTTATGGTTTAAAATAGGGAAAAGTGTGTGCCAGAGAAGGATTTTTTTTCATACCTATTCAGTCTATGTGCTGATCAAATCAGAGAAGTTGGATTTTATGAAGAATAGTGTGGTATTTCTGTTGAAGGAAGACTCATCAACAACCTGAGTTATGCAGATGACACAACCATGCTTGTTCAAAGTGAGGACTTGAAATAATTGCTACAGAAGATCAAGGACTGCAATCTTCAATATAAGTTATTTCTCAACATCAAGAAAATAAAATAACGAAGAACAACAATAAGTAAACCAGCATAAAATTTAAAAAAAGAGAAAGATAAATCCTTACCACTAGGACAAAAGACAATATCATAATAGATGGAGGGAAGATGACAATTGTCAATGATTTCATCTTGCTTGGATCGATAATTAACACAGTTGGTAACAGCAATCAGGTGATCTGAACATCGATGTTGTTATTGTTAGTGACAGGATGAACAATAGATCTCAACTATAGATCACATCCTATATTGATTATACTCTCGATTTTAAAACATTTTAATCCATTGCCACAGACACTGTATTAATCTATTTCTTAACAGCTTTCCTCTCCTTTGCTGACCCTCCACATTCCTAAGCATGATGTCCCTTACCAAAGAATAGCCTCCTCTAACATATCCAAAATATGTGAAAAGAAGTTTCACCATTTTTGCCTCCAGTGAATACTCCAGCTGCCCTTTCTCCAGGCCATGTATGTTTGCTCTTTTGGCAGTTCACAGGAATTTCAGCACTCTTCTCCAACACAACTCAGATACATCAATTCTTTTCCTATCATCCATATCTATTGTCCGTCTCTGAAATACTTAGTAGATGATTGAAAAGATCATGTCCTGGATCAGGCACACCTTAGTCTTTAAATTTAAATCATTGCTCTTCAGTACTTTGTAGAGATCTCTGACAGAAGATTTTTCCAATGTCATATGTTTCCTTATCTCCAACTGTTAGTACCAAGTGTGTTTACTGTGAATCCAAGCAAGATGGAATTGTTGACAATTTCAATCTTTTCTACATACATCAAGATGCTGCCTATTGATCCATTGATGAAAATGTTTGTTTTCTTGATATTGATATCAAGTCATATTGAAAGTTGTAATCCTTGAACTTCTGCAGCAAATACTCCAAATCATTCTGATTTTCAGTAAGCAAAGTAGCATCATTTATATAACACAAGTTGATGATTCTTCCTCTAGCCCTAATGCCACATTTTTCTTCATAAAGTCCAGCTTCTTGAATGATTCATTTAACATACATATTGAATACATATGGAGAAAAGATGCACACTTTTCCCAATTTTAAACTATTCAGTATTTCTTTGCACTGTTTGGACAGCAGCTTCTTTGTCCAGTCTATATTTCATATAAGCATAATTAAATACTCTGGAACTCCCATTCTCCTAAAGGCTAACCATAGTTTGTTATGATCCACACAGTCAAATGCTTTGTCAGTCAATGATACACAAATAGACAGTCTTCTGATATTCTCTTCTCAGCCAAGATCCATTTGACAGCAACAATTTCAGTGCCTCTTCTGAACTCATTTTGAACTTTTGGCAGTTCTGTGTTAGAGTAGTGTTCTAATCTTTTTGGATGATGTTCAGCAATATTTTGCTTGTATTTTATATTAATTATACTGTTTGGTTAATAATACTTTTCCACATTCTGATGGATCACCGTTCTTTGGAAACATACAATATTCAGAAAGTGTTGTTAGTTATCATCTAGCAAATTCCTGGAAAGCAATGATGTCGGTTTAAAAACTGACATGTGCCTGATTCAAGCTATAGTCTTTCTAATCACCTGCTATGCAGCTGAGAGCTGAACAATGAATACAAATGATAGAAGAATCGATCTCTTTGAATTGTGGTGCTAGAGAAGAGTGTTGAATATCCCATGGGCTGTCAAAAGAAAAAACTGAAGTTCTGAATAAAGTTCATAACCAGAGGGCTCCTTGGAGGTGAGGATGATGATGCTTCATCTCACATGTTTTGGACATGTTTTAGGAGAGGTTATTTTTTTGGGAAGGGACATCATGTTTGGAAAGGTGGAAGATCAGTGAAAGAGAAGACCTTCAACAAGAGGCTTTGATAGAGTGTCTGTGAGATGTTGTCTCACCAGCACTTAACAATTGTCTTGAATCAGTTCTGGGTCTTTGAATGTCTATTGGATTTCTGAGGCCATAAAATGTGATGGAATAAGATGGTCTCATCTTTCTCACAAGGAAGGGCTAATGGATTCAAAACACAAATCTTCCAAAGAGTAGCACAACTTTCTATGCTATAACGATGCTATAAGATCTCACCTTATGCTTTCAATAAATAGGTTAATAGATTATAAAAAGTTATCATCTAGCACATTAATTAGGAATTAACATAAATTCCTTTAAAATAATATTTCATGAGGATATTTCTTATCTATCTACTTTATACCTCACAAATCTGAGTATATTTGTTAACTTTTGTTCACCATGGCAATACATTTAAAAAACCCAAAACTTGAAGCAGTTAATGGAGAATATTTTTAGAGACAAATGGACACTTTCATTTAGATTCATTCAACTCTCATTTAGAAATGTGAACCTTATAAAACTTAGTATATAATTAGTATGTTATCACCAAATCTATTTTAATACTGTAGTTAGGAAAACTATACAGTATTATTTATAGGGTTTTTCTTAACCTATCTTAGATGCTTTGTAATAATTATCTTGACAGCTAGGGCCATCATTATTCAAGTTGATTTTCTGAGCAGTAACAGGGTACATCACTGTGGAACAGAAAAAAACATATTTTGTCAAAAGGAATTAGCACCAAAATCTCTATTTACCAATGATTTTATCTATTATCAAAGGTAATTAAATATACCTTAATTAAATCACTTGTTTAGAGGATTAAATAATATAATATACACAAATGTGCTTATAAATTGTATTAGCAGTGCTCTTTGAATTCAATTTCTTTTATCATAACTCAAATTGTATTAAAATAAATTAATTTTTGGTGTAAATTATACATTTAATTAGTTGTTATAGATTTTGATGTGCATATTTACCATGAAAGAAATGTGTTCAGTATGTAGAACTCCAGTGCTGTCCTCATAGAGTAAGATTTTTTTTTATAAGATGCAAAATTTTCACTTTTAATAAGACTTTCAGGTGATGGTTATATAGTCATCCCTACTGAACAAGCCTGCAATCTGCATTAAAAGACAATCTTAATTAGATTTTCAAAAAGTCTAAAATATTTTTTGTTAAAGTAAAATTAATAAAATATTTATATTGAACTGATCATTTTGTGTTTAAATGTTAATATTTTCACTTGCCTTCTGTGTCACTAAGATTAAAGAAAATCATTTTAGAGTTTAATTTGTAATTCAGTTCACATATAAGCACCTGTACCTATGGTTTGCATTTTAATAAGAGGCCCCCCTTAAAACCTAGTAAACAACCTTTAATGTCTGATGCATATAGGGTGAAATTACTCAAATATAGCAGTGTTGGACATATGTACTTTTTTGGGGAAAGTCACTTCTGGAGGAGCTCATTTGGCTTGTGTCCTCAGAATCTTTAAATAAAGTGACACCTCCTTAAAATGTTCTTGAAGTGCAGCTATGTACAGCGAGTGAAATTGTAGTGTGATAGTCCCAATATGTCTTGCTGCTCACTGGAAAGCCATGAGGTAGTTCTATTCTGCAAGACCCACCTAGGTTATGAGCAGGAGGAAGAGTCAGTGTTAGTCATAAAGTACTTGATGGTTTGTTGATTTGTGGTTGCTCTTTTAGATAGTTTCCACCCATTAATACTCATACAGAATGAAAAACATATATGAACACAATAAAAAAAGTATTTTTGTTTGCCTTGAACATTATATAATAATGCAAGAATGTCAGATTATTTCTATTTTCTTTCTAACTGAATGAGGCTATTTCAAATCTATCTACTGAAATATTCACCTAAACCTACTGCCATGTACTGAATTCTAAGTCAGATTCATGGTAACCTTCCAATATGTTTTCAAGATTATATATCTTACTACAATCAGACTGCCTCATTGTTCTACTGACAGTGAGTCACTGACAGTTCTAATTACCAGCCTTTCAAGTAGAAGATCTTTAGGTAATGCACTATACTTACCTATTTTAATGTTGCACAGTAATTTACCCTATGGCAGAGAGGTGAGTCAATCTATTTCTGTAAAAATTTGTAACCCTGGAGATTCTATGGGCTCCTTTATTGTGTCCTACAGGATCACTGTGAGTTATCATGTACTTGCTGGCTTTTTAGTCTCAATCAAATTACACTAAAAATATAACAGCTTTATTACCACACCATGTGTAAACATTTTTACTCATACAGTTAATACTGAAGAGATGGGAATCAAAGAACACTTGATGGTGCTCCTGCAAAACTTAGACCAGGAAGCAGTCCTGAGAACAGAGCAAGGAAAAACTGCACGGTTCAAAATCAGGAAAGTAGTGTATTAGAGATGTGTCTTGTCTTCATGCCTTTTCAATGTGTATGCAGAACAGATCATTCAGGAGGCTGAGCATTATGCGGATAAATGTGGCATCAGGATTGGAGGAAGATTCATCAACAATCTCTGTTATTCAGATGACACAACCTTGCTTGATCAAAACGCAGAGGAACTGAAGCGCCTACTGCAGAAGGTCAAGCACTGCAGCCTTCAATATGTATTGAAGCTCAACATCAAGAAAGTAAACCACAAAAAAAAAAAGAAAGTAAAGCACATCGAGTTTTCAGAATCAGTGGTTTCCCTTTGGGGGACTGTCGGGACTTGGGGAGTTTTTTTCTTGGGTCTTTTTTTTTGTGTGATGTTGTTTTGTTTATTTTTGGGTTGTTTGTTTGGTTTGTTTGGTTTGGTTTTTTTTGCGGCACCATAATAGCTAGAGAAGAGATTAAGGTTGTTAACAATTTGATCTTGCTTGGCTCCACAAACAACAGTCAAGCACCAGCAGTTGGGAAATCAAAAGACAAATTGCATTGGGAAAACCTGCTGTCAGGGAACTCTCCAGAGTACTGAGAAGCAACAATGTCATTCTAGAGACTAAGATGAACCTGACACAGGCCATGGTCTTCCCAATTACTTGCTATGCATTGGAGAGCTGGACAATGACGAAGGATGACAGAAGAAGAATCAATGCTTTTGAGCTTGGTGCTGGAGAAGAGTCTTGAACATACTATGGACTACCAAGAAAAGAAATAGGTCTATCTTGGAGAGGGTGAAACCAAGTTTCTCCTGGGAGGCTAGGATTTGGAAACTCCATCTCATGTACTTTAGGTACATGCCCAGAAGGTACAGATCCTTGGAAAAGAACATCAAACTCAGAAGGGTGGAGGGACAGTGCAGGAGAGGAAGACCCCAGATGATATAGATTGATACGGTAAATGGGACAATGGGAGGTAGTGTGTCAGAATTAGTGATACTGGCTCAGGACAGAGCAGGCTTCAGAACTGTTATACATAGGGTCACTATGGGTCACTGTCCCCTCGATGGAACCTAACAGCAACAGCAACAATAGCAACAGGAAACTAATAAACAAAGTCATATGAATTTCAATCACTTGAGTGCAAAGCAAATTACATGACAGTTTTTAATCTACTCACTGGACCCTTCAGGTGTATTTTCAGAAGCAGTAAATCACATGAGAATAGTTTGCCTATCATTCTGCCTTGGAGTAGCTGTTGGATTTGAATCATGTACCTTTGTGTTGGTAGCAAAAATCCTTACCCCTTAGCTACTAGAGCTCCCTGGACTTCTTTATATTATTGGTAAGTATTAAGACAACAATTTACCCAGTTATAACGATGACCAATAGATTCAATGTTAAATGGTGTAGGAAAAAGGAGGAAGGGATGGTAGTGGAGTAAGGAAGCATGGGTGGGCAGCAATATTGACTCTATTGGTCATTGTTATAATTGGGCAATTGTCTTTCATCTGCTCTTTTCTGTGGAATGCTTGTCTGTGAGATACTATTATATATATTTAAAGATTGAGACAGACTAGGAAGAAGAATTGGCCATCCACTTCTAAAAAGACAAGCCTTCGAAAACCCTATGTACAGTAGAGCGCACTTAGATTCTTGCTTGGACTAGCAGACATGGCAATTGAGACTGAGATATTAGAAACTGAAATACAGAGAAGAAGAAGCAGCTGTAAGCAGACACTGTGATTGGAACGTGGAACGTGAGAAGCATGCATGAATGTAGGAATATTGGACATTGTTGAGAAAGAAATGGAACGCATAAATATTGACATACTAGGTATTGGCGAAATGAGATGGCGTGACATGGGACATTTTGAATCACCCGATTATATGATTTATTATGCTAGGGATGAAAGGGTGAAGAAGAATGGGGTTGGTTTCATAATTTAAAAAGTCATTTCTAGATCCATTCAGAAATACAATGTGGTGAGTGACAGGAAAATATCCATGCACATACAAGGAAGTTCAGTGAATACCACTATAATTCAAATATATGCACCAACAACTAGAGCCAAAGAGGAGGAAATAGAAGATTTCTACCAACTTTTGCAGTTAGAAGTTGATCAAATATGCAATCAAGATGCATTGATAACAATGGGTGACTGGAATGCAAAAGTTGGGAACAGGGAAGAAGGATCAGTAGCTGGAAAACATGGGCTCAGTGAGAGAAAGGAGTCTGGAGATAGAATGATAGAGTTCTGCACACTCAATGACTTATTCATTGCAAACATCTTTTATAAGAAACAT
>NW_006399771.1:24162933-24164189 GCF_000299155.1 Elephantulus edwardii | reverse complement strand
ACCCTATGTACAGCAGCTCTGAACTCTGCCGTAGCCTGTACCATTCTCACTGATTCTTACACACCAACCCACATTTCCCCAGTTACTGTATCAATACATCTCAACCGGGGTCTTTCTGTCCTGTGCTGTCCCTCCACTCTTCCAAGCATGATGTCCTTCTCCAAAGACCAGCCTGCTTGGCAATGTGCCTAAAGTATGTTAGACAGAGCTTCAAAATCCTAGCATCCAAGGAGAAACTTGTTTTCACCTTCTCCAAGACAGATCTATTTCTTTTCTTGCCAGTCCATGGTATGTTCAAAACTCTTCCACCACCACAACTAGAAGGCATCCATTTTTCTGTCATCCTTAGTCATTGTCCAAATCTCCATAGCATAGCAAGAATTGCGAAGACTGTGGCCTGGGTTTAGGCATACCTTAGTCTCTAGACTGACATCATTGCTTTTCAGCACTCTAGAGAAATCCCTAACAACAGATTTTACAAATGCAATGTTTCTTTTGATTTCCTGGCTGCTGATGTTAAGAGTGTTGATTATAGAGCTGAGCAAGCTGTAATTGTTAACAACCTCAATCTTTTCTCCAGCTATCATGGCGTTGTCAATTGACCTTATGGTTAAAATATTTTTCTTCTTGGTGTTCAGCTTCAATGCATATTGAAGACTACAGTTCTTGACCTTCTGAAGCAAGTGTTTCAGGTATTCTTCAGTTTCAGCAAGGAGCATTGTGTCATCTGCATATTGTAGGTTGTGGATGAGTCTTTCTCCTATCTTGATGCCACATTGCTTCTCATAAAGCCCTGCTCCATGAGTTATGTGTCTGCATGTAGATTGGAAAGGTATGGAGATAGGATGCATCCTTGACACACTCATTTGCTGATTTTGAACCTTGTAGTTTTCCTGTTCTGTTCTGAGGACCGTGTCCTGGTCCAAGTAATGTTATTGTTGTTGTTGATTGCCTTCGAGCTGAGCACAACTCATAGTAACCCTATGAACAAAAGACCTGAAACCCCTCTACATCTATCAACATTTATCAAAGTTCATAGAGTTTCTGGAGACATGTTATTTAGGAAATGGATGCCACTCCTGTTTCCAAACCTGTCATAGTATGTTATTGTTGTTATGGGCCATTGAATAGCCTATGATGTATAGCGACTCTGTGTACAGCAGTTCTGAAACCTTTCCTATCCTGAGCTAGTCTCACTAGTTCTGACACACCAACCACCATTACCCCAGTTACTGTATCAACCCATCTCATCTGGG
>NW_006399771.1:24159992-24162518 GCF_000299155.1 Elephantulus edwardii | reverse complement strand
GAGTGTTTATTGTGGATTTGAGCAAGCTGTAATTACCAACAACCTCAATTTTTTCTCCACCTAATATAATGCTGCCAATTGGCCCAGTGGTGAGAATCTTCGTCTTCTTGATGTTGAGCTTCCATCCATACTGAAGACTTTACTTCTTGACCTTTTGTAGCAAGTACTTCAGGTCTTCTTCAGTTTCAGCAGGCAAGGTTTCAAACTGGGTGGCCTCCTTACAAACACAGTTTCAGGAACCCAGAGATCTGAGAGCTTTCTCTAATATCCTTGATCAGGTAACTAACACCTCGCCCCCCCTCCCCGAAAGCCCTTGGCTACCTTAAATTCACCTTTTGAGAAAGGATATCTTCAGTCTAAATTCTGCTTGAGCCCTTGGGCCAAATAAACACCACCATAGTATCAGATCTAGAAGATACCTGTCCCTTGTCTGGACCTTGGAATTATCACATTGTGTCAGCAATGTAAAGAGAAACAGTAAGTCACAGAATTTAGCAGAATCTCTGGGGCCAGGATCTTCCCTCAAGTATGACCCAAAGCAGAAATCTTTCTCTGAAGTTGGTACATGGGATTTAAACTTACATTCTCCTAAACAAGAGATGGACAAAGGTATGGGATGTAGCATGTCACATGTGCCTGGGGGTGGAGGATGGGCAGTGAATGTATTGGTTATATCTGTTAGGGGAGTGTCTTTCATCTGGCCCAAGTGTAGGTTTTGCATAAGCACAATCAAGTGGTCTGGGATTCCCATTTTCCTCAATTTGTTGTGATCCACACTGTCTAATGCCTTTACATAGTCAATGAAACACAGAGAGACATTATTTTGGTACTCTTTGCTTTCTGCCAAGATCCATCCATCTGACATTCACAATGTCTCTGTTGCCATGATCTCTTCTAAACCCAGCTTATATTTCTGGTAGTTATCTGTCAAAGTACTCTTTCAGTCATTTCTGGATAATCTTCAGCAGGATTTTGCTAGTGTGATATTAGTGATACTGTTCGATAATAAAAAGTCTGTTTTGGAAGAAGAACAAGAAGGGCTCTCTTTGAGACATGAGTGAGATATATATATATATTAATTAATATACTTTGGACATGTTGTCAGGAGAGACTAGTTCATGGAAAAACACATCATACTGGAAAAGGAAGCATATCAGAGAAAGAAAGGAAGGCCATCAGCAGTATGGATTTCAACAATGACAGTAACAATGAGCTGAAATGTATCAGCACAATCATATTGTGTGGATGGTGCAGGATAGGGCAAAGTTCAGGTTTGCTGATCATAGGATTGCTATGAGATGTGTCAACTTGATGACACGTAACAGCAGCAACATGATATTGTATGTTTATTTTTCAAATTAACTAATAACACAGATAATCTTATAGTCTAATAATTAAATATTTTAAGTGGTTTTTACAATCTCATTTATTTAATTATTTTAATATTACAAGCATGAAAATGATTCTTCAGTTTAGCTCTCAACACATACACTAACATTTTAGATCAAATGACTGCACATTGACATCTGTGACTTACCATCTCTACTTCTTCTGTGACAAAAGCAAAATTCACCACATTGAGTTGCTGCCTGAATTACATCTAATCTACTTTCAATGTTACTCTCACTCACCCATATGTTAGGCAACCAAAACCAATTACAAGCATTAAAGTTTAAGACAATAGAAATGCTATTCTAGTGGCAACTTATTTTGTGTCCATGCTAATTTAGATTTACATTTTTTCACTATGGCCCACATAATGCCTTATCATGGGGAAAACTGAAACAGGAAGAAAATTTGCTAAAATCTCCTTGAGACAAAAAGAGTGCAATTTGCCACACAACATGCCCTCTGATATGCACAAAGAGGAACTTGTCATAACCATCTATAGTTTTGTTTACATGAAGATACACACAGGCCAGACACAAGAGGAAGCCTACTTGAATTAATAAATGTGTAGAAGAGAAGCTTGCAAGAACTACAACATTTTTAGCTGTTATAGGCAAGTCTGTTTTCAAGTGCAAGGGGATTTGGAATCAACAAGTTTCACTGTCAGCTCAAGATTGATTTTAATGTTTTTAAAGAGGTAAGCCAAGACCTCAAAAAGTTCTAAAAAAACAATCGCTAAAATTAGTATCTATTATTTGTATATGTATTAATTTTTTTCATAAACTGATATATTAAAGGGAATACCAGAGGAATGTCTATCTGTGTTTCATTGACTATGTAAAGGCATTTGACTGTGTGGATCATGACAAACTGTGGCTGACTCTGAGAAGAATGGGAATCCCAGAACACTTGATAGTGCTAATGTGAAACCTCTACTGGGACAAAGAGGCAGTTGTCAGAACAGAGCAAGGAAACACTGCATGGTTCAAAATTGGGAAGGGCATATGCCACGAATGTGTCCTATCTCCATAACTTTTCAACCTGTATGCAGAACAGATTATCCAGGAGGCTGGGCTCTATGAGGAGAAATGTGGGGTCAAGATTGGTGGAAGATCTATCAACAATCTGCATTATGTA
>NW_006399771.1:24157705-24159362 GCF_000299155.1 Elephantulus edwardii | reverse complement strand
AGTGACTGGGGTAACTGGGATGGGTATGTCGGAGACAGTGCGATTGGCACAAGACAGAGTAGAGTTTAGGGTTGTTGTACATAGGGTCTCTATAAGTCACAAGTGACTCGACGGCACATAACAACAACAACAACAATGTGTTCAGGATAATATTGCTTGAACATTTACTGTATGAATGAAGTGAGATTAAGGGAGTATATTTTTATAATTTGGGTCTTCAAACTATCGATGTATTTTATCATTTACATAGAGACAGACTTAGCTAAATTCACATGAGGCCACAGTAACCCAGCTTCTATATGAATCTAAGTAAACAAGAATATTATGTACACCAGATTATCAATATGTCTCATTAATATATAGAGTTACATTTTTATATATTTAGATTAGTCAAACTGAATCACAGGAAAATAATGGCTACATTTTAAGGTTTTATTAAGGACTACTTGTGTCTTTTTCCTCTTCTTTGACTCTGGTTATTGGTGCATATATCTGAATGATAGTGTTTGCTGGAGTTTCCGTACTAAAGTTTCCCCACTAAAACAAGCCTGGAAGCAGGAGTGGCATCCACTTCCGAAATGACTTGGCTCTGGAAACTCTATGTATGAACAGTGCTCAGGCCTTTCATTCATAGGGTCGCTATGAGTCATCTACGACTTGAGGGCACCTAACAACAACAACAACAACAGTGGTATTCACTGGACTTCCTTGTATGCCTAAGGATATTATCCTGTCACTCACAATATTGCACTTCAAGAGAGATCTAGAAATGACTTTTTAAACTATGAAAGCAAACCCATTTTTCCTCAACTTTTCATCTCCAGAGAAAAAAAAAATCATGTGCTCATCCAACTCTAAATGCCCCATGCTGGTCCTTCTCATGTCACCAATGCCTACTATGTCAATATTTATGCGTTCCCTTTCTTCCTTAACAATATCTAATTTTCCTACATTCATGGTTCTCACATTCTATGTTCCAATCATTAGTGTCTACTTACAACTGTTCCTCTTCCTTTGCATTTCCATACTTGAAAGCTCCACCTCAATTACCCTTTCTGTTAGTCTACGTGTGTTCTTTGTACATAGAGTTGTCAGAGGCCTGCTATCTTGGAAGTGGATGGTCAATCCTTCTTCCTAATCTGTCTTAATCTGAATGTTCAGATTTAGACAAGTATCTGACATACAAGCATTTTACAGAAAAAGTAAAAGATATATCCCTTATTGTGGAATTAACCATTAGTCTTAGTGTTGTCCTTGCCCTTGCCACAAGTGTCTTGAACCACTTATTCCCCTGCTCCAACATCCACCAGGATGCCCATCCAATTCTACTCACTACCTTCAACATCTATCTGCTATTGTCCTGCCCTTGATCTGATAGCTTATACCTAAAGCTTCCTTAGCTTCTATGATTCCAACCATGTCAGCTGAAGACAATTTCTTATGCTGTGACCAGTGTCTCTTAAAATTAGTGGTAATGTTTCCTAAGTGAAGATGATATGTCCTGTAGAACTGGTGTATAGATAAAGGAAATAACAAAAAATAAGGCCCCAGGAATAGATGGTATATCAATTGACATATTTCAGCTAACAGATGCTGCCCTGGATGTGCTGACCAAGTCGTGCCAAGAAATCTGGAGAACAACCACTTGGCCAACTGA
>NW_006399771.1:24151658-24156910 GCF_000299155.1 Elephantulus edwardii | reverse complement strand
CTGAGATTGTACACAGCTTTAGTTTGCTTGGCTCCATAGTCAACAGCCTTGGCACCAGCAGCCAGGAAATTAAAAGGCGCATTGCCATGGGAAAGTTTGCTGTTAGGGACCTCTCCAAAGTACTGAAGAGCAATGGTGTCTCTCTGGAGACTAAGGTAAGTCTGATACAGGCCAAGGTCTTTGCAATCACTTGTTACGCGTCAGAGAATTAGACAATGACTAGAAAAGATAGATGGAGAATTGACACCTAGAAGAGTAGAAGAGTAAGCTAGAAGAGTATTGAGTGTACCATGGACTGTTAAGGGAACAAACACATTCATCCTGTTTCAACCGGGCTGCACCTTGGAGACAAGGATTTTGAGGCTTCGTCTGACATAATTTGGACATGTTGTAAGGAGGGACCAGTCCTTGGAGAGGGACATCATGCTTGGGAGGGTAGAGAGTGAATTGATTCAGTGACTGGTGTAATTGGGATAGGTGTATTGGAGACAGTGTGATTGGCACAGGACAGAATAGAGTTTAGGGCTGTTTGACATAGGATCTCTATGAGTTGCGAGTGACTCGAAGGCATGTAACAATAACAACAACTTGTGTCTTGTTACTCAAGTATTTAATGCTTAAAAATTGTGAATGATGTCAGTCCTTGGAAGAATATATTATGCTTGCAAAAGTAGGGGCCAAACCAGAGCTCTACTTCTAACAAAAAGACACAGGATTCAAATAATGCTAGTAACCGTTGGGGTTTTTGGTTATTCGGGTTTTGATGTTTATAGGGTTTTCTTTTGGCAGAAAATTTATTGATTTATTCATTCATTCATTTACATTTTCTCTTTGATTTTGGTTTTTCCTTTCTCTTTGCAAAATTCATTGGCAACTCCTCACATTGCCGCATTTCGGTTGTGGTTTCATGCCATTCCGTCATTCCTGCCACCCCCCCTGCACGCCCCCCACACACCCACAGTGGCCCTATGAAAAACAACCAGTAATAAGTGAAGCTGAGGGCATTCAGAGGAGCCTGTAGGTGTCTGAAAAGATGTCGCAGACATACTCCAAGGCTTTCCAAGTTGTCCAACTGCAGTAAGCTAAGCACTCCCCGGGGGGGACAGAGTGAATAAATAAATAAATAAATACGTTCATCCCCCCCAAAAAAAGTCCAAAAAACCAACAAACCCAAAAACCCCCAAGGAAGAAAGCACATCAGAATCCCGTGTGTTTTTAGTGGAAGTGGAGCTCTGGTTTGGCCGAGATCAGAAATGCTATTTGTGCCCATCAACAAACGAGTGGGTAGAGAAGCTGTGGTATATTCGCACAATGGAATACTATGCTGCGTTGAAAAAAAGGAACTCATGCAATATTATTCAAAATGGGTGACCCTGGAGGACACTATGATGAGTGAGTTATCTCAGTCACAGAGGGACAAATGCTATATGGTGCCACTGTTGTAGAATGAGGGATAACATCGGGATGGGGGTAAGACTAAGAAAAACTGGATGAAATATGTTTACGGCATTGAAGTCTTTGGGGGAGAGAATATTTTATATTTTAGGGCATTATGTTTATCGTAAGAGTACGGAATGAGGGTTGCAGAGTAGATTATATTTGGGGGTTGGGGGATGTGTGGGGGGGATTACGTACCAATGAGGGAGTTTTTCTTTTGCGTTTGAAGGAGAGGAGCAAACGGGGGTGGGGGTGGGGGGGTGGTCGGGAAGAGGGGTGCAACAATGAATGAATGGAATTCCAAAAACTCTGTAGATGTTCATTGAAATGAAAAATAAAGAAATTAAATTAAAAAAAAGAAAAAGAACTAGTCACCTTAAAAAAAAAAAAGAAATGCTATTTGTGGGATGAAGTTCTCTGTCCAATGACCTCGCCTCTTTCACTGTGTTCTGAAAGGGGGTAAGCCAGGCCACAGGGCCATTCTCCCACCCCATCATCTCCCCCTTGGGAGAAGCCACAGCAGGTGCTGTCTCTTGCTGAGAGGATCAGACAAGTTCTAGCCTATGTGTTGCAAATCCTGCCTGAGGCCTCAAGTCCCCTGGGCATGGCCAGCCAATCAGAGGGTCCCGGGGCAGTGGCTGTGGAGGTGTCTCCTGTATAAAAGGAGGCCGAGGGAACAGGCTTCAGTGGGCTTTGCCTGACCTTCAGAGAAGCTCCAGTGCCTGACACCAGAGCTTGCTAGCGTCCTGCTGAAGGTAAAAGAAACCCCTTTGATTCCCAAACCTCGAGCTTCGGAAGCTCCTTAAGGCAGCAGCAGGGAAATCGGAAATTGGGGCTTGAGCGCAGTCCACGAGGACCACTTGTGAAAGTGAGACATCCTCGACATCAGAGGGTCACCGAGGGGGGCTAGAGCGAGGAGAGTGACCGACCGGGGAAGAGGCAATCCGAGACGAGGCTTCGGATACGGTTTGGATCGCTTTGTTTCTCGCCCAGGTCAGAGCCAAGCCGCCTTGGCGACATGGAAGACCCCTCTTGTCCTCCTCCAGTTTTAGCTCTCGCAGCGAACGGTCTTCTAGCGGAGGAAAACATAAACAACATAAAAAAAATATGCAAAATAACCCCAAACAAACAAGTCCAGACAGTCATCCAAAGGGCAAGTTGGTATATGACCACTGATGCTGAAAACTTGACGTGGTTTCCAAACAGAGGGGATCATTTCCCTAAGATTACAGCGATGGAGATGGTGACGAAGTAGATCAATGAAGGCTCGACACTCTTTGCTCTGTCCTAAATGTCAAGACACAAAATACGCAAGAAGGTTTCGTTCAGACCACTTTTGAGACCTTTCACACAAACGGCAATGTATTCCAAAGAACGACACCAAGGCACACACCCACACACCAAGCCACAGAACACAAGAGAGACCATTTCCCTTCTCTTCCCAAGCCTCATCTACTGGTGGGTAAGTGACTTTGATTAAGTTCAGTTGTCAAAAGCAATTGAGCTCAGGTAACGGAGTTGTGAGGGGAAAAGTGACGGCACCGACGACGAAATGGTTTTGTGGTTGCTGAGTTACAGCATCAAGTGAAATCACAACCGAGAATGGCTTCTTCTGTGCAGTGAAGCCACTGCGTGGTAGAGAAAGGGATGCCGATGTTCCGCATGCAGACAAATGCTCCGATATCGAGGAAGTCTTGTGGCTCTCACCAGAGTGCCAGCTGCCCTGGTAACAGAAACCTGTGAGCTGTTCTCCTTGGAGAGGACTGAAGCCCAGTGCGCTTAAAGAAACTGCGTCTGAGATGCAACCGAGGCCGATGCTAGAGGATCTGATGGCCATTTCTGGATGTTGGACGACTCAATCAGTAGACTTGACCATGGTAGATACCTGGATGACATCATAAGACAGGCAGCTTTTCAATCTGTTGTTCATGGGGTCCCTGGGATTGTGTGGAGGGAGGGCGTGGACGACTGTTTGGCATGGAACCACCACAGAAAGGCGGGTGTGTGAGGAGTTGCCAATGAGTTTTGCAAAGATCAAAGGAAAAACCAAAATCAAAGACAAAATGTCAATGAATGAATGAATAAGTAAATAAACAAACAAATAAATAAATGTGCCCCCCCAAAAAAACCCACCCAAAGAAAATAATATATTAAAAAATCCCGAATAACTAAAAACCCCCAAGGATAATTATCCCATTGCAATACCGTGTGTTTTTGGCGGAATTAGAGCTCTGGTTTGGCCGAGATAGAAAGTGCTGCTTGTTTTGGTGAAGTTCTCTGTCCAATGACCTCGCAGTGATGTCTCCCTTCTTCTGGGTTGTTTTTAATGTATTTTTTTTTTTTTTCACTCAGTCTGATGTCCTCTGGAGTCTTCCCTGTTGTGTAGGTTTTCACGAATTCTCTTTTCAGGTGGGGTAGAAAAGAGCGCACTAAACTCGGACCTGTCCATCTCAGTGCCATAGCGCTCCACCCTTTAGAGTCTCTGCCGAGGCACGGAAGTGCCGCACCAAAGTTTCTATTCTCAGCTTCTGGGGAACTGTCCAACTAGTGTGCATAGGGGTTCCTTGTGCATGTCGCACATCAGGTTTTTTAACAGCACTTCGCATTGTGTCCAGGACATGAGCAAATGCACAAGCAAGTCTTCGGATCAGTCAAGCATATGTAGTGAGCACATCGTCTGGGATTTGTGTTACCATAGCGCTTTTCAGTGTCATCTGTGTAACAGCTAGGGTGTCAAACTGCTTTAGTTTTTCTTGACATTCTTGTGCGTTTATGAGACGACTTTATCTCTGAGTGTGACCTTTTAGCAGCCTGCGTAAGAGGTCTTCCTTTCCTTGTGTAGGACGCCATCAGGTCACTGAAACTGAATCCCTTAAGTATTAGCAACCTGGCATGTGCCCTCACGTGTTCAAGCACCCAAATTCCAGGGATCAATTGCCCATAGACCACGTGTTCGGTTTGGTTTTTGTTTGTTTATTTGTGTGTTTGTTTGGTGTGTTTTTTTTTTTTCTCTGTGAAGAACTCGCCTGTCAATTAGTCCTATTGTATAAGCTCCTTTGAAGGTGATGGTTGCCTTTTCTTTCAAGAATTTCCACGAGTTCGACCGGTCCAGTTGCTCATTGTCTGTCGCGGAGGTCACTAGAGGAGTTTTCCTTGTTTCTCTGCTCCTTGTCTTTCTCCCAACTCTGGTGATGGAGCAGTCTCTTGCTCCCACTCACTGCTCTTACAACTACTCCCAAGCTCTTCAGGAGACCTCCCTCTGAAGCCTGGGTATAGGGTGAGACTTTTAATTCATCCCTAGAAGAGTGTTGCATGAGAGAAAAATTCAGGGGACTAATCACCCCTAAGCAGTTTCCCTGACCCACGAGTCCTTAGAGCAAGGCAGAATCTGCAGTCCTTGGGCAAGTCTGGGTGGTAGAAGGCAACATTATGGAGAAGTTCAGGGTAGCAAAGGGGCATAGGAGCTTGGGGCTCAGAAAAACACACTAAACACCAGATCTACAGGATAGATCTCCCTCCCTTGTGAAACACTATGACTATGTTGTTGTTGTTATGTGCCATTGAGTTGCTTGCTACTCATAGCGACCCTATGTACAACAGCCCTAAACTCTGCTCTGTCCTGTGCCAATTGCACCGTCTCTGACACACCCATCCCAATTATCCCACTGAATCAGTCCACCTCATAGAGGGCCTTCCCCTCTTGTGCTGTCCCTCCACCCTCCCAAGCATGATGTTCTTCTCCAAGGACCAGTCTCTCCTCACAACATGTCCAAAGTATGTTAGACGGAGCCTCAGAATCCTTGCCTCCAAGGAGC
>NW_006399771.1:24139029-24151493 GCF_000299155.1 Elephantulus edwardii | reverse complement strand
TAGTCTCCAGAGAGACACCATTGCTCTTCAGTACTTTGGAGAGGTCCCTAACAGCAGACTTTCCCATGGCAATGCGCCTTTTCATTTCCTGGCTGCTGTTGCCAAGACTGTTGACTGTGGAGCCAAGCAAACTAAAACTGTGTGCTATCTCAATCTCTTCACCATCCATCCTGATGCTGCCAATTGGTCCAGTGGTGAGAATCTTTGTCTTCTTGTGTATTATGACTATAGTGTCCTGTAAATGGAAGGGAAGAGGCCAAAAGGCAAAAGAAGTTCAATCTGGAGCAGAAATTGAAGGGAAAGGACTTTTCTTCAGAACCTTTTGAAATAAGAAGCCTTCCTTAACATTCGTACTTTGTATCTGGCCTGACATACCCCTCAACTTAGGAGATACTGACCACAGCCTAAGAAATTGTCAGCAGCTTGAACGATTTGGAATCAGAGAAGCCCATAAACTTGAGATATAAGCTATCAGATCAAGGCATGGACAGTGGGAGATAGGTTTTGAAGGAAGTAGGTGGAGGTAGAAGGGAATGCTGGTGGAGCAGGGAAATTGGTGGATTAAGACACTCCTGTCAAAGGCAGGGACAACACTGAAACAAATGGTTATTTATATAATTGGAAGATATCTTTCATCTGCATTTTACTGTAAAATTTTTTCCAAATCTGAGCACTAAGATTAAGACAGACTAGGAAGAAGGATTGGCCATCCACTTTTGAAATAGAAGGCCTTCGAGAACCCTATGTACAATAGAACACACTTAGAGTAGCAGATAGGGCAATAGAGGTGGAGCTTTTAAGTATGGAAATAGAAAAAGGAACTGTTTTAAGCATACATTTGTGGTTGTAACATGGAATGTGAGAACTATGAATGTAGGAAAATTAGATATTGTTAAGAAAGAAAAGGAACACAAAAATATTAAGATACTAAGTATTGGTAAATTGAGATGAACTGGCATGTAACATTTTGAATCAGACGATTATAAGATATACTATTCTAGTGATGAAAAGGTGATGAAAAATGGGGTTGTTTTCATAGTTAAAAAAAGTCATTTCTCGATCTGTCTTGAAAAACAATATTGTGAGTGACAGGATAATATCCATACACATGCAAGGAAGTCCAGTGAATACCACTATCATTCAGATATATGCACCAAGGACCAGAGCCAAAGAAGAGGAAATAGAAGACTTCTACCAACTTTTGCAGTCAGAGATCAACCAAACATGCAATCAAGTTGCATTAATAATAATGAGTGACTGAAATGGAATATTTGGGTATAGAGAAGAAACATCAATATTTGGTGACAGAAGTGAAGTTGGAAATAGGATTATAGAATTTTCAGTCAATGATTTATTTGTTGCAAATACATTTTATAAGAAACATAAACGCAGGTTATACACATGTATTTCACCTGATGGTATGCATAGGAATTATCAGACTGATTACAATTGTTGAAAGAACTGCTGGAGAATCTCAATATTAGCTTTGAAAACTAGGCCGCGTGATGATTGTGGAACAGACCACCAACTACTCATATGCAAGTTCAAGCTGAAGTTAAGGAAAGTGAAATCAAGTACATGGGAATCAAAATATAACCTTGAGTGTATCCCACCTGAATTTCAGAACCATCTTAGGAGCAGGTTTGAGGCCTTGAACACTAATGAGCGAAGACCAGACGAGTTATGGGAAGATACCAAGAATATCATCCCGGAGGAATGCAAAAGGTCATTACAAAGACAGAGGCGGAAGAAAGGACCAAGGTGGGTGTCAGAAGAGACTCCGAATATTGCTCTAGAGCACTGAGAAGTCAAAGCAAAGGGAAGAAACCAAGACATTAAGGAGCTGAACAGAAGATTTCAAAAGGCAGCATGGGAAAACTAAGTAAAGAATTATAATGAAATGTTCAAAGAGCTGGAGTCAGAAAATCAAAGGGGCCGAACTCAATCAGCATTTCATAAGCTCAAGAAACCAAAGAAGAAATTTAAGACTTGAATTGCAATACTTAAGGATGCTTTGGGCAGAATATTAAATGATCCAGGAAGTATTAAAAGAAGATGGAAAGAGAATACAGGCTTATTATACCAAAAGAATTGGCATACACAGAAGAATTTCATTAAACAACATATGAGCAACAGCCTCTGGTGATGAAGGAAGAAAAGTTCAAAGTGCTTTGAAAGAATTGGCTAAAAATAAGGAATTGATGGTATACCAGTTGACATATTTCAACTATCAGATGCTGCCCTAGATGTGCTCACCAAGTTGTGCCAAGAAGTCTGGAGGACAACCACTTGACCAACTGACTGGAAGAGATCTATATTTGTTCCCATTCCAAAGAAAGGTGATCCGACAGAGTGTGGAAATTATAGAACAATATCATTAATATCATATGCATGCTAGATTCTGTTGATGATTATCCAAAAACAACTGGAACAGCACATCAACAGAAAACTACCGGAAGTTAAGGCTGGGTTTAGAAGGGGTTGTGCTACTAGGAATATTGTAACTAATGTGGCTCTTCAATACCCCTGACAGCTCACTTTCCCAATGAAATTTATCTTTTGATTTCCTTAATGCTGGGGCTAGGAGTACAGATTGTCGAACCAAGGAAGCTGAAGTTATTAACGATCTCAAACTCTTCTCCATCTACCATGAAGTTTCCAATTGGTCCAGTGGTGAGAACCTTTGTTTTCTTGATGTTGAACTGCAATCCATATTGAAGACTACAGTCCTTGATCTTCTGCAGTAAATGCCTCATATGAATTAGTGTAGATTATCATTCTTTGGTTTATGTAATTTTATTAGTTAAAATCTAAAGCATGCATTTTTTGGGGGGAGTCTATTTGACTTCTTAAAAAACATGCCTCCGGAAACTCCATGAAATTTGATAAAGGCTAACAGTTGTGGAGGGCCTTCAGGCCTTTTGTTCATAGGGTAGCTGTGAGTCGTGCTCAACTCAAAGGCAATTAACAACAACAACAACAATTCCTTAAGGGCGTGCCTTCAGAATGCTCCTTATGAGACAAGTTGGTAAGACTTTCTCTCTCTTATCTTGGGCATGTTGGCAGGGAAAGCCAGTACCTGGAGAAGTGTAGAGTTAGTAAAAAATAGGAAGACTGTCAGCGAGATGGATTGACACAGTAAATACAACAATGGGCTTAACACAACAGATTGTGAGGATGGTGCCACACTGGACAAGATTTTTTGGTTCTATTGATTTGATTAGAAAGGATATATGCATATCTTTCCTTTCTAATATATAGGAAGATTAGAAGAACATAGAAGATGAACTTAATTTTCTTGAAAGTTTTATTTCTAATATATTAGCGTGTGTGTGTATGTTCAAACGATATTTATTATGCTATATATGTATGTATATTTAAATTATATGTAAATATAAAAAGGACTAAATGGTAATATAGAGTAAAGAATTATGTACACTTTAAAAAAATGAGCAAAAGGTTTGGCAGAGTATAGAAATACTTCAAAGAAGAGCTTTTGAACTCTAGGGCAAAAGAGATTTATCTGTGTGATGCTGGCAAAAGCATAGAAAACAGGCTTTCTTTTCCTTGAAATTTTCATTTCTAATATGGCATAAGGTATTAATAGTTTCTTTTTTTTTGGTTTACTTCATCAAAACCACAAAGTTATCACTCAATATAAGTAAATTAGTAAATGATACAAGCAAGTAAAGAATAAGTTTAGTTTTTAAGTAAATAAATAAATTTCTTTCTATAAAATAACCTATTTAAAAGGATGTTTTTACAAGTTTACATCTTTATTTAAATTCAGATAACATTTTAATTTTAATATAGACATAATTATTTGGTTTTAAATTCCATTATCGTTTTGACATCATTACATCTTAAATATTTATTGACATTTTAAGGAAATATTTTTCTAAAGTAAAAATAGATACAAATTTAATTACTGAACAATTATTTTAATTGTTTAATTTAGTTTATCACAAAGTTTATCTATAATATGTATCAAGATATTACTTACTCTCTTAAAGCTTTTCTGTCATGAATTATATATCAGTAAGTTTCCTTATAGTAGCTCTGGTGGCCTAGTACTAATTAGTTGTACTGGCAACTCCAAAACATGCAGTTCTAAATTCACCAGTTGTTCTCTTAGAGAAAGATGGGTAATCTCATCATGTGTGATTAGCTGATTCTAAAAGCCTCCTGAAGAGTCGATTATTAGTAATTTTGGTATTGACGATATTTAACAACAAGACAGAAATGAATTCAACATAAGAATGTTAAGATTATTTAATATTTTAAATTTTTATATTTAAATTAGAAAAGTAGAGTACAATAAATAAAATAACAACAGCAATGAATAAGAAAAAGACTAAATAAAGGATGAACTGAAAAAGTTTGAGAAATAATGACAGTAACTTGAGGATTAATGAAAATACACTCATTATTTATTTCTGCATTTAAAAAACTCCAGAAAAGCAATATTTGAAAATTATTGACAGATTCAAATAATTTGCATAATATAGTTAATGAAGCTTTTTCAGGCAAATAAGCCTTCAGTTTTTATAATATACTATACTACAAATATATACAACAACAACAACATACCACAAAGTGCGAACTAGAATAATTATTATCTGCAACGTAATATCCATCCTTGTTTACTTTATACTAGGAGATTATTGTATTCTAATTAAATATTTTCTGCTTTACTGTCATGTTTTTAAAGAATATATGTATTCTTTTAAATTCTGTCTCTAAGGAGAACTTTTTTAAGGCTACTAATTCTTGATACCTAGTAAGTATCTAACTTTTTATATGCATTTCTCAAGGTCATTCTCAACAATTATATTAAATTGATTTCATTCCATTTTCACTTAGTCTCATTCCTGCCATATTTTCAAAAGACAAGAAAACCTACTACATAAGGTTTTATTTTGTTCTATAGTTGAATTATATCTTACTAGTAGGTCATAGTTTTACTATTAAGTGCATACTTGTCAATTTGAACTATCAGACCCACTTAAAAAAATAGTGACAAGAAAGTGGCAGAAGATTGATGAGAGAGAAAAAAAGGAAGGAATAAAGCTGGACAGATGAACTTAAGCGCACACACACGTGCATACATATTTTTAAAAGTATAATTGTCACTGGGCCAGAACTGACTGACCCTTTATTGGTTTTCATAGGCTATATAAAGCAGATGGGAAGAGACTGTCAATCTTTCTGCCATGGAGCAGCTAATGGATTATAACTGTCCACCTTTTACATGGACAACACAATCCCCTACCCACTAGGCAGCATAACTCCATTGTTATTGTTGTTTTTGTTGATTACCTTCAAGTCGAGTATGACTTATAGCGACCACATGAACAAAACCCTTCTAAAATGATCTACATTTTTTGAAGTCTATAGAGTTTCCAGAGGCATGTTATTTAGGAAGTGGATGCCACGCCTGCTTCCAAACCTGTCATTGTATGTAATTTTTCTTGTGTGCCATTGAGTTGCTTGTGATGTATAGTGACCGTATGTGCAGCAGCTCTGAAGCCTTCGCTGTCCTGAGCCAGTCTCACTAATTCTGACACACTAACTCCCATCACCCCAGTTACTGTATCAATCCATCTCATCTGGGATCTTCCTCTCCTGGGCTGTCTGTACACCCTTCTGAGCATGAAGTCCTTCTCCAAGGACTGATCTCTCCTGGCTTCATGCCCAAAGTAAGTGAGATGGAGCTTCAAAATCCTAGCCTCCAAGGAGAGACTTGGTTTCACCCTCTTCAAGACAGACCCATTTGTTTTCTTGGTAGTCCATGGTAAGTTCAAGACTCTTCTCCAGCAACACAACTCGAAGGCATCTATTCTTCTGTCATCCTTAGCCATCGTTCAACTCTCTGAAGCATAACAAGTAATTGTGAAGACCATGGCCTGGATTAGCGGCACCTTTGTCTTTCTAATTCTAGGGCAAAGGAGATTTATCTGTGTGATGTTGGCAAAGACATAGAAAATGGGCTTTCTTTTCCTTGACATTTTCATTTCAAATATGGCAAATGTATTAATATTTCCTTTCATTGGTTTATTTCACCAGGAACACAAAGTTTATCACTCAGTGAGTAAATGATAAAAGTAAATAAGTAAAGAGTAAGTTTAGTTTTTAAATAAATAAATTCCTTTCTATAAAATGTTCTATTTTTTTAAATGTTCTATTTAAAGGATGTTTTTACAATTTTACATATTTATTTAATTTCAGATAACCTTTTAATTTTAGTATAACTGTATCTAACTCCATTAGATGTGATTTTAAAATAGCTTCAATGAATTTAACATCTCTCCATGGTCTATGCAAGTTGAAGTTACTTCTATTTCCAAATTTATTGTTTCATTCTCTGTTATCTTAACATTAAGAAATATATAAATGTTATTAAAAAAATCTGTAAGTTAGAATGGTATACTGTAAAAAAAGGAAAATTTAAGAGAAGTGAAGATAACTATTTGTTTCTGTTGTTACCATTGTTAAGTACCACCAAGTCTAGCACAACTCAGAGACACTACAAACAACTGATCTGAACTCTATTCTCTCCTGTGACATCTTCACACTTCCTAACACACTAGAGCCCATTGATGCAGTCACCAAATCTTCCTCTTCTCTGCTGATCCTCCACCCTTCCAAGCATCATGTCCATCTTCAAGGAATAGCCCTTCTTAGCAACATGCCCAAAGTATGTGAGGCAGGGCCTTCTTATCAGCCTTGCCTCCAAAGAGCACTCCAGCTGCACCCTTTTAAAAACATACTTGTTTGTTTTCTTGGCTGTCCACGGGATATTTACTGCTCTTCTCCAACACCACAGCTCAAAGGCATCAATTCTTTTTCTGTCATCCTTATTCATTGTCTAGCTTTCATATGCATAGCAAGAGATCAGAAAGACCGTTCTGACCAGATCATATTTTTTTCTTGTGTTCTGATATTTACCTTCAAATGCTCATGTAGTATGTTTGAAGACTAAGGCATGACAGATTTAGACTATGGTCTTTTATATCATTTGCTATTCATGGGAGAACTGGACAATGAATAAGGTTGATAGAGAATTTATGTCATTGAACTACGGTGATTAAGAAGAATACTGAATATCCCATGGACTTCCAAAAGAACAAACATGTAAGGCTTAGAGAAGGTACATCTAGAATGTTCCTTACAGGCAAAGTTGACAACATTTTGTCTCATGTATATTGAGTATTTTCTAGAAAAGGCTTTTACGTGGAGAGGGACATCATGATTGGAAAGGTCGAGATAGCCAAAGAAACATCCTTCAGTGAGCTGGATTGCTACAGTGACTGCAGCTATAGACTCAAGTGTGTCAGAGATGATGAGAATGGCTTAGGATAGAACAAGGTTCAGATCTGTTTTTCATAGAGTCACTATGAGTCGTACTCAACCCAGCGGCCTCTAACAACAACAACAACATGGCTGTAAAACATCTATTAAATGATGGAAAAAGAAAAGAAGATTAGTTATATGTGAGATAGAGTTCTTGAATAACTTGTCAAAGTTTAAAATATTTAACTCATGTTTTTGTGAAATTTATTCTAATCACATTGTTTATGTGACATATATCTTTACCAAAATGTATGTTTTTACCAAAATAATGCAAAGTCAGATATTCACACATTCATTTTCTTTTTCTCAAAAACGTAACACACTATATTAAAATCATAGGACAACATAGTTTTCGTTTTTAAAGATTTTCATTGTTATTATGATGATCTGAAAGCAGGTTGTCATTGTGTGTCATTTTTAAGAAAACTGCAGTCAAATTGGAACCAATTGCTATTTACTCTCCATTGGGTTCCTTAGACTGTAAATCACCCAGGAGATTGTCCATCTTTCTACTGTGGATCCGATAAATCGAAACTGCCAAAGAGAGATACCTTTTGGATGTGTTGCTCCCTTCAGACTATGGCATCAGACTATGTGCCATCTAGCTGATTCCCACTCATAGTGATTTATATGACAGTAGAACTGTCTCATGGGATTTTCTAAACTATAATCTCTCTATTCAATTGCAATGGGGTTTTGAGTTTCTCATTTTACAGGAGATTGCCAGGTCTTTTTCTACTGCAGAATAGCCAGTAAGTATAAACTGTCTATCTTTTGGATAACAGTGATGTGCAAGTAGGATTTTAATTATTGATAATATTTGAAAGCATAAGATATTGAGGGTTTTTTTAAGGTATAAATAATTTATTAACAGTCAAAGCCTATAGACTTACTTTTTTCCTGGACATACACACAGTACATCCCCTGCGGCCCATGGTCTTGAAGTACTGGTCTTGAACTCCAAGGCCCCAGAAGTGGCACAGCTCTCTGTGGGCATGGATCTTCTTCAGTCACTCCAGGTCTTCATGGAGCTCGTCGTCCAAACCACTGGCAAGAACCTGATTGTAGTTTCCGCTCTTCACATCTTTTTATCTGTTCAAGAACAAGTCTTGAATCTTGTCCTGGCATGGGTTCTGCATAGTAGTGATCACACATGCTCCACTTCATTCTGAGTGAGCTCTCCTGCCCTCCCGTTAAGTGAGGCCAATGTCTGTTTTTCTTAACATCATGTGAACATATCCTTATTAACAGTGATGGCAAAGGCTGTTTCCCATCACCCATCAATATTATGTTGAGCATTCGCAGAATGTGCTGAAACTTGTCTGGGATCACTAGAGACATGGCACTGAACTGAAAGCATAGATATTGTTAAAAAGATTTTCCTTTTAAGAAAAAAAAACACAGATGTTAATGTCTACTATAGGAATTAAACTGATCATATAATATTTCCCTCACCACATAGTAAATTTCAGAACATCACTATTAACATCTTTAGTATGAACTATTTGTATTTTTATAGTCACAATAAATAAGATGAACTGTATTTATGTATGTGTTTTATACATGTATTTATGTTTGTTTTCCCATGAAACAAAAATTAATTATTTTTAAAAGTGTTAGGATATGATTCACATGTCTAAGAACTTTCTTAATGTTCAATCTATATTTCTTCAATGCAAACTAAATCTTCTTGTTCTAGTTTTATTTTGTTTGTTGTTGTTAGGTGCCATCGAGTTGAGTAAAACTCATAATTACCCTATGAACAAAAGATCTCAACCTAGTCCTATCCTGTGTGCCATCCTCACACTTTCTGACACACAACAGCCCATTGCAGCAGTAACCAAGTCAATCCACCTGGGTGATGGTCTTACTCTCCTTCGTCAACTCTCTACCCTTCCCAACATCATTTCCCTCTCCAAGGAATAGCACCTCCTAGCGATATATCCAAAGTATGTGAGACAAAGCCTCATCATTCTTGCCTCCAAGAAACATCCCCACTACACCCTCTCCAAGACATATCTATTTGTCCTCTTGGCCGTCCATGGGATGTTCAGTGCTTTTCTCCAACACCACAGGTCAGGGGTGTCAATTTTTTATCCATCATCCTTATTCATTATCAAGATCTTAGATGCATAGCTAGTAATCAGAAACACTATGGCCTGAATCAGACACACCTTAGTCCTCAAACTGATATTACTACTTCTCAGTATTTGGAAAGATCCCTAACTGCAGATTTTCCCAGTGCAATGCATCTCTTTATTTCCTTACTGCTGGTATCAGGGGTGTTAATTGTGAATCCAAGCAAGATGAAGCTGTTGATAGTTTGAATCTCTTCTCCATCTATTCTGACACTGCCTATTGGTCCAGTAGTAAGAATCTTTATCTTCTTGATATTGAGACGCAATCCCTACTGAAGGCTGTATTCCTTGATCTTCTGCAACAAGTGTTTCATATCCTCCTCATTTTGAGCAAGCAAAGTTGTGTCATCTGCATTACACAGGTTATTGATGAGTTTCCCTCCAAACCTGATGCCACATTCCTCTTCATAGAATCCAGCTTGTCAGATAATTTGCTCAGCATATAGATTGACAGTCAACACTCTTGGTAACAGCAGCCAGGAAATCAGGAGATGAATTGCTTTGGGAAAGTCAGCTGTGAGGTACCTCTCAAGAGTACTGAAAAGCAACGGCATCAGGTTGGAGACTAAGGTACGCCTGATCCAGGCTATTGTCTTTGCAATTACATGCTATGCATCAGAGAGTTGGACAGTGAATTGGGATGATAGAAAGAGAATTGATGCCTTTGAGCTGTGGTGCTGAAGAAGAGTGTTGAATATACCATGGAATGCTAGGAGAACAAAGAGGTTTGTCCTGGAGAGGGTGAAGCCAGAATGCTCCTTGGAGGCAAGGATTCTGAAACTCCGTCTGACATACTTTAGGCATGTTGCAAGGAGGGACTGGTCCTTGGAAATGGAAATCATGTTTGGGAGAGTGGAGGGATGGCGCAGGAGAGGAAGACCCTCAATGAGATGGCTCGATTCTGTGAGTGGAGTGAGTGTGTTTGAGATGGCGAGGTTGGCACAGGATAGAACAGCATTTAGGGCTCTTGTACTTAGGGTTGCTATGCGTCACAAGCGATTCTATGGCACATAACAACAGCAACAACAATATAGATTAAACACGTATGGAGATAGAATACAACCCTGACACTCCCTTCTCAATTCCAAATGGTGCAATGCTCCCCTGCTCCATTCACACAACAGCCTCATGATTCAGGTATGGGTTCTTCATGAGCACAATCAAGTGCTCTGGTATTCCCATTTTTTTCAATGACAGAGACAACTTGTCATGATTCACACAGTCAAATGGCTTTGCATAGTCAATAAAGAAAGCACTGATAGACATTCTTCTGGTATTCCTTACTTTCAGCCAGGATCCATCTGACATCAGCAATGATATCCCCGTGCCACAGTCTCCTCTAGATCCCACTTGAACTTCTGACAGTTCCCTATCTGTGTACTGTTCCAGCCGTTTTTAAATTATCTTCAGCAGCATTTTCTTGCATGTGATATCAAGGATATTGTTCTATAATTTCTGCATTCAGTTGGATCACTCTTGTTGGAAATAGCAACAAATATGAATCTCTTCCAATTCATTGGCCAGACAGCTGCCCTACAAATCTCCTGGCATAGACTGGTGAGTGAATCCTAGGCTGCATCTGTTAATTGAACAAGTCAATTAGTATCCCATCAATTCCTAAATAAAAGGCTTTTGAAAACCCTATGTACACTAATTTTACTAGAACCCTGAAAATAACTACTACAGTACATATTTTTTTCCGAAAAACTATAGTGCTTGTATTTTTAGAAATATATAGACATGGAGGAAAGATAAACAAGAGAATATATTAATTGTTTATTGACTACTTCCTCTCAGTGAAAATTGTATACAAACAGTCCTTATGCAATAGTGTTGGATGACTTTTATTTTACACAATAAGATGTTTTACTTTTTCAAGAGATTCATGGTGACAATATATGTTCTTCCAGAAAATATACAAGGATGTTCTAATCTGCATGGCTGGCTTATCTTTAAAGTTAATGTTGACTTAATTGGAAGCACAGTTTAGTAGAACCGTACAATTCATGTGTATCAAGTTATCTCCTGTCTATTTTCTTTCCTGAATAATCCACTAAAAATAGTCTTATCCAGTGTAAATGAGTATTTTAGTCCTTGAAATATTCATCATTTCTACAAGATTTATAACACATTGTCTTTTTATTTAAGGTGTGCTGGTAGTATGGTGTGTTATGGTTGCTTTGCTAAGGTGAGTAATATGAATTAAATAGGTGTTCTAAGGAGAAGTATGGGCTGTCTCTTCATGTAAAGATTTAAAGTCTCAGAAACATAAGGCAGAGGGGTTGGGTTAGGTGGAATAGCAGTGACTTGGCTGTTTTTGTTTGCTCTTATTTCACTTTTATTATTTATTTTTCTTGTTATGTGAACTATGATGATTTGAATAGTTGTTTGGACTGAATTTGAATTTATGATAGCCAATCTTATCTGAACAGTCTCAGAGGGATCCCGCTAAAAATAGACAGTCATTCTCATCAGATAATTTACTTATTCTTGAGAAACACTGAAATTAAGGAAGATTAAGTCATGTGGGTAATATTTATTAAGATTCAAAACTCATGGCAGACTAGTTGGTTCAAACTTATAGGCACCCTCTGTTGGGTTTCTAAGGTTGAAAATCACAGAGGATACTTCCTATCTTTCTTTCAGGAGTCTCTGGTGAATTAAAATGTGGTTGATGTACTGTTTGGTCTAGCACTGAAACTCATTCTAGACTACATTACAAGATCGCCCTTCTATTAAATTAACTTAGATAATCTCTTGAGGGATATGTAGATACAGTAGATATTCAAGGGTTTTGGAAAAATTAAAAGAAGATTCACACATGAAAGTTATTTATCTTATATTTTTAAAACAAGTAAGCATAATAACTGGAAAAAAAAAGAATCACATTCATACTCTGGGAATTGGAGAACGAGGTGCAACTCTGGACTTCACTACTGTCAAATTACCATTGTTGTTGTTGTAATGTGCCGT
>NW_006399771.1:24129327-24138094 GCF_000299155.1 Elephantulus edwardii | reverse complement strand
AGTAATAATAATAATAGTTTATTTACAAAATTCAAATACATTGTTTTCCAGAATAGATTCTTCAAATTTCCTTCCTCCTCCCCCTCATCAAATTGTACAACCCCGTGATTAATTGTCCCTCCCCTTCTCATTCCTCTGTTTCCACCCTCCCACTTCCTTGGATCCTTATACTCATTATAAGATAGTGATTTTATGTAATATTTGTCCTTGTGGGACTGTGTTAGTTCACTCAGCATAATGCTCTCCCGTCCCTCCCACGTTAGAAAATAATGTACAAAATCACTGCTCTTGCGTGCTGAGCGCTATTCTGTTGTGTGAATCTACCAGAATTTCTCAATCCATTTGTTTATGGTTGGACATCTAGACTGTTTGAAATGGTGAATAATGCTGTTATAAACATTGTTGTACAAGTCTCCGCTTGTGTCTCAGCTCTCATTTTCTCAAGGTATATTCCAAACATTTGGTAATACCATCTCAGACAAGAGTCTTATAATGAAACTGCAGAATTTTCCTGGGCCTCAAAAAAAAATACTGATTGCCAATTACAAAATGGACAAAAGACATAGAGTTTTCACAGAGGACGATATTTAAATGGTAAACAGACACATGAGGAAGTGCTCAAAATCACTGGCAATAAAAGAGATAAAAATAAAAATAACAATGAGATACCATCTCACTCTAGTCACAGTGGTAAGTTTAACAGGGCAACAAGTAATAAATGTTGAAGAGGATGTGGCAAGATAGGAACTCTTATACATTGTTGGTGGGATTGTAAAATGGTACAACGATTCTGGAAGGCAGTTTGGTGGTACATAGTTTTATTTTCTTGATGTTAAAATGTATATTATATTTAAAGATATTGTCTTTGCTCTCCTACAGCAAGTACTTCAAGTTCTTTTCACTGTCTGTATAAAGTAGTTTGTTCCTGAATCTTCCTCTAATCCCGATGACCCATTTTTCTTCATATAGTCCAGCTTCTTGAATGACTTTCCCAGCATATAGATTAAAGAGTATGGAGAAAGGATATAGCCCTCATACACACATTATTTTTATCCTTCATTTTAAACTCTGTAGTATTCCCTTGTTCTATTTAAACAATCCTTTCTTGATCTGTGCATAGATTTTACACAATCACAATTAAATATTCTTTGATTCCTATTATTCTCAATGTTAGCCAATATTTGTTATGATCCACACAGTCAAATACTTATGCTATGACCTCTTCCAGCTGGAATTTCCAACAGGTCCTTGTCATTGTTCCTTTCTAGGGTTTTTCCGAGTAATCTTCAGCAAGACTATATTTTCCTGTAATATTAAAGACATTGTTCAATAAGTTCCAAAATTTGTTAGATCACCTTTTTTTAGCATTGGAACAAATAGGGACTTCTGGTCAGTTATCCAGGTGACAATATTTGTTGACAGATACTGTTAAGAGTGTCCAGGGTTAATAGAGTATCATGTTAATATACTATATTAATATGGTATAGTATTAATATCAACATCAAGGAAACAAAAATTCTCACCAACATCATGCTACATGGAGAAGATCGTCACTGTCTTTTACAGTACTCTCACAACTAAAGCAGAGATCATGAGGATAGAGAATAGAGAAAGGTTCAGATCTGTGAATTACAGAGTTGGAGTTGGAGTCAACTCACCTAGCAACAATGGTATTACCAAGATCAAGATTAAAAAAAAAAAATTCAGAGTGTTTGTGTTATCATCTGTGAAACAGGGTAGCATGTAGACAGCTGAGCCAGACCTTTATTAACTCCTCAAAGGAGAACAATTCTAATTAATGATGTCTAAAATATAAAACCAGAAGGTCAGACATGATCTCAATGCTCTTAAAACTGCTTTTATTAATTCCAACACCGATTGTATTACTCTACTACTGGACATGAAATTTATTGCAATGGCCACACAGATCTTACCGAGCCATACTCATGGCTATGGGATTTAGTATGGAAGTTAACAGGTTATAATAAAAATTGGCAACAGGAAACAGTTCCCTCGTACAGACAGTATCTCAAGTGTGCTTGCAGGGTCTTTAATGTTCAAACTCACAGCTTAGATGAATCTTAGAAAGTTCCTTTATGCCTACCAATAATGTAATCTTACCTTAGTCCTCCAGAAAACTAGGGCAAAAATTTCTGGCCCTGGCTTAATGGGAGAGCATGCTCAATTCAACTCTGTCTCATGATGATCACTGATTCTCTGCTTAGGCTTCTGTTGCTGTATGTAAATCCTGATCTGACTGGCACAGGAGTCTCTGGCCCCAAATGTTGCATGCTGCACATTCTGCTTCCTCTTCTTTGCTAGTGGTGAGAGTCCCACCTTTGGTCAATTCAAACTTGATTACATAAGAAAACCTGATCAATTCCACAATGGTTGATCTATACACTACTTATTTCAAGTTGCCACCCAGTAATGTAGTGACAGTCAAAAGTAATAGCTTGGATAGCTGTTTTGAATGATAATCCCATGACACTATATCATCTGACAGTATTTCAAAACCAAGTATAATTAGAAAGATCAGACTTAAATTAACAGTATTATTTCTGCCCTCAATTGCAATAAAATTAACAGTGAGTGTTTTGGAGACTATGAGGATGATGCAGGATAGGACAGGGTTCAGATCTGTTGTTCATAGGGGTCAACAACATAAGTTATTTTTATTGTTGTTATTATGTGTCTGTGAGTCTGAACCAAACTATAACTAACTTGCCACTGGATTTTTAGAGGTTGTAAATTGTATAGGAGGAAATTGTCCACTTCTATGGAGCAGCTGGTGAGTAAATTCAAACCATGTGCCTTTGAATTGGCAGTACAAGTCCTTACCACTAGGCCACCAGAATATATCTAATAATCTACATGTAACATGTACCAGTAACATGTTGTTACTGTTCTGTGTCATTGAGTAGTAACTGACTAATAGATGACCCTCCAGCAGTTTTTCAGAGGCACTAAATCACATAGAAGAAGACTGGCTATCCTTTTCCTGCCATGAGCCTTTGGGATTGCCATGCAACTTCTTACCACTTGGCCACCAGAGCTCCTATTATATATGAAAGATCAAGAAAAACCCTCAATAAAGTAAACTGACACTGATTGAAACAATGGGCTTCAACAAGATGAATATCATTATGATGATACAAGGTAGAATGAGGTTCCAATCTGTTCTTCATAGAATGGCTATGATATGAGTCATAGTCTGCTTGATGATAACTAGCTACAATAAAGTTTATTACATGATATATGTATGCCCTCATTTGTTACAGTCTGAGATTTTTTCTCTCTACACATATATCCTTCTAAAATATATCAACCTTTCTTAGAAGCCTTTGACTAATTGAATTTAATAAGCCATCCATAAAATTTGATGTAAAATGTTATACTATCTCCTTTTTAATCTAATGTGGAAGAAATCAAGCATTTTTAAATAGTAAATTATACTATAATGTTTAGAATGTATAAATGTAACAGAAATGAAAATTTCCCAACATACTTGTTAATCTACATTGGTAATATGCACATGTCTTTATCTTTAGTGTAATGTTTAAGTGAACTTGTACCTCAAATTAGACAGAAATTGTAAATATTTTCTTAGAAATCAATTTGTGTCAATTGCTTTCAGAATCAGATGTGTGCTGTATGAGATACATTCCTGTTAGCCTTCAAATTTAATATTCTAATACCAGTATTTTTATCTAATTATCTGAAGCACACGAAACAAATTATGTAGCTGTATGAATAGAAAATTCTATGCATGTGTGATTCATTGCAATTAAACAGTTGTTCCACTAAATAAGAAATAAATCCTACATGACTCTAAAAATCTCAAATGTAGAATGTAAAAGGAGAGAAATTATAACAGTTTCGTGTTTTGGAAAGCATATTGGTTTTAATGTTGCCCATTTTAGGAAATTAAGTCAATTAAATATTAAGAAGACAAGTTTGCAGTTTCAGTGGATTCATAGACACAGCTTTCAGTGAAAAACATCAGAAGAAATTGTGCTGAATAAACACATGACAATATGTTTCTAGTTTTCAGGCCATTTGTCTGGTGAAAGCTTTTCTTGAATACAGCTATCATTTTCCACTTGTTTTACTGATTATCCATGGTTGACATCGCTAATTGATTACAACCATCTTCTCTAAAAATCACATATTTGACCTGAGGATTATTTTGGATGTTATGCATTCATTGCAAAACAATGAGAATTGCCATTCAATATGAAAACCATTTGTGATGTTTTTACTGGTGCCAAAGGAGAACAAATGGTCATGTGACAGTGCAACATTTAAGTGATGGCAAAACTTCTCATAAAATCTGAAATTATGCATTGAGCTTTCAGAATAGCATGCTATGTGTGCATCCTATTACTTGAGGAGATACAGCAATAAGCTTGCTACTATTGAGCCAAGAAGTCTTGAGAAGAAAGAGGACAAGACATACCAAAAAGTCCCTAAAAGAAAGCAGATAAGCCATAGCTTCTTTTGGGATAAGTTCCATTGCTTCATTCCCGGTGAATACAAACATTTACTATTTGTGGGTTACTTAATACACACACACATACATTTATACATATAATTTTTTTCGACTGCATTTTCCCCACACTTACAGACGACATGAGCTTTAAGTGTATTTCCTCTGCCCAATATTATGTTTGATCTTTGAGTCATAAGAAGCTATCAATTTTACCCAGAGAATTTAAGTGATACTACTCAATAATATTAACTCTCAAGAATAACTTGTATCAGTACATTTGAAAACTGTTGTTATTCTCATTATTGAAGGAATTGTACAACTAATCCAAAGGTGACACTTCTTTGGCTACTTAAATCTACCAGTGACTCTTAGGGAGAAAGATGGACTTTATACTCTTGTGCATATTACAGCCTCTAAAAACCTGCTACAGGGTCATCTATAAGTCAGTTCTGACTTGATAACAATGAATTGTATTGAAAATGAAAAACTAGAGAAACAAGCTATATTCCAAAGCAAACTACAGATAACTTCCAGGCATTAGCTTGCCTCCAGAAACCCTATGAATCTGGAGAGAGGATGAAAGGCACCCAAGCATCAAGGACTTTCCTTTATAGTGTCGCTATGAGTCACCTGTGACTCGACGGCACTTAACAACAACAACAACATGGGCAAAATTATATAGATTAAAAAGGTCTGGAGATAGGATACATCCCTGGGATGTCACCTTTACGTTAGCTGATATTGGCCTTTTTGTGTTCCATTTAATTTGTTACTACTTCCACTTTTCAGAGATTCATATTTCACATATTCCACTTTCCAATATTAACATATATTTGAAGCTGTTAGTCCTCATTTGAATCTTGCAACATTGGCAAATGAAGATTTTTCTTTGACTCAATACTTTACCCTATCCACATCATTAAAATATATTCTACTTTATGGAGGCGGTTTCCTAACTGAGAGTCTTATCTTCTGGCACTATTATAAGACAATATTTAGCTGATTTTCATTGGTCAATTATTTCAAAAGTTGTTGGCCATTCTCTCCCAGGTTGGGTACAAAATCATTGAACTGGAGAGCATTATGCTAAGAGAACTAACTCAGTCCCATTGTTGTTGTTGTTGTTGTTGATTGTCTTCAAGTTGAGCAGGACTTATAGGGACCCTATGAACAAAAGGCTTGAAGCTCCTCTACAACTAACGACATTTACCAAAGTTCATAGAGTTTCCAGAGGAAGTTGTTTAAGAAGTGGATGCCACTAATACCCTTATTGTAGAATGAGTATCATGAGCTAAGGCAGGGAGGGTGGGAGCAGAGGGGGGAGGATGGGTGGGAGGTGGGGGTGGTTAATCAGAGGATCACACAATTTGATGGAGGGAGGGAGGGGTGGGTGAAGCATACGGGAAAGAGCTGGTGTTCAAAACAATGTGTGTGCAGAACAATGTATATAAACTTCGTAAATAAACCAGTGCAAAAAAAAATAATTAAAAAAGGAGAAGTGAATTGTCAGTCTTCCTAGTCTTAGTTATGAAATTTCACTGAAATCCGCCAATTGAGAAACTCTTTATGGTAATAAATCAAAATTAAAGATGTCCTTTTACTACTCTCAATGTGTAATATGTAGATGATATGTATAAATACTGTATAAATTAAAAATCATTATATTATTAGTTTGTGACATACACACATACACACACATCTACGCTTTTTATCATTTTAACTTGAGAGACAGTATGTGTTACAGTGTGGGTGCAAAGAATGTGGAAAATAGAAAGTTAAAACTTTACTAAAAGGATAATAAGAAATTTAGAAAGACATTAGAAAATGAAAGTAGAGGAATTATTGCCCTTTCTTATCAGATTATGAGAGAGGAGAAAAACATTAATTCACACTTCTTGTTGTTGATTGTAATTGAGTCAAGCACAACTTATAGCGAACCTATGGACGTAAGACTTGAAGCCTTTCTATGACTATAGTCATTTCTCAAAGTTCATAATTTCCAGAGGCATATTGTTTAGGAAATGGATGCCAAAGGACCTTGATTCCTACTTAGAGATGTAGAAATTCTCAAGTCTGTGAATTCAAGAGGATATATAAGGTCTTGCCATTCTTGCACCTGAGGAGCACCCTAGCTGCACTCCCTCACGACAGACTTTTTTCTTTTTTAGGTAGTCCATGGGATACGGGCTTTCTCCAACATCACAACTTAAAGGCATCAATTCTTCTGTCATTCATTTTCCAGCTTCCAGATGCATAGCAAGTAACTAATTAAAGAGATGATGAATCAGGTGTGCAGGTGTGCCTTAGTCCTTACGCTGACATCCTTGTTCTTTAGCACTTTAGACAGATCCTTAACGGAGGATTTCTATATTTATATCTTATATTTTAAAGAACATTTCTTATTCAAGAATAAGAAAACTTATGGTTCTGGCATAATTAAATGTAAAAGCAACAGGAAACAATGTATTCTACTTGTTGCAATTCAATTCTACCATATACAAAATTGCAATATTATTATTATTATTATTATTATTATTATTATTATTATTATTATTGTGAGAAGAAAGTATTGAGCAATTTCTTTAACTGAGAAAAGGCTGCATTGGAAACAATGGACTGACTTTCTTTCTCAATGATAAAATATCTCAATGTTTGCAAAATCACGCTAGAATTTTATTTGTAGATAAGTTTGGTTATTTAAGACTCCTTGTTGTGTGATAAACACATAGTTGGCAGACATAAATTTCTAATTTTAACAGGACAGTTTAAGAAAAACTTCCAAACTGTTGAAAACAAATTAGTAAATATGTCAAGATTTAAAATGTGATAACAAATATTTTCACTATCAATGGGTGTTCTAGAAATCAAACTCAGACTTGTTTAGGGAAAGTAAGTAGTTTTTAGAAAAATCCATTTGACAACAAAGGTCATTTTTCTTTTCATTTGTATATATAATCTTTAATAACATTAAAATTTTATCACAAGAAAGCAAGAAAAAGTGTGGAAAAGTAAATAACTCAACACAGGTCTACTAATAAAAGAACAACAAATTTAAAATTTAAAATAATTTCAATATGCAGGAAAAAATAATATTTTTAAATACATAAAGGTGACTCACTTATGAAAAATGCTTGGTACACATATAATAAAATTAAAAACTAAATCTACATTTAAAACCCCTTTCTAACTTGTCAAATGGTTGAAAATCGAGGTTTGACAATTTCCACTTGTAGAGAAACCGTGGAGAAATGGATACTGGCATACATTTCTTTTAGAGAAAGAAGTAACCAGCCTTAACACATTATATCTTTATTTACTTTGTTACCCAATAATAAATTTCTATAAATATATAAAGTCTTTGATAAGATTTTTAATTAGATTTTAATTTGTATTATGTTGTTTTGTACCCTTGAATAAGAACCGACTCATAGCTGACCCTCCAGAGGTTTTTTTCAGAGGCAATGAATGAGTCTCATGGGAGGAGATTGTCGATCTTTCTCTGGTGGAATAGCTGGTAGATTGGAACCAAGAGTACCTTTGGGTTGGCAATGCAACTCCTTATCATTAAGCCATCAGAGTTTCCTATCTAATTTTGGTAATTTTCTTATACATAAATTCCTTTGATTTGATAAGATTGGTTAGAGATGAGTCAAATATCCATCAATAGGGTATTAACTGAATTCCTGTAAGGACCATTATTGTGTAAGACCACTGTTGTAGAATGTACATGAATATTGAAGTGGGGGAGGGTGGGAGCAGAAGGGTGAAGATGGATGGGTGGAGGGTTGGTTAATCCTAGGGTGCATGAAGAAAGAAAACAGCAAAGATGCTGTGAGAAAAACATTGTATATGACCTTTGTAAGTAAACCAGTATAAAATAAAAATTTTATTAAAGAAACAGGGAATTAACTGAGCAAACTATGGTACAATGGATGATCTCTGCAATATTTGTGAAAATTAAATAAATTAGAAGACTTAACATATTACCATGCTTATAAGTGCACAAAATTGTTGAAGATTTTTATTTCATATTGAACTTTAGATTGTTAAATATTCAATAATGCCTTATATATATATTTTTGCAGCAATAATAATTTTCTTTTTTGAAAAGTAACAATAATATCATTATTCCCTACTAATCTTAGTTATGTTATGTGCTATCGAGTCGCTTGCGATTCATAGCGACCCTATGTACAACAGCCCTAAACTCCACTCTGTCCTGTGCCAATTGCACTGTCTCTGACACTCCCATTCCAATTATCCCAGTCACTGAAT
>NW_006399771.1:24114339-24115576 GCF_000299155.1 Elephantulus edwardii | reverse complement strand
GTTACCTGCTCAAAAATTCACACAGATACCTATTGCCTCATGAATTACTAATTTACTCAACTCCTATTGTAATTATCTGATATCGACTTATCATTCCAACCTCAATTCTTATTTCTCATTTACATTTACCATTCATATAAGCAGACATTAGTTCTCCTGCCCAGAGACTCACAGTATTTCACTTCCATCCTGGAATTCAAATTATTCTCTCTCCTTACTGTCTTTTCTCACTATCTTTAGCTGTCCAGATGTTCCATAGGTTCAAGGTCTAGCTAAATATCTCTTCATCACTTAACCTTCCCTGAGCTCTTTGATTAGAATGATTAAACCTTCTTCTGAACTTGTATGCCACCTACAATTTTCTTCTTTTGTTTGTGCTAATTTTGGGGGAATCTTTGGTTTTGTTTTTAGTTTTTGTTTTACTTCTCCAGGAGTAAGTATACATGAATATGTTGCACATCTCTGCATTTCCTCAACACTTGGATAGTAAGCAATGATGGAATGGAAAGATGATAGTCATCAAGAAATTACTTTTCTTTATTTTAATTTTTTATAAGTAAAAATAGAAGTAAATCAGATACATGGCTACCAGAAGGAAAACAAGAGCACATATATGATTGTATATTTAAGTGTAGCTAAGAAATAAAACAAATGCACTAACATTTCTGATTGAACAATTTATTCTAAGAATCTTGGAAATTTGAACTAAGTGTAGTTAATGTACCTGAAATTATTTTAATAATTCTTTAAAACTTCTGCATTTTGGGTTTTTTTTAATTAGATAATAGACATGGAATTTTTAGTTGAAAATAAACTTTTGCAGATAATGTTCTTCGTTAGTAGGCTCAATATTGTGACAGAGGAAAAGGATTCTATTAATGAACAGTAATGAATTTAAATCATAATTGTTAAAGTGATGTTTCTGAATAAAGTATAACAAAGAACTTGAAGATGTCTCTTATACATTAAATAGGCACAATTTACCCTTGCTAACACTTAAGAATTTACCCAGGTTATTACTTTAGGTACTTTTTACCTACCATGATGTTGTTAGGTGTCTATCGTTAGAGACCTTGTTTCACAACTACTTTTTTTCATAATAGGACAAAATGTTATCAATTGAATACCTTTGTTACAATAGCTAGTATAGTTAAGCCCTTTACTACTATTATTATATCAGTCCGTCTCATTGACAGTCTTGCTTTTTATCCCTGACTTGGTTTTACTAAGGCGCCCT
>NW_006399771.1:24112590-24113771 GCF_000299155.1 Elephantulus edwardii | reverse complement strand
TTTTTTTTTCTTCACTGTAGGAATTCTAGTGGCATAGTGACAAGAAGCTGTGCTACAATCCCAAAGGTATGCAGTTCAAATCCCCCAGCTGTTCCACGGACGAAGGAAGTGTGTGTGCTCCTGTGTGTGCTCCACTGGAGGGTCAGCTGGAGTCAGTTCCAACTCGGTGGTACACAAAAACAACAGCTTCTACTTACATATGGACCCAGTGCTTTTGGGTTAATATTGATGTACAATAACCCCTCATCGGTTTCTCCGTCTGAAAATCTTTATATGAGAAGTCTCCCCCTTTTTTTTTTAAGTCTCCCCTTTATATTCTCCCCTTGGAATAGCTGGTATATTTGAACATTTGACTCTTAGTTTAGAAGAATTTCCAAATTTTTTAATGGTAGCTTCTCTAGAGAAGCTTACAGTTTATTATAGCATTTTTGTTTATTTTATTCTTTTTTAAAAATTTTATGTTCTTATCAATTCTGCGATGTAAAAATGTTTTTACTATTTTTAAAAAGAAAAAAGATCACATAATGTATTGAAATTTGAGAGGGAAAAAAGTAACCTCGATATCATGTTGCCTGCACTGTTTTTGTCAGTTTAAAGGCTAAGGCCTGACCCAAACCATGATATTTTAATTGCTTTCTAGGCATCAAAAAGCTGGATATCAATAAAAAAGACTCAAAAAGAATAATTGTCTTTGTACTATGGTGTTAGTGAAGAGTAGCAAAATTAGAAACATATCTGCCTTGAGAAATGTACAGTGTTCTTTAGTGGTGAGAATGGTAAAACGATGTCTCACTTACTCTGGGAATATTTTCAGGAGAAACCAATCCTTTGAGGCAGACATCATGCTGAGATAAGGTCAGTGGTAACTAGCCACAACAATAGGTATTGTGAGACTGAGATATTTTGCTTAGCTTGATGTCCTCGACCATGTTGTGTAATGTTTTACTACTTCATTGTGTTTTAATGCTGTGGAGTATTCTATTGTGTGGATATACCATAGTTTTTCTATCCATTTGTTTATTGATGAGCACTTGGGTTGCTTCTATCTTTTTGTCATTGCAAATAGTGTGTTAATAAACATGGATGTGTGTACATCTCTTTGAGTTGTGGTTCTGGTTTCTTTGCATATCACTGCTGTTGTAAAATTGGACAGGAATGGGAGAAGTTGGAGAGGAAATGGG
>NW_006399771.1:24108338-24109471 GCF_000299155.1 Elephantulus edwardii | reverse complement strand
ATATATTTAATAATATGAATTTTATTTTCTTGAAAAGAAGGGAATCTAGATTGCTCCTTGGAGGCAAAGATGATAAACCTTTGTCTCACGTATTTTGAGCATGTTGCTAGGAGATGCTATTCCTTAGAGAAGAATAATATCATGCTTGGCAAGATGGAGGGACTAGTGAAAGACAGAAAGACTCTTAACCAGATGGATTGACTTACTCCAATAGTGGGCTGAAGTACTTCAGAGATTGTCAAGATGGTACAGGATTGGACACAGTTCAGATCTGTGTTCATCGGATCATTATGGGTCATACTCAAGTTGATGGCTCCTAACAACAACAACAAAACAAAAAAAAATCAGAATCACCTTGATGGTAGGAAGTTAGCATTTCTGTTGTGTGCATTGTAGATCAATGGGTGGTGTTTTTTTGTTTTCTGTTTTTAAGTTGCATACACTTACCAGACCCAAGAACTCTTTTAAACCTGGCTTGAACTTCTGGCCATTCCCTGTCAATGTACTGTTCTAGCCATTCTTAAATGATCTTTGAAAATATTTTTCTTGCATGTAATATTAATGATATTGTTCAATAGTTTCCACATTCTGTTTGATCATCTTTCTTGGAAATGGGAATAAATATGGAACTTTTCCAGTCAACCAGGCAGCTATCCTCCAAATCTCCTGGCATAGATTGGTGAGTACATCCAGAGCTGTTGAAATATGTCAGTTGGCATCTAGTAAATTTGTGGGGCTCTATTTTATGCCAATGCCTTCAGTGTAAGTTAAACTTTACTTCATTAGCCTTCACTCTTGTTCATATTGTTCTCCCTGAAAATTTTCAATATCAACCAATTTTTTTTGTACAGTGACTCTACATGCTTTCCTTTTTTTTTATCAGCCAAGATTTTGCCGATAGCATTTTTCAACATTGCAACTCAAAGTATTAATTTGTTGTGAGTTTCTTTTTTTTTAGTTTATTTCAGTTGAGAAATTTTGAACAAGTTCTGACTTTATTATTCTCTAACTACAACATTTTGCATGTTGGTTATAAAATTTTGCTTTGTTTCTGAGAGATATCTTTGGAAACTGTTCAGTCCTTATACTTGGCATATCTTTCTTTTGTTTTGGCTTCTTGATGCACTAATCCA
>NW_006399771.1:24105797-24107133 GCF_000299155.1 Elephantulus edwardii | reverse complement strand
TACTCCTTGAAGGCAAGGATTCTGGGGCTTCATCTAACATACTTTGGACATGTTGTAAGGAGGGACCTGTCCTTGGAGAGGGACATCATGCTTGGGAGGGTGGAGGGACAGTGCAGGAGAGGAAGTCCCTCTATAAGGTGGATTGATTCAGTGACTGGGGTAATCGTGATGGGTGTATCAGAGATGGTGCAATTGGCACAGGACAGAGCAGAGTTTAGTCTGTTGTACATAGGGTCGCTATGAGTCACAAGCGACTCAACAGCACATAACAACAACAATGCTATAAAACACCAGAAGAACATGCAAATCTTTCTTGGAAGGAATATTGCCAGAATGGTTCTTAGAAGTAGGCTGTTGAGACTTCTTTTCACATACTTTGGGTATATTATCAAGACGGATCAGTTCTTGGAAAACAACATCATCATTTTAGATTAAAGTGGAAGGTTAGGAGGAAAGGAATTCATCAATTTGGGAGATACAGTAATATAGCTCCAACACAACAGCTTCAGCAATGGACTTAAGCACTGTAAAGACTGACAGGCTAGCATAGGATTAGAAATCCTTCTCTTGTACATATGGTCCATAAAAGTTGGAACTGTGTTGATGACACCGAGCAATAGCATCTATCACGTTTGCTGCAGGCTATCTTCTTTAGGGATATTCTTACTTTTACATGGTAGAGTTGCTACCGTTGTTACATGCATTCAAGTTGACAATGACTCTTAGATACCCTACGCACAATAGTTGTGAATTCTGCCCTGTCCTGAGTCAATCTCACTGACTTCTACATTTATAATCCCATTGCCCCAGTTTCCGTGTCAATCTATCTCATCTAGGGCCTTCCTCTCCTGTACTGTCCCTCCACCGTTCTGAGCATTATGTTCTTCTTCAAGAACTGGGCTTTCCTGGCTTTGTGTCCAAAGTATATAGTTTCAAAATCCTTGCCTACAATAAGAAATTTGGTTTCACCCTCTCCAAGACAGAACTATTTGTTCTCCTGGTAGTCCATTGTTGTTATTGTTGTTGCTATGTGTTGTCAAGTTGCTTGCGACTCATAGTGACCCTATGTACAACAGTCCTAAACCCTGCTCTATTTCTTGTCAATCTTATTTTCACTGACACCCCCATCCCCATTACCCCAGTGATGGAATCAATCCATCTCATCAAGGGTCTTCTTATCCTGTGCTGTCCCTCTACCCTCCCCTCTCCAAGGACCGATCCGAACTTGCAACATGTTCAAAGTATGTCAGATGGAGTTTCAGAATCCTTGCCTCCAAAGAGCAGCCTGGCTTCACCCTCTCTAGGATGAACTTGTTTGTTCTCCTAGCAGTCCATG
>NW_006399771.1:24079811-24102142 GCF_000299155.1 Elephantulus edwardii | reverse complement strand
CATAACAAGTAATTGCAAAGACTATGGTCTGGATCAGGTGCACCTTAGTCTTTAGACTGACATTGTTGCTCATCAGTACTCTGGAGAGGTCCCTGATAGGAGACTTTCCCAATGCAATTTGTTTTTTGATTTCCCAGCTGCTGGTACCAAGAATGTTGATCGTGGAGCCAAGCAATCAGAAGCTGTTAACAGATCATCCCAGAGGCTGAGTTCTATGAGGCGAAATGTAGCTTCAGAATTGGAAGTAGATTCATCAACAATCTGCATTATGCAGATTACACAACCTGTTTACTGAAACTGAGGAGGATTTGAAGCGCTTGCTGCAGAACGTCAAGGAACTGCAGCCTTACATATGAATTGAAGCTTAACATCAAGAAAAAAAAATTCACCACTGGGCCAATTGGCAGCATTATGATAGACGGTGAAGAGATTGTGATTGTTAACATAACCTATAAAAGATGAAATCTGTTAAAGTGAAAATCTGTGTGAGAAGTAACACTTAAATATTTTCCAATAGAAGAAATTATAGAAAGCAGTGAGACAGCACTATGTCAAAAGCAGAAAAATGCAAAGACACTAGTAAAACAAGATTGTCTTGTTAGGTTCCAGCTCCCATGGGTTTCATTGAAGTTATAGAAAATCTCTCTAAATAATCTAATTCTTCAAAGGGAAAAGGCTAAAATATGCACATAAGGTTTTTTTTTTCTCTTAAGCTCAGGTGACTCATTGTCCTCCGTAAGTAAAAAATCTGAAGAGAGAACTGAAAATGAATTTAGTATAAAAATCTACATGGAACCAAAAAGAACAGAAGTCAACTGTTAGCCAGAAGTCAACTGTTAGCCCTTAACTCCTTACAATTTGGAGCCTTATCAAAGAAGGTATTCAAAGACTCTATCTTATTGAGCCATATCAGTCTCTCCAATGAGTTTAAAGAGGCAGTAAATCCTTCAAGAAGAGATTGCCCTGCTTTCTTTCACTAAACAACATGTGGATTTGAACCACATGTCTTTGGGTTTGCATGGTAATTCCTTACAACTAGGCCACCCCAGCTCCCTCTAGCTTATTGAAAAAGAAAGTGAAATTGTGATACATAGATTTAAACAAAAGGATGAATTCGAGATACTAGAGGTTCTTCAAAGTAAATAGGGTTATGTTTAGAATAAAACTGGATAATGAATACTAGTTACGGATGCTTTTAATTTCAGAGAAAAAGAACTAGATATTATTACTATCCTTACATACAATAAGAATATGAAGAATGTAAATGAATCTCTGTGGTATCAGGATTGGAGGAAGACTCATAAACAATCTGCTTAATGCAGATGACATAACCTTGTTTGTTGAAACTGAGGAGGACCTGAAGTATTTGCTGCAGAAAGTAAAGGACTACAGGTTTCAATATGTATTGAAGCTCAACATTAAGAAAACAAAGATTCTCACCACTGGGTTAGTTGCTAGAACCATGATAAATGGGGAAGAGATTGAGATTGTTAGCAATTCAGTTTGCTTGGTTCTACAATCAACATTATTGGCACCAGCAGTAAGAAAATGAAAAGATTAATAGCATTAGGAAAATCAGCTATTAGAGATCTCTCTAGAGTGCTGAAGAGCAAAGATGTTAGTCTAGCGATCAAGATGTGCCTGGTCCAGGCCATGGTCTTTGCAGTTTTTTGCTATTCATCAGAGAGTTGGACTATGACTAAAGATGATAGAAGAAGAACTGATCCCTTTCAGTTGTGGTGCTGGAGAAGAATAATGAACATTTCATGGACTGCCGAGAGAACAAACAAGTCTGTTCTGGGAAGGGTGAAACCAGGTTGCTCCTTACAGGCAAGGATTTTGAGGTTCTATCTCACATACTTTGGGTATGTTGCCAGAAGGGACTGCTCCTTGGAGATGGACGTCATGCTTGGAAGAGTGGAGGGAGAGCGCAGAAAAAGAAGACCCTAGATTTAATAAATTGACACAGTAAATGGTGCAATGGGCTTGGGTCAATACAGTGAAATTGGCTCAGGACAGGGCAAGGTTCAAAGCTATTGTGCACACGGTCTCTATGAGTTACAGACAACTCAAAGGCACATAACAACAACAAGAACATTTTTGATATGCCAACATAAATACTATCTTTAGAGATCGGGAAAAGTCACCTTTCAGGTTTTATTCCAAAGAATACTATCATTCATTATCAGTGTCTTGCATGGATATATATATATAGCAAGGGAAATAGATGCTTGTATGCTGAATACACTTGGTATTCAGTCACAAAGTGTGAGATTAACTTAAACAGAAAGTATATTAACATTTCTAGCAAAAGAGGAGAAAAGTTTTATTTTAAACTGGTGACTGGCTTGAATGAAGTTTTTAAGAATAAGTGAAAGAACAAGGATGATATTGATAATCATTAACCAAAAATAAAATTCCCAATAAATATGTAGAATAATTTGTTGATGAAATTAGTAATCATTTTCTACCAGAAGGACTAAAGTTTTATGCACTATTATTAAAGGAAACTAGGATAGTGTAGTCATTTCCTTTCGATACATGAGATAAAATATATTGTTTTAAAAATATTCAATGTTCCTTCTTATTGGTCTTTCCTTTTTGGGAAATGTAAGCTCTTACCCCATTTTAATGTAAGTGTAGTGAGTCAACTAAAAATGAGTGGGATAATTTTATTCTTATGACCCTATTTCACATTATGTGTTTCACAAAAGATGATACAGCTGAGATTAGGTATATCTTCTAAAGCACAGGCTGGTAGATTCATGGACAACTAGCGCTTCTTGCATACAACAAACATGCTTCATTGCTCTTAATTATTAAGATGCAACCATTATTTGTTACTGCAGCATTACTTACACATTACTGACAGATACAGTTCCAGCAGTTGAATTTGTTAAGCTTAAATACTGTGATTTTCTTTACACAGAAAATGAGAATATAATTAGTTTGATTATAGCACATGCTTAAAGGGTTATAAAGATAAAGGATACTAATGAGGATCAAAGTAATCATTTCTCAGTGACCCTCATGAGCCTAATCCTAGTGATTCTATTGGCAATAATATTAATGTCAAAAGTTAAGCAGATGAACCCATTAAGCATATTGAACACTCAGCAATACTTTCTAAATAGAATGTGCTAATTCATCAAGATTCTCATTCTGGTAAGTTTAATTAAGCATTCTTTCACTTAAAATACACAGAATTCCATTCACTATTGCATTTCCTGAAGCACAGAATGCAAATGAACTTTTCCTAAAGCGACTTCTTAAAAATTAGTTCTGTAAGTGTTTTTTGGTAATAGATACTTGAACTCAGAAAAGTCTTAAAAATTCAAAAGAAAAAGTACTGTTCACAATTGCAGTGTACTTAAAATGCATAAAATTCTTAATTTAGTCCCAAATTATATTAACTTTTGTTTCTTAAAAATAAATAGTTAAATAGGTGGAAAGAGTGAAGTATATATAACAAATGGACATAATGGCAAAGATGTATAAAAGGAGGGAAAAGGGACAATATAAATAAAAAACAATAGGAACGAGGCTGGCATTGTGGGGGGGTAAGACTGAGAAAAACTGGATGAAATATGTTTACGGCATTGAAGTCTATGGGGGAGAGAATAGTCTAAAAGTATTATATTTTAGGGCATTATTTTTATCGTAGGAGTACGCAATGAGGGTTGCAGAGTGGATTATATTTGGGGGTAGGGGGTGGGGTTTGGGGCAGTGCGGGGGGGGGGGGACTGTGTACCAATGAGGGAGTTTTGCTTTTCAAGGAGAGGAGCAAACGGAGTGGGGGTGGGGGGAGGGGTTTGTGCAGGGAGAAGGGTGCAACAATGAATGAATGGAATTCCAAAATCTCTGTAGATGTTCACTGAAATGAAAAATAAACAAACTAAATCAATAAAAAAATGAAAAAAAAAACCAATAGGAACTTGTTAAATATAATTTTACTGTATAATGCTTGGTTTCTTGGAATTCTGTTGTTTGCTAATATTCTGTTAACTTGGAGCAGTTAAAAGCAACCTTTATTTTTACATTAAAAGTAATTTTGCATAGAAAAATCTGAAGCTCATTGGGATATTTCTCTTTATAAAAGTAAGTCTGATACCCTAGTGGCAAGAAGCTGCACTGCAAACCAAAAGGCACACAGTTCCAGGCCACCAGCAGCTCCATTGGAGAAGGATGGGCAATCTCCTCTTTTGTGATTGACTCTGCAAACCTGCTGAAAGGTCATCTATGGGTTGGTTCTGGTTTTACAACACACAGTAACAGTAGTGTGCAGGTTGCTGACACCGAAAATTGGTAAGTACAATGTTGCTGCTGCTGCTGTTGTTGTTATTATTATGCACAATAGAGTCACCTGTGACTCATAGCCACGCTATGTACAACAGTTCTGAATCCTGCTCTATCCTTAGCCAACCTTATTGTCTCTGACACAACTACCCTTATTACCTACTCACTGTGTCAATACATCTCATCTGGGTCTTGCTCTCCAGCACTGCCCCTTCACCTTCTCAAGAATAATGTCCTTCTCCAAGGACTGGACCCTCCTTGCAACATGCCCAAAGTATGTCAGACAGAGCTTCAGAATCCTTGCCTCCAAGGAGTAACCTGGTCTCACCCTTTCCAGGATGAACCTGTTCGTTCTCTTAGCAGTCCATGTTATAATCAATACTCTCTAGCACCACAGCTCAAAAGTATCAATTCTCCTTCTATTATCCCTAGTCATGGTCCAGCTTTCTGATGTTTATCACATAATTACAAATGCCATTGCCTGGATCAGGTGCACCTTAGTCAAGACCTGATAGCTATTGTTGCTCTTTTCTCAAGAGATCCCTGACAGTAGATTTTCCCAATTCGTCTTTTGATTTCCTGACTGCTGGGACCTAGAGTGTTGATTGTGGAGCCAAGTGAAATAAATCTGTTAACAATCTCAATCTTTTCATCATCTATCTGATGCTGCCAATTGGCTCAGGGGTGAGAATTTTTGTTTTCTTGATATTGAGCATCAATCCATATTGAAGGCTATAGTCCTTGATATTCTGCAGCAAATGCTTCAGGTCCTCCTCAGTTTCAGCAAGCAAGTTTGTGTCATCTGCATAACTCAGGTTGTTTATTAGTCTCAAATCCTGATGCCACATTCCTCCTCATAGAGCCCATCCTCCCTGCTCCACATATAGTTTGAAAAGATAGCTGATAGAACACATCCATGAGTTACACTGTTCCCAATTTCATAATTATCAGTAGACAAGATAATGGGAATATCAATATAATATATAATAGTAAAAACAACAAAACACTACCTAAGGATTCTGTGGCAAAAAATGTTTTTCAGGAACACTTAAATACAAAATTGATGATATCTGATACTGTGCAACCAAAGTGACTGACTTTTGAAATTTTGTAAGAATAACTCATGGTGAAGTTTAAAGTAACTTTATTGTGTATTTCCTAATATGCAGTTGTAAATAGTATTCTAAATAAATTTAGGGTTGGGAAAGAAGGAGAAAAGCATTCTTAAAATGACTATTGTGTGTGTTTGACTTGAATAATAGCAAGTTGTCAATAGAACATTCATATAGCATGATAGGTTGGGGAAAACCTCAAGAAAACCTTGAAACATTGTCATGTGCAATGACAGAGACATGCCCTCTAATCCTGAGGATTCTGACACTTTGAATATATTCTAATCATGTCAAAACAGCACAAGGCAAGTACAAAGATAAAGAAGTTTCTCTGTATACAAGGATATATATATATATAATCTCTAGTAGTATGTCGTTGTGCTACTAAACCAAAGGTATGCCCTTTGAATGCAATAGCTACTCCATTGGAGAAAAGATGATTAATCTCCTTGAATTCAATTTCAGGCTCTGAAAACCCACTAGAGGGTCAGCTATGAATCCCTGCCAACTTAAGGGCACATAACAACAATAATAGATATTTTATGTACATACAATTCAGTCTGGGTTCATCAGAGTAATAGAATCTGAAATATCTATAGATTAGATAGATATAGATAGATTTATTTTCAATGTTATCCACAATGTAGTATGATCCATACACATAATCAATAAAACACAGGTAAACATCAATCTGGTATTCTTTATTTTCAGTTAAGATCTATCCCACCTCAGCAATGATGTCCCTCAACCCTTGTATTATTTTGAACTGAGCTTAAATATATGACAGTTTCGTTTTGGTATACTGGTATGTAAAAAAGAGCCAGGGCCACATGGGGACAGCCAGGGCCACATGGGGACAGCCATGTCTGACCTTTATCAACATCCCAAAGGTAAACTGTCCCCATCAACAGTATCAATAACACAAAACTAATTACCATGAGGTCAGACATGTCTCCCATGCTCCCATACTTCTTTCTTCCTATTTTAACACTAATCTTACTGTGTTACTTGGTCTAAAAGCTGTTGCAATAGCTCACAGACCCCATAGGAGCATGTCAGAGAAGTAAAATTATTATAATACAGATTAATAACAGAATACAATTAAGACAGCTTCCAAAATGTGCATGCAGGCACCTCAGCATTGAGCTTCACAGTTTATAGCTAGGACCCCTAAGTTCTCAGTCCTACGAATACTGGCTCCCCGCCCCTAGTTGTCTGACAATTTCTTAGTCCTGCCTATATGGTTCTCCTCCCCATCCCCAAAGGTTCCATCTCATGTTAGGCCTCCAGTTTGGCCATCGGTGTTGCTGCTGTAGATGTAACTGGAACAAGAAGGGTGTCTTAAATTATCTTGATTCTGCCTCTCACTGCTGGCTTGCTCAATTCATTAGCAAGACTAGCCAATCCTTTTCTAGGTTATTGAGACTGGCCAATCATCTTGTGGAATGGTAGATAACCAATAGCATTTTGATTATGCTTACACATCCTATTCATATATTCCTACCCATCTACATTGTTGCTGTGGTGGTTAAGTGCCATGAAATCACTTGAAACTCATAGTGAAATCACTTACAACCCTATGTACAACAGCTCTGAACACTGCTGTGTGTTCCACCAAACTCACCGTCTGCAACACACCCACCCCCATTACAGCAGTCACTGAGTCAATCCGTCTTATCCAGGGTCTTTCTCTCCTGCATTGTCTCTTTACCTTCCTAAGCATTATGTCTCTCTCTAAGGACTGATCCTTCTTTGCAACATGTCTCAAATATGTCAGATGGAGTGTCAGAATCCTCACCTCCAAGGAGCAGCCTAGTTTCACCATCTCCAAGATGAACCTGTTTGTTCTTCTAGCAGTTCATGATATATTCAATACTGTTCTTCAGAACTACAACTCAAAGGCATCAATTTCCCACCTATCATCCGTAGCCATTGCCCAGCTTTCAGATGCATATCAAGTAATTGTGATGACCATGGCCTGGATCAGGGGCACTTTAGTTTCCAGACTGACATTGTTGATCTTCATGAATGTGTACAAGCTAGCAACTTCAGATCTCATGCTTTAATCTCCCCCACCTCCACCCTTACACAAAGTACAATTAAGAATAAGCCATCACGTCACAGCAATGGAACACCATCTTTGATTCTGGTCAACTCATCACAAACCCTTCAAGGTTAGGTCCAAATGGGCATCAGCCTCAAACTTAGTAGTCCACACTTCTTCCTGAGTTTTAGGCCAGTTGTTCCCCTCACTCAACCTTAGCTCCTACATGAGGCCAAGTCAACAAGATTACTGTCTTCATGAATTTCTGCTTCTCAAAACCAGAAACTCTTTTGTGCTTATCCATGTATATGTGCATGCTAGGTCAATAATGCTAATGCAGCATAATCCAAACTCAGCCTCTCTCTTCATTACTGCATACCTATTCCAGTGGATCCAGGTGTCACCTGGATTCAGCATACTTGCCAGCTTCCTTAAACAGTAAGTCCTGGAAAACAGTATTACACTGCTTCAGAAGCCGAACTGTTTGTTCCAGTTTTAAAAAGTGAAATCTCTTTTGATTGTGTGGGGTTTCCCCATGCCCCCTCTTTCTCTTCCAAATGTACATGTCTTCTAAAGTCCAAGGAAGTTCTACTCAAATGAAAATTTCCTCAGTGTATTGCAGAGTTTCATCCTCCCGCAGGATAAGCTTCATGCTCTCTAGTCTACTGCTTTCAATAAGCATTTTTCGAGATCAAATCTTCCGGGTTTTAGTATATCCAATTAGCCTCAGGGCAGACTTGTAAACTGTCATTGATTCAAAGTATCTGGTAATCATGACTACCTTAATACTAAATCCACAAAAACCTTAAATATTTATACACTATTTCTCAATATTACTATATGAACAGCAAAGACAAAACCAAACCCCAGCCATATTCATAAAATGAAATAAACAAAAACCTTAACACATAAACTTTTCTAAGAATTAACAGTTTCAACTTCATGCTCTACCCCAGGCCATTTTACCCAAAGATGTGCATAAGACCTGAGACCTGTCCCCTTGTCTCAAGGGAAAGCTGCTTTTCTTTCCATCTTAGTAACATCAAAATACCCATTTTAAATCCACTTCCCAAATTCCTAACTTCCTACAAAATCATACATTTCCATGAGTCTAGTTACATTGCACTGAACCCTGTTTCTGACATAAACTGAAAAAAAGAACAAGGGCCACATAGGGACAACCATGTCTGACGTTTATTAACTTCAAAAGTGGAACTGTCCCCATCAATGATATCAATAACACAAAACCAATGACCATAAGATCAGACATATCCCCCTGCTTCCATACCTCATTAACAGCAATCTTATTGCTTTGTTGGATCCAAAATGTGGTGCAATAGTTCACAGACCACAAAGAACTGTATTGAGGAAGTCAAAAGGTTATAATACAGATTGTAACAGACTACAGTTAAGACAAGTCCCAAGATGTGTATGCAGGCACTTCAGCCTTGAGCCCAATTTTCCCAAGTTCTCAGTTCTGCAAAGATTGGTTCTACACTCCCCACCCCTAAGTTCCATCTTGCATTAGGTCTCCATGTTGGCCATAGACGTTGCTACTGAAGCTGGACCTAGACCTGGAGCAAGAAAGGTATCTTACATTTTCTTGCTTCTTATTCAAAGGTACTTGAAGATCTGTCTGCCTCTCACTGCTGCCTTGCTCAATCCAATGGCGAGACTTGTGGAATGGTAAATATCACCTTGTGGATGAATGGTAGATATGCCCTTGTGGATAGACTAACACATCCCATTCACATATTCCTGACCACCTACATCTTAAAATAAAATAATGGCTAGGAAAAGTCATATTAAAAGTAAAACTATACATGGTGCTAACATTTTAAAATTATCTTTCATGTGAAATTAATGATATTATTTCCTAATTTTAGCATCTATTAGATTACCTCATTTGGAAGAGCATAAATATAGGTTTCTTATGACCTGCTGACCGGGTAGCCATCTTCTAACTTTTGGGGAATAGGGAAAGCATTTTTATCTTCCTTTATTGTTGTTGTTAATAGCTTTAATACTGCTGATTTTGAATAAGATATTACCTCCTGAGGTTATTAGATAATGAACAATTCATTTTGGTACCATGACTATGTATTCTTTCCATCTTCTTTGAGATGCTACTTGTGTGGTTCAATATCTTGCCTATATTAGTTTTCTTCAACTCAGTCAACTACAGAAGTGAGAAGCATGTTCTTCTCCTTTTGTTTTCTTACTAAATATCTTTGCCTATTTTATTGTCTCTTCCAAAGATAGATGCTGTGTACTATATAGATAGATGTCATATGTAAACATAATATATCCAGATATCAATGTACTATATTTATGTACAATTTATAGAGATGTGCACTGTATGTAGACAGACACACAAGCACATATTAATGTACGATTATGTGAATGTGCAAGTGCAGTGTTGATATAAAAACATGTATAAATATGAAAATCTATAAGTACTATATGTATGTAAATATATATGATCTCAAATCTGCATAAATACCATAAAATAAATGATTGAAAAAGTATATTGTTCTTGTAATAAATCAGTAAATTGTTAGTCTTTTACAATCATAATATCGTTTTCCAAGGAACATTTTCAAATAAATTAGCTGTTCTATTAAAAGATTATTTACACAAATTGAGATCTTTCAAAGTATAAATATGAAAAGTCAAAAGTAAATCTGATACATTGTCTAAACACTCTCTAATTTCCTCAGTTCCTCCCTTGTTTCTGTAAATTGTCTAGAAGGATTATTTATAGTCTGTTAGTAATTAAATTAGGAAGGATTTTATTGACTGTATGAGTATTTTAAGTTTGAGAGACGGTGAAACTTGTAGGTTAAGATAGGTCACCCTCTGATGCAATGAACAATATACTTTATAAATGGCAAAAACCACAGAAAGCTGGAATACAGTTAAACTTACCTTCATTGGTTGGCTTTGATGTAAGTAGTTATCTGGGTATAGAAATACCCAGCTATAACACCTTATTTGTTGACATCTCAATCAAGAAATTAAGAGACATATTGCATTGGGAAATCTGCTGTCAAGGATCTCTCCAAAATACTGAAGAGCAATGATGCTAGTTTGAAGATTAAGGTGCATTCATTTTAGACCATGGTATTCTTGATCATATGTTATGCATCAGAAAGCAGAACAATGAATAAAGATGTAAGCAGAATAATTGGTGTCTTTGAGGTGGGGTGTTTGAGAAAAGTACTGTATATCTTATTGACTATTGACTACCAAAAAACCATTTGTCTTAGAAAAAGTATAGCCAGAATGCTCCCTGAAGGCAAAGATGACAAAGTTTTGTCTTTAATGTTTTGGACATGTAGTTAGAGGAGGCTATTCCTTGGAAAGGGACATCATCCTTGGAAAGATGAAGAATCAGAAAAGGAGAAGACTCCCAACAAGATGGATTGATACAGTGACAGCAGCAATGAACTCAGATCTGTCAGATAGGTCTGTTATGTTGATAACACAGGATTGGGCAGAGTTCAGGCCAGCTATTCACAGAGTCACTATGAATCATAGTCAAGTTGAGAGCACCTATCAACTATAACAATTAGTTGATAAAGGATATGATAAAAACACTTTTTACGGGGGCATTGGAAACTAGTGGCCTACTATGGATATGTGTTTCCAGGGGCATTAGATGATCAAGACACCTGAAGCTTATGTTAAATTAGGTTATTCAGCATTATAATGATGGACTCTAAAAATATAAAGAAAAAAGTTTATCAAAGCAATAGAAACATTACAAATGGGAAAATACTTTAATGAGGGGAAAATGATTTTGAAGAAAACTAAAATTTGTCTTTATTCAACACTAACATATTCTCGCTATAGGGAGTTCTGGCCTAGTGGTAAGAAGCTGCACTGTAATCCCAAACACATGCAGTTTGAATCTGCCCGCTGCTCTGTGGGGGAAGGATGGGCCATCTTCCCCAAGTGATTTACAGCTTATTGCTTCTAAAAACTAGTTGGAGGGTCAGCTATGAGTCAGTTCTGACTCAACAGTATACAACAGCAAGAAAGATCTAACTATAAGAATATTTCTTTGCATACTATGCCTAATCATAAACTATTCTTTATTTTGCTACATTTGTGCAAGTATGAGAAACAAGACCACACTTTACAAAGGCTAAAGTTTATAAACATTTGGATCAAGATGGAGTCACTCTTGTTCTTGTTGCATGAGTTCAAGCTTGTCAAGAATCCATTCAGATTATTTTTTTTCAAAAGATTGATTTAACTGCTCCTGTGTAAAATTTAACTCATGCAAAATTTCTTTCCAATACAGACACATCATTTCTACATGCTTTACTTTACTGTATTTCCCAGATATTAGATTTTTTTTAATTAAAAAGTTGTGACAGCTTTTGGTTGACCAAATTGATGAATAATTTTTCCAAACAGTATATGTTTTTCATATTTTGGTTATTTTCATAATAGTTCAAATAGAAGTTAAAAATGTTTTACAATTCTTTTACACATACAATAAATTACAGTATAAACATAACTTTTCTATTCTTTGGGAAAGACAGAAACTCATTTGGTTCACTTTGTTGCAGTATTAATGATACTGCAGTGGTTTGGAACCAAGTCTTCAATATGTCTATTATGTAGTTGAAATTAGAATTTGCAAAAGTTTACAAAGCTAAAATATTTGGTGTTCCATATGAGGAATGCTTTGGTTAAAGATCAGATTTTAAATTGGTAATAAATATTATGAAACTACAATTAAGAGAGTTATTCTTGAAAGAAGAGCCTCGTGCCTCAATAATTAAGAATTGGAATGCTAGTAAAATAATGAGTGATCAGATCCAACCAGTGACTTAAGAGATATTGCCAAGGCATATGCATGATTTCTAATTGTCCCTTCTATTCATATGGTCCTTTCCTTTAACCCAGTATAATACATAATTCCATCTTCAATTCTGAAGTTTTGAACTAAAGTTGTAATATCATCCACAGCAACCTCAGATGTTTCATCTTTAAGAGAAAGAACTTTCCTAAACTTTACTTCACTTTCATGAACTCAATAAAAAAATTAAAGCACTATTGCAATTAACATAACTGATTTTCTTTTTGTAGAGTCTGTTGTTACAAATACAAACACTGGTATTTATCTGTTTGCAAATTTCTTCTTTAGTAAGTGAAACCAACAAATTAACAAGCATTGTTTAACTTTGTATATGTGTAAAAGAAAACTTACAATTGAAAATGACTGAAAACAATTTGGAAGAAGGGTCATTTTATCGAAGTAAAAATGTCTAGCTCAACTTAGTGATATTGTAAGTGCCCCTTTTGCAGCTGCATGTGATGCTGCATCATCTTTAGGGACAGCCAATCTTCTTAAAATAGCTCTTAAAATTCGAAGTAAATGCTTCTTTAACAGATTTGTTTCTCTGATTTTATGCTGCCGCTGATGTCACTAAGTCTTCCATGAAGATGAAATCAACTTTCTTGAAAATTGAATATTAGTATGCACTTTTTAAAGGAACAAACTTTTGGATACTTTAGCAAGAATATTCAGACAGGTCTCTACATGAACTCTGGAATGGGTTCTCAGCCTCTTTTTCATATACAAATTTCTTACCTACCTAAATTATCGCCTTGTGTTTTTCACACTGCACATGAAATCAAAGTTTAGTAAATTGACATAGCAAATTAGGACAGGGCAATAGAAGAAATTAAGCCTGCAGAAAGGACAGTTTTGTCACTGACAATGTTTAGAATTGGTGAACTATTGTGATAATAAAAAGACAAAATATTTAGTCAGTTTTCTGTTTTTTTAAAAAGTCATTACTGGCAATTCATCTTTTATTGCTTGCTTCAGGGACAGTCTGGTTATCAGGTAGTAAAGTCCATAGAGTGTTGTGTGTGCTAAGCAAAAGGCCCAGATTTGATGATAAAACTACTCCTCTGCTAGAAAAGTAATGCAATAGTAAGCTTCTAATTCTATCAACAAATGAGTAAAAGACTTAGGCTTATATTTTACCTACATTCCAACATAAGGGACATAAGTGGTGTGTTATAAGTGGTATTGGGATGCTAGTTGAAGAGTAATAGTTTGACTTCACCCAGGATTGAATGAGGGAAAATGGACAAACTCTTCTTGTAAAGATTGACAAACTTTGAACTCTGAGGGAAGATCATCAGAATCCGCTGAAGGTCAGTAGGGCTTTTATAAGCGACACTACACGGACTCCACAAAAGGTGGCCTACTTCTTTTAGACCCAATGAATTGGGACCTTTTTTTATAGTTAACAAAATTCTGAACTAACTAGACAAAGATGTGTTTAAAAGAATCACTCTTCTCCTTTGTAATTTTTGCCTTTGCATACTCAACCCTTGCCATTGATCATAGAGCCAATCATCCTGAATGCTATTTATCTATCAATCATCTATCTTTTACTCACCTTGTGTCAGACTAATTCTGAGTTATTTTTTGACAATTAATCAAAAGTATATAATCTTACAGCCTAGTCTGTCTCTGTTCAATTAGATTCTTCTGCCTTGAATGGTCATGAACTCAATTTTGCTCTATGTCTTAAGCTTTTGTTTTTATTTATTTTTTTTTTATTTCAAACTCTAAATCAGAACTCATCCATTACACTTAGCAACATAAATCTTCTACTTACAACTAACTGAAAATGTCAGAACATTCCCATTTGGTGAGGATTTTAGAAGACTCTCATTACCTTAAAATGTCATTTATTAAGGAATAAGAAATTGTGAAGATATTTAAGGTGTTTGCAATATTTTTCTTCTTTATTTTTTAGCAAGACTAAATAGAGAGAATACGTATTTATTCTTATTTTTAATCAATCCCAGAGGAAAGAGAAGTTTGCAAAAAAAGAATATGGAAAAAATTGGCTGTTTCTCCTCTAGATGTTATTTCCCCTTTTCATTGTTGCTTAAATCTTAAAATCAACATCATTCTTAATTTACTTATTTATCCTGACTTTCATTGTATCCCTGTAACATGCATCATGTCTATTAGTAAGAGTAAAGGAAAAACAAATTAGATCACACTTAACTGCTCAAGGAATCCTCAATGTTCCTCAACAGAAAGTGCATCTTCAGTAGTATATATTTTTAGGATTAGAAGAAGTTTATGTAAATACAATCATACCAGTTGTACTTGGATTAAATTACTAAAAGTGTTGAAAGGTGTAAACATTGAGTATACAGTGGTTTCATATTTAAGATATTAGAACCCTAAAACACAGAATTAAAGTACGTAGGTAATGTTGGAAAAAATTCTTAATGATTATGACTTCTTAATGGGGTTGAGTATCTAACACTTTCTCCAGGGAAGATATTAAAGCTATTAAAGCTCTGTAGCATGACTGGATAAATTTCTATACATCTTTATTTAGAATAATATGCACTGGCAAGTAAAATGTTCTAGTCTTAATTTAAGAATAGAAAATTTATTTATGAAATATTTGCTTTTTTGCTTTAACTGCATGTGTAAAGGGAAATAATAATATTTTTTTAAATAATAACACTATCCATCTATCCAAAATGACTTCTTTAAACATGCTTAAGTGGAAAAACTTAGTCAAACTGTACTTACTTTGGGCTACTTACCTAATAACTATGTTTTTTAAGATTTTTTTTAAAGGTGGCTTTTATTTAAATAGTCAAATGCATTTGTGTTTCATAACATTAGTTACAATTGTTCTTAGGTGCCATTTAGTTGACATCAATCTGTAATGATTCTATGCACTTCAGAATGGAATTTTGCTTGATTCTGCTCCATCATCAAAATCTCTACTGTTCTTAAACACATTGTTGAAATCACTGTGTCAATCCATTTCATTAAGGGGCTTCCTCATTTTTTACTGACCCTCTGGTATAACATGTTGCATATTGGACTACTAGACAAAAGCCTGTCAGGTCAAATTCCTCCATTACTCAGCGAGAGAAATATGGAGCAGTCTCCTCTCACAATGGTTTACAGCCTCAGAAATCTAATTAAAAGTTGCCAGGAGATATAAATGAGTCAGTTTGGTGCTGTTGTTGTTGTGGTTATGTGCCGTCAAGTCATTGTGACTCCTAGCCACCCTATGAATAACAGCTCTTTCTCTAGGAACTGTTGTTATGTGCTGTCAAGTCCACTAAGACTCATAGTAGCCCTATGAGCAATAGCTCTGAACCCTGAACTATCTTGACTCAATCTTACTGTCGCTGGTCCATCTGCCCCCATTGCCACTGTCACTGTGTCAATCCATCTTTTCCAAGGTCTTCTTCTCCTGTGTTAATACTTCAGGAACAGATCTGGCCCTAATTACATGCTCAAACGCTGAGGTAGTTCTTGCTCTTGAGGATTATTTTGATTATACTTCTTTCAATATTTTGTACAATTACCCCAAATATTTTTGTATACTTCACCACAATGAGGTTCCACATTCATATCTAAGGGGATATCAAAGTCTTAAAAACAACCACATTTATTGGAAGTGGGCCAAAAATTTTGATCCAAACAAATAACAAATAAACCAAAATTTAATCATTAACAAAGTCAGTCACACGAAAAGTATTGCCATCAGTAATTATATTTCCCTACTGAGAAAAATGAATACATGATGCGAAGATTTCTAGCTGTCTATTGATCTTGGCAAATATCCTCTAATTTTATTCTTTGACTATAGACAATAAGAAATTTTCAGAGTCACAGTGTATAAAATGGGGTGGTTTTTCTTCCCAGAGAAAAGCTTATTTGAGAATCAAGGCTAGAGTTTACACAGGAACAGAGAAACATATAATTTCATAGAATTCTATTATTATTTTGGCACTTAGGGGAAATATCCTAGAAATAGTTTCCAGCAAAGTAGATAACATACGCACGCGTGTGTGTGTGTGTGTGTGTGAGACAGAGAGAGAGAGAGAGAAAGATCCTTAATGCAGACTTCCCCAGTTTTTATGTCTCCTAGTTTCCTAACTGCTGGTACCAAAAAGTGATGATTGTGGATTCAAGTAAGATGTTGTTGCCTATTGCTCCAGTGGTAAAAAAAAAAGTGTTTTCTTATGTTGAGATGCAATCCATATCGAAGACTGCATTCTTTGATTTTCTGAAACAAGTATTTCAAGTCCTTCTCACTTTCAGCAGGTAAGGTTGTATTTCATCTGCAAAACACAGGGTTTTTTATGAGCCTTCCTCTCATCTTGATGCCACATTCTTCTTCATAGAGTTCAGCTTCTTAAACATTTGCTCAACATACAAGTTGAATATGTATGGAGACAGAATACAATCTTGACACACTACCTTCTTAATTTTAAAGCATGTAGTGCTCCATTGCACGGCTCACACAACAGCCTTTTGGTCAAGGTATAGGTTTCACATGAGCACAATTAAGTGCTTTTAGATTCCCATTCTTCTCAATGTTAGCCACAACTGGTTTGGAAGGACCTCTCCAAATTTTTTAGGAGTTATGATGTCAGTTTTAGGACTAAGGTGAGTAAGATTTAGGCTATGATCTTTGTGATCGCTTGCTATGCATCTGAGAGATGGATAGTGAGTAAGAATGACAGAAGAAGAATTGATGCCTTTGAACGATGGTGCTGGAGTAGAGTAATAACATCCCAAGGACTGCTAAAACAACAAACAAATATGTCTTGGAGAAAGAACAGCCATAGTGCTATTTGTAGGCAAGAATGATGAAGCTTCACCTCACATACTTCAGGCATGTTGCTAGAAGAAGCTATTCCTTAGAGAGGGACATGATGCTTGGAGGATTGATGGCAAAGAGGAAGACCCCCCCAACCAGGTATATTTACTGAGTGCTTCAGTGGGCTCTAGTGTATCAGAAAGTGTAAAGATGATACAGGATAGAACAGGGTTCAGATATGCTGTTAACAGGGTTAATTTGAGGCATACTCAATTCAACAGCATTTAAGAACAACACTCATCATGAGCTTTTCCTGTGAAAATATCTTTGTCCAGCTTGAGATCAATGTTCTTGAGACATGCTGACAGAGATATTCTAGCAGAGTATGCTGCTAGAATATTCTATTCACACAGATGTCTGTTAGAGACATGAAAAATGAGGGGGGAACCCAGAAACCAAGTAAAAAGTAAAAACACAAAACCAAAAACAGTGCTAATGTGAGTATCACCTTCATTTTATCCTGCATGATAAAAATTTCTGCCAATATTTTATGAGACAATTATTCATTCACAGAAATATTATTTTTCAGTAGAAAACATGAATGAGAAACATTCTTCTTTGTCATCTTTTAGTAGTAGTAGTAGTAGTAGCTAAGACACACTATTAACTAGTTAAATCACTTTCATGATATGTCTTTGAGTCAACCACAACACTAGCAACCCTATGAACAACAGATTTGAATCTTTATCTCACACCTGATGTCCATCACAGTCAAGCAACATGATATGATCAAGACTATGGGACATAGATTGCAAAAAGAACAAGCGAATCTGTTGTGGGGGAAAATTCAGCCAGGGTGCTGCTTAGAGTAAAAATACTGAGACAAGAAAGACCAATCCTTGAAAAAGGACATCCTGTTTGAAAAAGTAGAGGGACAGCAAAGAAGAGTAAAATACTTGGTGAAATGGTTTGGTTCAGTGACTACAACAAAGAGCTTCAGCACAGAAAAGATTGTGAAGATGCTTTAAAATTGAGCAAAGTTTTCATATGTGGTACACAACAAGGTGATTAAGAGTTGAAGTCCAATCAATAGTACCTAACAACAAGGCACATTTATTTCTTACTACTTTTTAACTTGTTTATAACCCAAACATTATATACAACCAAGTCTCTTTTAATTAATGTACTTGTTTAACATGTATCTTAATATTGTAAAAGTATGCTGTCGTTAATTGTTTGTCAATTTGAATACAACTCATAGTGACCATATAAACAACATATCTGAACTCTGTCTCATCCCTTTCCATCTTTACCATCGCTGATGTACTTGAACTTATTGTTGCAGTCACTGTGACAATCCACCTGGTTGAGGATCTTCCTCTTTTTTTTGCCAATCCTCCACCTTTCTAAGCATGGCATCTGCCTCCAAGGAATAGTCTCTACGAGCAACATGCTCAAAGTATGCTTTCTCCAACACATATTTGTTCTTTTGACAGTCCATGGGTTATCCAATACTCTTTTCCAACACAACAAATCAAAGGTCAATTCTTCTGTTATCATTATTCATTGCCTAGCTCTCAGAAGTATAGCAAGTGATTGAAAAGACCATGGCCTGAATCAGGGACACTTTCATCTTCAAAATGATATTATTACTGCTCAATAATATGGAGAGGTCCCTGACATTGGACTTGGATAATGTAATATGTCTCCTGATCTCCTGACTGCTAATATTGAAAGTATTGATTATGGATCTAAGTAAGATGAAATAATTGATAATTTCAATCATTTCTCCATCTAGCATGATATTGCCTATTGGTCCAGTGGTGAAAAATTTTGTTTTCTTGACATCGAGATATAATCCATATTGAATTCTGGATTATTTGATCTTCTGCAAGTGGTTCAAGTTAAATTCATTTTTCAGCAAACAAGTTTTATCATCTGCATAACATAGGTTGCTTATGAGTCTTAGTCTGATCCCAATGCCACATTATTTTTCATAGAGTCGAGTATCTAAAACAATTTGCTTAGCATACATGTTGTGTAAGAATATAGACAACTAGCACTGAAAAATAAAAACAGAAGAGTTTGATAATTTTGAAGCTGAAATAACTTAAGAACCAAATTCGGGCATTGAGTTAGAATAATGAGAAATGCTATGAGAAAGCTATTAATTATCCAGGAAGCATCAAAAGAATATTGAGAGAATATACAGAATCAGTGTATCAGAAAGGATTGGCCAATACTGAAATAATTCAGGAAGTATCATATGATCAAGAGCCAATACTAATGAAGGAAGAAGATGAAGCTTCATGGAGGGCATTGGCAAAACACAAGCCCCAGGAATTAATTAAATAGATACAAGTTGACATGTTTTAACTAATAGATGTGCTCACCTATGGCAGGAAATTTGGAGGACAGTTGTCTGCTCAACACACCGGGAGAGATTTACATCTGTTTCCATTCCCAAGAAAGGAGATCCAACAGAATGTGGAAATTATTGAACAATATCATCACTGTCACATGCAAGTAAAATAGTGCTGAAGAGCATTCAAAATAATCTAGAATAGTACATAGAAAACTGCCAGAAATTCAAGATAGATTTAGAAGAAGCATGGTACCATGGATACCATTGCTGATGTAATACTAATGGTGACTGAAAGCAGAGAATAGCAGAAGAATGTTGACTGTGCTTTATTGACCATGCCAATTGACTATGTCAATCATAACAAACGATAATGAACACTGGAAAGAATGAGAATCCCAGAACACTTAATTGTGTTTATGCGAAGCCTATACCAACAGGCTGTTGTGTGAATGGAGCAAGGTAGTACTGTTATTGTTGTTGTTATGTACCATCAAGTTGCCTGTGACTCATAGCAACCTTATGTACAATAGCTCTAAATTCTGCAATTATCCTGAGTCAATCTCACTAAATCTGATACATCCACTTCCCAAACAACATGCCTCTGGAAACTCTATGAACTTTGATAAATAATTATAATTATAGAAAGTCTTCAGGCCTATTTATTATTCATAGGGTTGCTATGAGTTATGCTTGACTCGACAACAGTCAACAACAACACATGTTTTAATATTAAGAAAAATGTGTATTAGGATTGTATCCTCTCTCTAAAACTATTCAGCCTATATACTGAGAAAAACACACAAAAACATGGACTTTATGAAGAAGAATGTGGTATCAGGATCAGAGGAAGACTTATAAACTGTAGAAGCATCTTGTTGTTGTCAGGTGCCGTTGAGTCAAGAAGACCCCTAGCAACCCTATAAACAACAGATCTGAACACTGTCCTATCCTCTACCAACCTCACACTTCTTGACACACTACAGCCCCTTTTATCAGTCACTGTGTCAATCCAATAAAGGGTCTTCTTCTCTTCCACTGACCTTCCACCTTACCAAACATAATGTCCTTCTCCAAGGACTAGCCCCTCTTAGCAACATTCCCAAGGTATGTGAGACTAAACTTCAACATCTTTGCTTCCAAGGAGCACTCTGACTTCACTTTTTCTAAGACATATTTGTTTGTCCTTTTGGCAATCAATGTGATATTCAATACTCTTGTTCAACATTGCAGCTCAAAGGCATCAATTCATAATGTGTGATCCCTATTCATTGTTCAGCTTTCTGATGTATAGCAAATGATCAGAAAGATTGATCTGAATCAAAGGCACCTTAGTCCTCAAGCTAACATCATTGTTCCTCAATAATTTGGATATCTTCCTGACTGCACCCTTACACAGTGCAATGCACCTCCTGATTTCCTGAATGCTTGTACCAAGGGTGTAGATGGTGGATCCAAGCAAGATGAAATCACTAACAATTTCAATCTTTTCTCCATCCACCATGATGTTGCTTAACAGTTCACAACTTGTGGTTTCTTGACATCAAGACGTAATCCATATTGAGGGCTATATTCTCTGAATTTCTGCAACAATTGCTTCAGGTCTTCCTCACTTTCAGTAGGCAAGGTAGTGTCATCTGCATAATGAAGTTTATTGGTGAGCCTTTCTCTGATCTTGATACCACATTATTCTTCATAGATTCCAATTTCTCAAATAATTTGCTCAGCATACAGATTAAGTAGTCATGGAGAGAAGACACACACTGGTTCACCTCTTCCATGTAGTGTTTCCTTGCTTTGTTCACACAACAGTCTCTTGATGTAGGAAAAAGTATGGGATAGTCTAATTATACTCAAATTAATTTGTGTTCCAAAAATTCCAGGTTTACTAGCCTAATAAGAGACTGGTAGAACGCTCAAGACTAGACTCTTACTCATGCTTTGAATCAGGAACACTATTCTCTTTCCATGACCAAACAATAGACAGACCTGTAAGGAGAAAAATGACATGAGATAGGCACTCACTCTTAGAATAACCAACCTGATAAAAATGAAAAAGCAGCATTTGCCTAAGGATAAATCCTAGAAGATACAAAAGAGTAGTCTAAAAGGATTAATGAAAATAAGAAACATAGGGGAAATGTTATTATACTGTGGGTATTGTAATATTTTATTAAGCAAAATGAATATGAATTCAATGAAAATGGATTAATTTTGTAACTTTTCATTTAAATAATAATAATAATAATAAAGCAGCTTATCAAAAACTTACAGTAAATCTCATTTGCCCACATATAACAAAATTACACCCACAAGTTTTCAGGTCTTTCGTTCATAGGGTCACTGTGTGTCATCTATGACTGGATGACACTTAACAACAACGTAATGATTTTAAGCATACGATTATAGAACTTTAATTATATTTCTTCTATTTCTTGTTTCCTAATTTTCCCATCACAATTAACAAAGACTAAATATATAATAAGCAATTACTCTTGTTTCTTTTTAGGTTTATTCCTGTTAATCACTATTTTTTTAAATAGAATTTTATGATCCCTTTGGCACATAGGGAAAAATATACTAGAATGTGTTTTCTGCAAGACTGAATGTATGCATCACAAAACACTGCTTCTAGGCAATTGTTTATTCTAAGTAGTTCATGCAGATGTGATCATATTTGTCTTTTATGACTAAATCACTTCACTTAGTACAATGTTTTCAAGATGGAATACACCAGGACTTCATTTTTATTTATAATAGACTAACATCCTACAGATAGGTAGGTAGATGATAGATAGACAGATAGGTAGATAGATAGATAGATAGATAGATAGATAGATAGATAGATAAGGAAGGAGGGAGGGAAAGAGAGAAAGAGCGAGAGAGAA
>NW_006399771.1:24075323-24079601 GCF_000299155.1 Elephantulus edwardii | reverse complement strand
CTCCTGCGCCATCCCTCCACCCTCCCAAGCATGATGTCCCTCTCTAAGGACCGGTTTCTCCTCACAACATGTCCAAATATAAAAGATAAATTTTGTTTACCCATTCTCTGCTTGATGGTGCATTTCTACCTTGTCTATTAGGAATACTTGTGCATTAAACGTTGTACAAGCCTCTGTTTTAGTGATTATTATTCTATCATGTTGTTGTTGTTATGTGTCATCAAGTCGCTTGCGACTCAGAGCGACCCTATGTACAACAGCCCTAAACCCTGCTCTATTCTGTGTCAGTCGCACTGCCTCTGACACATCCATCCCGATCACCTCAGTCACTGAATCAATCCACCTCATAGAGGGTCTTCCCCTACTGTGCTGTCCCTCCACCCTACCAAGCATGATATCCCTCTCCAAGGACCTGTCTCTCCTTGCAACATGTCCAAAGTATGTCAGACAAAGTCGCAGAGTCCTTGCCTCCAAGGACCAGCCTGGTTTCACCCTCTCTAGGATGAATCTGTTTGTTTTCTTGGCAGTCCATGAGTTCAATACTCTTCTCCAGCACCACAGCTCAAAGGCATCAATTCTTCTTCTATCCTCCCTAGTCATTGTCCAACTCTCTGATGCATAACAAGTGATTGGAAAGACCATGGCCTGTATCAGGGACATCTTAGTCTCCAGAGAGACACAGTTGCTCTTGAGTACTTTAGAGAGGTCCCTAACAGCAGACTTTCCCATTGCAATATGTTTTTTTATTTCCTCGCTGCAGGTGCCAAGAGTTTTGACAGTGGAGCCAAGCAAACTGAAGCTGTGAACAATTTCAATCTCTTCACCATCCATCCTGATGCTGCCAATTGGTCCAGTAGTGAGAATCTTTGTCTTCTTGGCATTGAGCCTCAGTCCATACTGAAGGCTGCAGTCCTTGACCCTCTCCAGCAAGTGCATGAGTTCCTCCTCAGTTTCAGCAAGCAGGTTGTGTCATCTGCATAACACAGATTGTTAATAGATCTTCCACCAATCCTGATGTCACACTTCTCCTCATAGAGCCCAGCCTCTTGGATAATCTGCTCTGTATACAGGTTGAGAAGGTATGGAGATAGGACACATCCCTGGCATACACTCTTTCCAATTTTGAACCATGCAGTGTTACCCTGCTCTGTTCTATCATGTTGTTGTTGTTATGTGCCGTCGAGTCATTTGCGACTAGTAGCGACCCTATGTACAACAGCCCTAAACCCTGCTCTATCCTGTGCCAATCGCACTGCCTCTGACACACCCTTCCCAATCACCCCAGTCACTGAATCAATCCATCTCATAAAGGGTCTTCCCTTCTTGCACCGTCCCTCCACCCTCCCAAGCATTATGTCCCTCTCCAATGACCTGTCCCTCCTGCAACATGCCCAAAGTATGTTAGACGAAGCCCCAGAATCCTTTCCTCCAAGGAGTAGCTTGGGTTAACCCGCTCTTGGATGAATCTGTTTGTTTTCCTGGCAGTCCATGGTACATTCAATACTCTTCTCCAGCACCACAGCTCAAAGGCATCAATTCTCCTTCTGTCCTCCCTAGTCATTGTCCAACTCTCTGATGTATAACAAGTGATTGCAAAGACCATTGCCTGTATCAGGTGCACTTTAGTCTCCAGAGAGACACCGTTGCTCTTGAGTACTTTAGAGAGAGGTCACTAACAGCAGACTTTCCCATTGCAATATGGTTTTTTTTTTATTTCTTCGCTGCTGGTGCCAAGAGTTTTGACAGTGGAGCCAAGCAAACTGAAGCTGTGAACAATCTCAATCACTTCGCCATCCATCCTGATGCTACCAATTGTCCCAGTGGTGAAAATCTTTGTCTTCTTGACATTGAGTCTCAGTCCATACTGAAGGATGCAGTCCTTGACCTGCTGCAGCAAGTGCATGAGGTCTTCTTCAGTTTCAGCAAGCAGGTTGTGTCATCTGCATAGCACAGATTGTAAATAGATTTTCCACCAATCCTAATGCCACAATTCTCCTCATAGAGCCCAGCCTCCTGCATACAGGTTGAAAAGGTATGGAGACAGGACACATCCCTGGCGCACACCCTTCCCAATTTTGAGCCATGCAGTGTTGTCCTGCTCTGTTCTGACGACTGCCTCCTGGTCCAAGTATAGGTTTTGCATTAGCACGATTAAATGTTCTGGGATTCCCATTCTTCTCAGAGTCAGCCACAGTTTGTTATGATCCACACAGTTGAACGCTTTTGCATAATCAATGAAACACATGTAGACATTCTTCTGGTATTCCCTGCTTTCAGCTAAGATCCATCTAACATCAACTACAGTATCTGTAGTACCACGACCCCTTCTAAACCCAACCTGGACTTCTGGCAGTTCTCTGCTGATGTGCTGCTCCAGTCATTTTTTTATAATCTTCAGTAGAATTCTACACAAGATTTTCTATCATGTATAGTATTGAAATTGTTAGCTTATACAACTGGAACTAAATTTTACCCTGAAGGTAAAGCCTGGTAAACTTCAAAAAGGAGACAGTCTTGAAAAATCTGTGGAGTGCACATGTACTCTGCAAAACATGACATCATTATGAACTGGCATCTTCAGCTCTGTGACAGCTGTTTTGGTTTAAGACTATTTGTCCTAAAAAGTTCACTGCAATTGAATTGGAACCAACCAACAACTGAAACTCCAGCAGGTGTTCTGAGGCTGTGTATTGCACAGGAGGAGATGAGTCTTCATTCTCCCACAGGGTTATTAATGGATTTCAACCTCTAATGATTGAGTTTGCAATGCAACTTGCTATAGAATACCCTACCATAGAGCTCTTTTTGTTTATGTGAAACTGTCAATTATAGCACATAGCTGATACCTTTTGAAATCTTACTAACAATGAATAGTGGATTCAGTTTCTTCATAAATGCAGTTTCTTCATATAAGCAATTTCTTCACTTCTTTCTCTCTCTCTCTTTCTCTTTCTTTCTTTCTTTCTTTCTTTCTTTCTTTCTTTCTTTCTTTCTTTCTTTCTTTCTTTCTTTCTTTCTTTCTTTCTTTCTTTCTTTCTTTCTTTCTTTCTTTCTTTCTTTCTTCCTCTTCCTTCCTCCCTCCCCTCCTCTCCCCCCCTTTCCCTTCCCTTCTATTCCTCCCTCCCTCTCTCCCTCCCTTCTTTCCTTCCTTCCTCATAGCTATCCTAATGGGAGTAATCAAAAACAACTCATTGCCATCAAGTCATAACCTATTTATAGATGACCTACCAGCAGATTTGCAGAGGCTGGAGAAGGAGATTGTTCAATTTTTTCCTAAAATGAAGCTAGTGAATTCAAACTGCATGCCTTTGATGGCAGTGCAACTCCTTACTCACTAGGCAAAGTGATACATTTTTAGCTTTGATTTACAATTCCCTCAAGATCAATAACAGTGAACATCTTTTCATGTGGTTGTTTTTCCCATTGATGTATTTTTTGAAGAAATTTCTGTGCAAATTTTCTGCCCATTTTTTGGCTGGTTTTGTCTTTTATCCTCGATTAAATTGTTGAAGTTCTTTATATATTGTGAATAGTAAGTGCAATTCCATATTAAGCCTTCCCAAATTTTCCTAATATATATGTTGTTGTTATATGTCATCGAGTCGTAGATGACTCATAGCGACCCTATGAACAAAAGACCTGAGCACTGTTCATACATAGAGTTTCTGGAGGCAAGCCATTTCGGAAGTGGATGCCGCTCCTGCTTCCAGGCTTGTTTTAGTCGGGAAGCTCCAGTAAACACTGTCCACCAAGGGTGACCATTACCATGTTTGGCACATCAGCATCCCAGTGTTCAGCATCACAGCAACCACGAGTTACTTCTGTAGAGCAATTGACAGACCAGTGCTATATTACCTGGCTCCTGTATATTTATCATCATTTTTTAATAATAGTTTTGAAGCATGAATATTTTCAATTCCGATGACGTTAAATGTATTTGTCTTTTGTTGCTCAAGCTTTATATGTTCTAAGAATTTATTGAGAAAAAACTGGATCCCAATATATTATCCATTGTTTTTATCTATTTATAATTTTTATCTATTTGTAATTTTTGTTTGATCCATTTTGAGTTAATATTTGTAATATTTTGACATATAACCATAGCTTCATTCTTCTGCAAGTGAAAATTGAGTTTTTCTTGATATATTTCAGTTAACAGATGCTGCCCTGGACGTGCTCACCAGGTTGTGCCAAGAAATCTGGAGAACGACCACTTGGCCAACTGACTGGAAGAGAACGATATTTGTTCCTATCCCAGAGAAAGGCGACCCAACCGAA
>NW_006399771.1:24072880-24074143 GCF_000299155.1 Elephantulus edwardii | reverse complement strand
CACAGGACAGAGCAGAGTTTAGGGCTGTTGTACATAGGGTCGCTATGAGTCGCAGGCGACTCGACGGCACATAACAACAACAACAACAACTTATCTGATTTATTAAAGAGAATTATTTACTCATGGAATGGGCATAACTTGTACATCTGTAATTATGCATGTAATAGATATATTTATTAAAACAAAACAAAACAAAAAAAACCAAACAACTCCTGAAGCTGTGTCTAAATTACCAAACACATCATGGGATTTTGTTTCTTAGGTTAGGGATCTGTTGTTGCTGTTGCTAGGTGTTGTTGAGTCGAGTATGACTCATAAAGAGCTCATGAACTAAAGATCCGAAATCTGTGTGCTCTCCTCACACGTCCTGACACACACGAACATATTTTGACAGTGATCATGTCAATCCACATGGTTGAGGGTCTCCCTGTTCTTTGCCAACCCTCTATCCTGCTTAGCATCATGTCCCTTTCCAAGAAATAGCTCCTCCTAAGCAACATGCCCAAAATATGTGAGGCGAACCTTCATCATTCATGCCTCCAAAAAGCACTCCAGCTGTACCCTCTCCAAACCACATCCATTTGTTCTCTTGGCCATCCATGTGGTGTTCAGAACTCTTCTTCAACACCACAGCTCAAACATATCAATTCTTCTTCTATCATCCTTATTAATTGTCTAGCTCTCGGATGCATAGCAAGTGATCAGAAAGACTATGGCCTGAATCAGATGTGCCTTAGTCCTCAAATTGATAAAATCACTTTTCAATAATTCGGAGAGGTCCCTAACTGCAAATTTTCACAGTGCACTGTGTCTCCTTATTTTCTGAATGCTGGTACCAAGGGTGTTAATTGTGAATCGAAGCAAGATGAAGCTGTTGATAATTTCAGTCTCCTCTCCATCCACTATGACATTGCCTATTGGCCCTGTGGTAACAATACTTATTTTCTTGACAGTGAGGTGCAATCCATACCAAAGGCTGCATTGCTTGATCTTCTGCAACAAGTGCTTAGATAGGGAAATTAGGGAATAGTGATTTTTGTTATTGTTGCTAATAGTAAAGGGACAATTCAGGATGAGAATGCATGAACAACTTGAAGAACATAACCAGTACTACTGAAAATGAATATGTAGAAATGTTGAATTGATGCATGTGTTGCTGTGTATGCTATCAACAACAAGAAATAAAATATATTAAAAATAAATATTTTCTATGGATTGTCAACTTTATTTTATATATATATATATATATATATATAGAGAGAG
>NW_006399771.1:24045077-24072760 GCF_000299155.1 Elephantulus edwardii | reverse complement strand
ATCTATATCCATATATCTATCTATATAGATAGATAGATGTCTTTATATTAGTATCTCTTGTTTTATCACTTTGTAGTATATTGGGAATCAGAATATAAAATATCTTTGAGTTTATTATTATTTCTCAAAGGTTTTTTTCCCTTTTTGGAACTTCTTAATGTTTATATACTTTTGAAGATTGGTCTTCTCATATTGTATAGAAAAATTCTATTGGAAATTTTATGGAACTATGTTGACTATATGGATTACTTTAGGTTGTATTGACACTTTAACAGTATTAAATATTCCCAGCCATGAATATGGATTTCTTTCATTTCTTCACATCTATTCTCGTTCCTTGTAGTCATATTGTACATTATTTCAGAGTGCTAGTTGTTCATATTTCTCTTGGCCATTTAGTGTTGTTACAAAAACTGATTTCATTTAATATTTTACTTCTATAACAAGTTGATTTAAACTGATATCACTTGGGAAGCACAAAAAACCCCTCATTTATGTGCAGCTTCTATACTAATTCTATTTAAAAATAATTTGCATTTTTATTGTTGCAACCTCTCACTGCTGAATTTGACTGCCTTAAAATAAAAAAAGAAGAAGGAGATGGAAGGAGGCCATGACATCACTATACTGGAATAATTTGTTGACATAGACGTATTTCGTGAAACAACATATGATCATGAGATAATTGTGATGAAGGAGGAAGTTCAAGCTACTCAGAAGAAACTGAAAAAAAAAAAAAATACAAGGCCCCAAGAATTGACAGCATACTAATTTCCATATTTCAACAAACAAATTCTGCCCTGAACATGTTCACCAGATTTTGCCAAGAAATCTGGTCAATTGACTGGAAGAGATTCATATTTATTGCCATTCCAAAAAAGGATGATCCACAATAAAGTGTGGAAATTATCAAACACTATCCCATCCAAGCAAGATCCTGCTGGATATTTTCCAGAAACAACTGAAACAGTGCATCAACAAAGAACGGCCAGATGTGCAAATTGCGTTTACAAGAGGGCGTGGAACTAGGGACATCATAACCAATGTTAGAAGGAGGTTAGCTGAAAGCTGAGAGAGACAGAGGAAGGTCTATCCATGTTTAATTAATTATGCAAAGGTATCTGACTGCGTGTATCACAATGAATGGTGTGTCTAACTTTGAGAAGAACAGGAATCCAAGAACACTAGATTGTGCTCATGTGAAACCTGTACTTGGATATACTGCATAATTCAAAATCAGGAAATGTACACCAGGGATGCATCCTATCTCCATACCTTTTCAATCTATATGCAGAACAGATCATCCAAGAGGCTTGGCTCTCTGAGGAGGAATGTGGCATCAGGATTGTAGGAAATCTCACCTACAACCATGCTTGCTGAACCTGAGGAGGACCTAAGAGTTTGCTACAGAAAGTCAAGGACTACAGACTTCAATATGAACTAAATAAAGCTCAACATCAAGTAAACAAAGATTCTCACCACTGGGCCAATTGGTAGCATCATGATGGATTGAGAAGAGATTGAGATCGTTAACAGCTTCACCTTGCTTGATTCCACAATTGACACTCTTGATACCAGCAACTAGAAAATCAAAAGATGAATTACATTGGGAAAATTTGCTGTCAGGGACCTCTCCAAAGTAGTGAGGAGCTATAATATCAGTCTAGAGACTAAAGTGTGCCAGATCCAGGCCATGGTCTTTGCAACTACTTACTAGGCATCAGAGAGCTAGACAATGACTAAGGATGATAGAAAAATAATCAATGCCTTGATTTGTGGTGTTGGAGAAGGGTATGAGACATACTTTAGAATGCCTTAACAATTTGTTCTGGAGAGGGTGAAACCAGGTTGCTTCTTAGAGTCAAGGATTTTGAAGCTCTGTCTCACACACTTTGGACATGTTACCAGGAGGGTCCAGTCTTTGGAGAAGAACACCATGCTTGGAAGGTTGGAGGGACAACACAAGGGAGGAAGATCCTGGATGAAACAGATTAACTCAATGTCTGAGGTAGTAGGGCTAAGTGTCTTGGAGACAATGAAATTGGTTCGATAGGTCAGAGTTCAGAGCTGTTGTATATAGGGTCTCTATGAGTCAGAAGCAATTTGACAGCACATAACAGCAACACCATGATACATTCAATATGTTTTGTCAAAATCATAATTCCAAGATATTGATCTTTGATATTCCTTATTTATTGTCCAAGTTTTAGATGCACATAAGCAAGTGTACATTTCATGGCTTAGATCAGGTACACTTTTGTCTTTAAACTGGCATCACTTTTCTACTTTGAAGAGGCTTTTGATTTTACCAATGCAACAAAGTTGGTTTGGTTTTTTTTTTTTTTTCTCCCAGTACAACACAGAATATGTTTAACTTAAACCAGTTTAACCAGTGGTTAGTTTTAAGAAGAATCTAAGGGATATTTTTGTTTTAAGGCCTATAGATTGTCTCAAGGAAATAGTTTCAGAGATCTGACTTCATTATTGATGGATGTTTTCATCAAATACAATATTCTTGTTTGATTGTTTCATTTTTATATTTTCCTATTATTTTCTTTTTGGTACTTTAAAAATACCATTACTTGATTTCTGATTGCCCTTGTTTCAGAGATGTTTACTCTTAATAATATCAACAATTTTTGTATGTAAAAATAATTTCTCTCCTGTTAGTTCAAAATTTCTATTTTTTAATTTTTTTAAATTTTATTATTTGTGTGTGTGTGTACCATCAAATCAGATCTGACTAGCACATCAAAATTCTCTCTTAATTTTCAAACACTTGTTTGTCTCAGTTTGAATATCCTTGGGTTTATAACATTTGCAATTTATTAAGCTTCTTTATGAAAATATTTTGGTCAGAATTGGAAGATTTTCTATGATTATATATTTAAACTTTTTTTCTGTGCCTTTATCTGTCTTGTTGCCATCTAGAAAATACATTTTTTAAAATGTTATTATTGTTAGATACTGTCACATTTGAGTACAATTCATAGAGACCCTATGAACAAAGACTTGAATGAACTCTGTCCTGTGCTGTGCCACCCTCATCATCCCTGACACACTTGAGGGTATTGCTGCAGTTACTGTGTCTATCCACCTCCTTGGGGATCTTTTTCACTGATCCTTCATCTTTCAAAGCATGATGTTCCTTTCCAGGGAATATCATCATGTCTAAAGTATGAGAGAGAGCTTTTTAATGTTCACCTCCAAGGAGAACTTCAACTGCATTTTTCACAAAATAATATCTGTTTGTTTTTTTGACAGTCCATGGAATATTCAATATTTTTCTCCAATATCACAATGCAAAGTACTCAATAGTTTTCCTGTCATCCTTAATAGTTGTCCAGCTCTCATATGCATAACATGTGATTGAAAAGACCAGTCAATCCATGGCCTGAAGCAGGCACATCTTATTCTTCTGATATCATTCTCTTCAGTATTTTAAAGAGGTCCCTGACATTGAACATGCACAACATGATGTCTCTCCTGATCTCCTGACTGCTGGTATCAGGAATGATGATTGTTGATTCAAGCAAAATGAAATCATTCACTGTTTCAATCCTTTATCCAACCATCTATCATGATGCCATCTGTTGACGTCTTGGTAAAGATCTTTATTTTGATGTTGAGATGTAATACTAAAGGCTATAGTTCTTCATCTTTTGCAGCAAGTAGTTCAAGTCTTCCTTACATTGTACAAGCCAGGTTGTGTCATCTGTGTAACACAGGTAATTTATGAATCTTTTTTTTAGTCTTTCTCTGATCTTGATGTCATATTCATCTTCACAGAGCTCAGATTAATGAGTTATTTATTTAACATAAAGAATGAATAGGAATGGGAAAAGTATGCATCCCTGATGCACATCCGTCCTTATTTTTATCCAGGGAGTATTTCCTGGATCCTTTTAGACAACAGCTTCTCGATCTAAGCATAGCATTAGCAAACATTCACACGAGCACAATTAAGTATTCTAGATCTCCCATTCATTGTAATATTAGCCTTTTTTTTTAGTTGCACTTTGCTTAGTCAATAAAGAACAAATAGATGTTCTTCTGGTGTTCTGGCTTGAGCCAGCATCAATCTCACATCCATCATTATATTCCTGGTGCCACAGCCTCTTCTAAACTCCACAATTTCTAACAATTTCCTGTTTGCTTGCCTGTGATACTGATGATATTGTTAAATAATTTCCATATTGTGTTGGGTCGTCTTTCCTTGGAATTAGAACATATATGGATCTCGCCCCATCAGTTGAATAGGCAGCTGTCCTCTAGATGTCCTTACACAGACTAGTTAGTACATCCAGAGCTTCATCTGTTAGTTGCAGCCATGCAAACACGTCAATCACATTGATTTCTGAGGCCTTACTCTTTTGCTAATGCCTTCATTGCAGCTTGAAGTTCATCCTTCATCACAATTTCTCTTATACATATGGTACTACCTGACATTTTCTAGGTTCAATTAATGCTTTTTGGTACAGTGACTCTGTATTCCTTCATTACTTTGATGCTTCCTGTATCTTTCAAGATTGTTGTTGTTGTTGTTATGTGCCATTGAGTCACCTACAACTCATAGCAACCCTATGTACAAGAGCTCTATACGCTCTTCTATCCTGTGCCAACCTAGCCATCTCAAATGCACTTATTCCCACTTTTCCAGTCACAGAATCGATCCATCTCACCAAAGGTCTTCCTCTCCTTTGCCGCCCCTCCACTCTGCCAAACATGATGTCCCTTTCCAAGGACCAGTCCCTCCTTGCAACATGCCCAAAATATGTCAGACGAAGCTTCAGAATCCTTGACTCCAGGGAACACTCTTGCTTCACCCTCTCTAGGACAAACCTGTTTGTTCTCCTAGCAGTCCATGGTATATTCAACACTCTTCTCCAGCACCACAGCTCAAAGGCATCAATCCTCTTTGTATCAGCCCTATTCAAGTAGTCTTTCAAGATAGGTATGTAATATCTCTAAGTATTGTAATTGGAAACTTGAATGTTGTGAGTTCTTTGCTTTTTATTATGATTCCAGCTCTTTGCAAATTTTGTTATAATATTTTGCATTTTCTTCTTGAGCTGCCCTTTGAAATCTTCTGGTCACCTCTTTTACTAAAGCATCTCTTCCTTTTGTTTTGACTTCCCATAGCTTTCATTCAATTTTCATAGTCTCTTCTGACATCTTTCTTTCTCCATTTGGTGGTGTGCCATGATTACATTAGGTCCTCATCAGCAAGCTTTCCTTTTGTCTTCTCTTTTACTACACTTTAGAATCCATAAATTTGATTGTCTTTTCTTCCACTCACTGATCCTTCCCCCCCTCCCCCCCGAAAGTTCAAATCTGCTATTAATCGCTCTGAATGGATTATTTTTCTTATTATAAATTTTAAGTTCTAGTATTATTCCTTCATTTCTCTTCAGTGTTGTTATTGTGTGCCATCATGTCAGATTCGACCTATAGCTGACTCTCTGGTGGGTTTTCCGCGTCAGTTAACCCCATGGGGCGAGATTGCCCATCCTTCTCTGTGGAGCAGCTGGTGGATTTGAATTGTGTGCCCTTCAGGATTGCAGTGCAATTTATTGCCACTAGGCTACCAAAGCTCCCTTCTTAATATCTATTTTCATAATTTTGTTCATGTACAATTTTCCCCGATTTCTTTTAGTACTTTAGGTGTTTCTATTAATTATTTGAGTAATATTTCTAAGAACTATTTACCTTATTACGTTCTCCCAATATGTTCATCGGACATATTTCCCTAAAGATTATTTCTCTCTTTTACTCTTGTTATTTTTTTTTTCTTTCACATGAATTTTTTTTATTGAACTCAAATTCAGGGGCCCAAACGCCTGATACTCTTGTTATTTTTAATGGAATATAATCTTCTTTTCTTTATCTTGTGATTTTTGTTTAAACGAGTAGTTAGACTTCTCTATTCTTCAATATGTATAATGCTATCAAAAGTCCTGATTCTAAACGAAACTCTTACAGTGGATGAAGTTTTTGAACTTTGCCATCCCTGTGAGAATTCTGAATCAGGCCAGAGCGCAGTTCCATCTCTTTATCAGGTCTTTAGACAGGACACCAAACATACAGTGATCAATATGCCCAGAGATGGGTACATCTTTCAGTCCTTACTCATCAATCCACATTTTGCTCTATGGGGGCTCAAAGTCAAGACAGAATGATGCTTGGTCATTTATACTTCATCAGTAAAGGTAAAAACATGTATCTCGAACAGTTTGCCTGGAATATCTATTCTATTTACCTTATATTCAGAGATAAGAGCCTCTCATGCTGAGAAAGAGAGCAAAGGTTTGAATGAAGTTTCAACTCCAACTTTGTTGCATACATTTCTCTTACATGCTGGAGGGAAAGAGTGTTGCTGTGAGAAGACTGAGGGGGAAGGATAGTTTCCCCGCTGCTTTACATGTATGCTTATCTTTCTTCAGTTTACATAACCACTGTTCCTGTCTTGTTTTCTACCTACTTATCATTTCCAAGGCATTTAGTATAGATTTATATTTGCATTCTTGGATGGATTGCAATCTTGGAGCATCTATGCCACTGTCTTTCAATCAGTTCTTTAGCATTAGCAGTAACTCATCAATAAGGGTTAATAGTGAGTGTATTTTTAAATTTTACTGTGTTCTTTCTGCATATCGACTGAAAAGGTAAGAAGACAGGACATATTACTGAGCCACTCCTTTCCTGATTTTAAACCATACGGTGTTTCTTTGTTCTGTTCTGCTTCCTGGCCCAAGTACAAGTGTTGTGTGAACACAAGTGTTCAGGAATTCCCATTTTTCCTCAAGTTTAGCCACAATTTGTTGTGATCCTTACAGTCAAATGCCTTTGCACAGTCAATGAAACATAGACATTCTTCTGGTGCTCTCAGCTTTCAGATGAGAGACATCTGACATTGGCAATGATGTTCCTAGTGCCAAGGACTCTTCTAAACCCAGATTTCACTTCTGACAGTTCTCTGCCAATTGACTATTTTAGTCATTTTTAGATATTCTTCAGCAGGATTTTTCTTGCTGTTATATCGGTGATATCGTCCAATCATTTGCACACTCTGTTGGATCTTCTTTTCAGTTCCTTGGCTTCTGATTTCTTTCCTTTACTTTGGCTTCTTGGCACTGTAGCACAACATTCAGAGTTTCTTCTGACATTTATCCCTTTTTTTCTTTCTCCTCTGTTTTGGTGATGACCTTTTGCCTTCCTTATGTATTATTCTTGATATCTCCCACAGTTCATCTAGTCTTTGTTCATTTATGTGCAAGGATTCGAACCTGTTCTTGAGGTGGTTTTTAAATTCAGGTGGGATAAACTCATGGTCAAATTTAGGTTCTTGTGGATTTGATTGAATTTTCTTTCACTTCAGTTTGAACTTGCATAAGAGTAGGTGATGATCTGTGCCACAAATTCTGTTGGCCTATTTTTCACAGTTAATATTGAGCTTCTTCATCAATTCTTGCTGCTGAGTAGTTAATATGTTTTCTGTGTAGACCATCAGGTGAGGACTATGTGTACAGTTGTGTGAGCAAGGATGTCAATCTGCCTGATCCAGGCCATAATATTCACAATTACTAGATATGCATCAGAGAGTTAGACAACCAATAACAATGACACAAGAATAATCAATGTCTTTGAGTTGTGGTGCTAGAGAAAAATATTGAGCATGTCATGGACTGCAAAAAGAACAAACCAAGCTGCTGCATGAAGGCAAAGATTTTTAAGCTCTATCTGACTTTAGACACATTTCCCAGTGGGACTGATCCTTGGAGAAGAATATCATGCTTGGAAAGGGTGGAGGGACAGTGAAGCAGAAGACAATTTTGTACGAGATGGATTGACACAGTAATTAGAATAATAAGGACAGGTGGGCCAGAGATGGTGAAATTGGCTCAGGATAGGGCAGGGTTCCAAGCTGTTATGCATAGGATCACTCTGAATCTCAAGTAACTTGATGGCATATAGTAACAACAAGAAAAACAACTGTTTTATCATCTTTTTATTTGAATGGGTGTAAATATATATTTCATACAGCCAGTTAACCAGGTAGTTGTGCTCCAGATTTCTTGGCACAACGTGATGAGCACATCCAGCATAGCATTTCTGAAATATGTCAATTGGTATTTCATCAATTCCTGGGACCTTGTTTTTTTGCCAAGTTCTTCAGAGCCTTTTGAATTTCCTCCATCATCATTGCCTTTTCACCATATATTATTTCATTAAATTCTTCAGCGTCAGTCAAGGCTTTTTTATGATGTAAGAATGCTGTGTACTCCCTCTATCTTCTTTTGATGCTTCCTGAATCCTTCACTACTCTGCCCATAGTATCTTAAATATTGCCACTTAAGGCTTGAATTTTTTCTTCAGTTTCTTCAGGTTAACACATGCCAGGTAAATTCATTCCTTTTGATTTTCTGACTCCAGTTCTTGACATATTTCATTATAATACTTTGCTTTGTTTTCCTGAGATGCTGTTCAAAATCTTCTTTTAAGTGCCTTAATTTCCTGCCTTCTTCACTTTGCTTTGGCTTCTCAGTTTTTTATTGCAATATTCAGAGTGTCTTCTTACATTCATCTTGGTCTTTTCTTGCTTCTCTGTCTTTTCATTATTCTTTTGATTCTTTGTGGATGATATTCTTGATAGTCTCCCACAGCTCATCTGTTCTCTGTTTATTAGTTTTTAAGGCCTCAAACCTGGTCCTGATACAGTATGCATTTGGGATGTTGGGCATTCTCAAGACGATTGTGGTATCAAGTTTGTGGGGAAACTCATCAACAATCTGTGTTATGCACATAATACAACTTTGCTTGCGACAGCTGAGGAAGACCTGAAACATTTACTGCAGAAAATCAAAGATGGTAGGCTTCAATATGGATTAAAAGTCAGCATCAAGAAAAATACAACAAACAAACCTAAACATCCTCACCAATGGGCCAACCGGCAGCAACATAGATGGAGAGGAGATTGAGATTTTTAACAATTTCAGTTTGCTTGATTCCACAGTCAACACTCTTGGTACCAACAATCAAGAAATCAAAAGAAGTAGTGCATTGGAAACATCTACTTCAGTGACCGATCCAGAGTGTTAAAGAACAACAGAGTCAGCCTAGAGACTAAGATGCACCTGATCTAGGCCATGGTCTCCCCTCCCCCCACCCCATGGTTCACAACTTTAATAGAATATTCTAACTATTCTGTACAAATTGAAACACCATATTAGATACAAAGGTGAACTGTAAGGTAAGACTAGACTCCTGCTGCAGGTCTGGCTGCTTCAGACCCTGCATGCAACATAGTTCTTTGAAACTTCAAAGCCCACACAGGGTCTTTGAAAGTACAATGAGTTATGGAGCAGGAGAAGGGGTCTCGTGATCCCCAGCACTTTCTCCTTGAGTGACCAGCAGGCAGACCTGCACTCTGGCCACAGGTCCTCCATCCTTATCTCCCCCTTCACAGCAGAGTGCGGCCCAGCTGCCCAGAGTCTTGGGCAGGGTCACTCTGCCACCATAAATGTCACATCTTCTAAGCTGAGGTCTTTGAAGCTGTTGTCACAAGAGCTCCAGAAATCGTAAGGACAAGCCACAGTTCAAGTCCAAAGGCCTCCCATGAGCAAATAAATGAAATTGAATGGCTAAAACTATTGCCTGGAGTCAGCGTGTGCCTCCAAACCCACCTTAACCCTGCAAAAAGAGATGAAGCTGATGCACCCTCACTAAGTAGTTTCACTGACACTAGGACACATGGGTCCTGAGGGAAAAAAAACCCCAGATTTGTCAAATAAGGGTGAAACCAAGTTGCTCCTTGGAGGTAAAGATTTTGAAAGTATGTCTGACATACTTTGGGCAGGTTGCCAGAAGGGACCTACATTGAAGAAGGCCTTCATGCCTGAAGTGGTAGAGGAACAAGACCCTGGATGAGATGGACTGACTTAGTAACTGGTGTAATGAGTTTGAATGTATTGGAGACTGTGAGATTGGCTCAGTATAGGGCAACATTCAGAGTTATTGTGCAGAGGTAGGGTAGCTGTGAATCACAGGCAGCTCAACATCATATAACAGCAACAGTGACAATATTGTTTATTTTCCATATTTGCAACTCTAGTAACTACTAACAAAGGTGATATCTAAATTATAGTCTCCATAAGCATATATAATATGTATTGGAAACATCTTAGCTGTTTATGAATTTATGTCCTCTGAGAAACATAGTAAGATGTGAACTAGAATCCATTTGTTTGTACTTGAGCATGTATATTTTTAAAATACTTCAATCTCTAAAGAAGCAACAGTCCCCATAGCTCAATTCTGGCATAAACAGGATATATTTAAATCAAGCTATGGAACTGCAAGGTACTTTCCTTAATCTCTTTGCACATTCAAGGCCTACTCGAAGACAAAGCAGAATTTACTTCAATTTCATTTTATACTTAACTTTTCCACTCAGTAACATTAAGGTGAAATTTCCAAAAGATAACAACAAGCTAAGATGAGCTCATCTAAATGCATCCCAGTCATTCAGGTTTAGATAATAGGCACTGCCAAGATAATTTATGGTTTTCAACATTTGTTAGAATTGGTAACCAACCAAACCCCTAGCAACTGTATTGAGTCATGAGCTGACACAAAAGCAAAGTAATTTGCACAGGCTGAAGGAGGAGAGTCACAAAGAACTTTAATAATGTAAGTTTTATTTGAACTTTGCCATCACCCTAGTTTACGGAAGTTAATTCCTACCCTCAGTTTCAAAAGACAAAGATTAATTGACCCTCCTTATCTGAGTGTTCTTTGATTAGAAATGTGCTTTTCTCACCTATATCTTCCATCATAGTTGGTGGTCGTTCAATAAAAAGATGTGCCCTGAACCGATGCTTCCATTTTTCAGAAGAGCAATATGTGGATACAGGTTACTGCTTTTGTAAACCTATTACTTTTACTGTCAACATGACTGCTACTCTAAGATGTCTCATTAGGTGGAATAAATTGAAGCAAACCAACAAAACATCTGACCAGACACCACTCCACCCTAAAAGCTGCTACTGTGAGAATTTTAAAATAATTTTTTTTGTTACCAGAAACATTAAAGGAAAGGGGAGATAGTTAACCCCCAATTGTAACCACAAGAAAAAAAATTCAACTGCTGGTGACACAGGAAGAAAGGAAGATGATTCCTGTTATTACTACAAAAACAAAAAAAAATGAGGAGCCTCTCTAGAATATGACAAACCTCAACAAAGCAAAGCAAACTATGATGATGTAAAAAGAAAGCAAAAATTATGCACCTAAGAAAGGCAATTTATTTATTTATGAAAGCTAGTTAAACATATCATTTGCTGTGTGACAGATGCATTTAAATTTTAATCCCAGAGGCAACAGAGATGAAAGCTTGAATTGAGTCAGCACTGAAGCTTTGGCTTAGGCTGTCATTTATAATTAGGGTTTTAAGTTTCTAGTTTGATTTTTATTGAGGAATAGCTAAATTTCTTTAAATATTTAGCCACAAAAGATGGTTAATTTGCATAAATTATTTGGTAAAAAAATTGACCAATAAGCTTTGTGTTATCCATACTCTGTTTAATACAAGTATAAACTCCTATTTGTTTATCAGTCACTACACATGATAACCTAACAAGGAGTTAACATACACACACAAGCAGATGAACTTATATTACATATAGATAGATGCTAGATAAAAGGACTTGTGTAACTATTATCTTTAAAAGTCACTTTCTATACCACAGCTTCTCTATCCATTCATTTGTTGATGGCACTTGGATTGTTTCCAATTCTTTGCTATTGTGATCAAAGCAGCAATAAACATGGGTGTGTATTTATCTACTTGAATGACAGTTCTGATTTCTTTAGGATATATTCCCAGTAGTTGAATTGCTGGATCAAATGATATTTCAACCTCCAACTTTTTGAGAAAGCATCATAATGCCTTCCACAGTGATTGTACCATTTTACATTCTCACCAACAGTGAATAAGGGTTCCAGTTTCTCCACATCCTCACCAGCATTTGCTTCATTAAGAAACAAGGAACTCATGAACTATTATACAAAATAGGTGATGCTGGAGGACATTATGCAGAGTGAAATATCTCAGTCACAAAAAGACAAATATTCCATAGTGTCACTGTTATAAAATGGGACTGACATCAGGGTTGGGAGGAACCTAAGAAAACAGGGGATTATTAATTTATACTGTATTGAAAGAGATGAGAGAGACAACTGTTTTAAAGGAATATATGACTGACTGGAAAAGATAGATATTTGTTCCCATTTCAAAGATAGTTGACCCAACACAGTGTGGAAATTATCAAACAATATCATTAATATCACAGGCAAGCAGGATTCTGCTGAAAATTATCCAAAAACTTTTGAAACAACATGTCAAGATACAACTGCCAGAAATGCAGGCTGGATTTAGAAGAGGTCATGGTACTAAAGAAATTATAGCTAATGTTAGATGGATCTTGGTAGAAAGCAAAGAATACCAGAAGAATGTCTATCTGTGCTTCTTTGACTACACAAAGGCTTTTGACTGTGTGGATCACAACAAGCTATGGGTGACTCTGGGAAGAATGGAAATCTCAGAACATTTGATTGTGCTAATGCGAACCCTATACTTGGACCAAGAGGCAGTCGTCAGAACAAAGCAAGGAGACACTACATGGTTCAAAATCAAGAAGGAATCCATCAAGGATATATTCTGTCTCCATACCTTTTCAATCTGTATGCAGAACAGATCATCTGAGATGCTGGGCTATAAGAGGAGGAATGTGGCATCAGGACTGGTGTAAGAGTCATCAACAACCTGTGTTATGCAGATGACACAACCCTGCTTGCTGAAACTGAGGAGGACCTGAAGTGCTTGCTGCAGAAGGTCAAGGACTATAGCCTCCTGTATGGATTGAAGCTCAACATCAAAACAAAGATTCTCACCACTGAGCCAGTTGGCAGCATCAGTATCGATGGTGAAGAGATTGAGATAGTTAACAGTTTTAGTTTACTTGGCTCCACAGTCAACATTCCTGATACCAGCAGCCAGGAAATCAAGAGACAAATTGCATTGGGAAAGTCAGCTGTAAGGGATCTCTCAAGAGTACTGAAGAGCAACGATGTCAGGCGGGAAACTAAGATGCACCCAATCCAGACTATAGTCTTTGCAATTACATGCTATGCATCAGAGAGTTGGACAGTGACTAGGGATGACAGAAAGAGAACTGATGACTTTGAGCTGTGGTGCTGGAGAAAAGTGTTGAATATACCATGGACTGCTAGGAGAACAGACAGGTTTGTCCTGGAGAGGGTGAAGCCAGAGTGTTCCCTGGAGTCAAGGATTTTGAAGCTTCATCTGACATACTTTGTGCATGTTGCAAGGAGGGACTGGTCCTTGGAGAGGGACATCATGTTTGGGAGAGTGGAGGGATGGCACAGGAGAGGAAGATCTTCGATGAGATGGATCGATTCTGTGACTGGAGTGGTGGGAATGAGTGTGTTTGAGATGGCTAGGTTGGCACAGGATAGAATGGCGTTTAGGGCTCTTGTCTTGAGTCACAAGTGACTCGATGGCACATAATAACAACAACAACAACATTCTTATGACGTTTCCAGAAAAAGAAATGTATAGTAAAGTGGCCTGTGGACTTGGGGTGGCGGGGATTGTATAACAATGAATTTTTTTTTCCTTTTCAAAGAGAAAAGTGAGCTGGGAGGGAGGGTAGGCAGTAAGGAAAATGTATAATGAAGAATAGGGGTTAAATAAATGGGAAGAATATGCTCTAAAGAATATTTTGCCTTAAATACATGGGGGGAAAGTAACTTTCTGACATGGTGAGTGAGAAACAAAAAAACTCTAGTGAGTTTTTAGAGACAGTAAATTTCACAGGAAAATATTGTTCTTACTTCTTCTGCTGAGTATCTGGTGGATTCGATCTGCATGCCTTGGATTTTGCTTCGTAGTTACTTAACACTAGACCACCAGAGCCACATCTGTAATGGGGTAACTTAGTAAGGAAAAACAAGTTACACATAGCTAGTGTTTTCATCCAAAAAATAAAACGTAGCCCAAAATTCAAAAGTTGAAAGAAAATTCTAAATATAGATTTATTATTACAGTAACTGCTGGGTCATTGTGAGGACAATGCTTACATAGCCTTCAGTGTAGCTGAATAGAAGGATTAATAAAATAATATGATGTTGTTGTTGTTAGGTACTGTGCAGTCGACTAAAACCCATAGCAACCCCATGAACAACAGACCTGAACTCCATCCTATCCTGTGCCATCCTCACACTTCCTCATATACTAGAGTCCATTGTGGCAGTCTCTGTGTCAATTCACCTGCTTGTGGCCCTTCCTATCCTTCACTGACCCATTGGCTTTCCAACGATCATGTCCCTCTCCAAGGAATAGCCCTTCCAGCAAAATGTTCGAAGTATGTGAAACAAAGCTTCTTTTTTTCTTCTTTTTAATTACTTTCAATGAACATTTACAGAGATTTTGGATTTCCATTCATTCACTGTTGCACTTTTCTTCCCGTCCACCACCCACACACCCTCAGTTCGTTCTTTGAGAAGTAAAAGAAAAATCTCTTCATTGGTATACAATCTCCCTCACTCCCCTTACCCCAAATATACTCCACTCTGCAACCTTCATTCCAGACTCATGATAATCATAATGCCCTACAATATATTGCTTTTAAACTGTTCTCTCCCTCATCCATTTCAATGCTGTATATATAATTCATCCAGTTTTTCTCATTCTTACCGCAACCCTAATGTAAGCCCCATTTTACAGCAGTGGCACTATGCAGTGTTTGTCCTTTTGTGACTGAGATATTTCACTCAGCATAATGTCCTCAAGGGTCACTCACTTTGAATAATAGGCACGAGTTTCTTGTCTTTCAATACAGCATATTTCATTTTGTGACTATACCATAGTTTCTCTATCCATTCATTTGTTCATGGGCACTTAGGTTGTTTCCAACTCCTTGCTATTGTGAACAAAGCCACTATAAACATGGGTGTGCATATATCTGCTTGGGTGGCTGTTATGGTCTCTTTGGGGTATATTCCCAGTAGTGGAATCGCTGGTTCAAATTGTATCTCTATTTGCAACTTTTTGAGAAAGCACCACATCACTTTCCACAGTCATGTCATTTTACACTTCCACCAACAGTGAATAAGTGTTCCAGTCTCTCTACAACCTCGCCAGCATTTGTTGCTTGCTGTTCTGTTAAATTTTGCTAATCTTACTGGGGTGAGATTATATCTCAGAGGCACAGCTTTATCATATTTGTCTCCAAATAGCTCTCTGGCTGGACTTTTTAAAAGACATATTTGTTTGTTCTTTTTGCATTCCACGAGATATTCAGTACTCTTCTCCAACACCACAGCTCAAAGACACCAATTCTTCTTCTGCCACCCTTATTCATTCTCCAACTCTCACAGATGCATAGCAAGTGATCAGAAAGACCATGGCTTTAATCAGAAGCACCTTAGTCATCAAGATGACATCATTGCTCCTCAAAAATTTGGATAAATTCCTGACTGTGGACTTCTCCAGTGCAATGAATCTCCCGTTTTCCTTACTGTTGGTACCAAGGGTGTTGATCGTGGATCCAAATAAGATGAAGTGTTGATAGTGTCAGTCTTTTCTCCATTTATCATGATGTTGTCTATCACTCCAGTAATAAGAATTTTTGCTTTTTAATGTTTAGATGCAATCCATATTAAAGGGTGTATTCTTTGACCTTCTGTGACAAGTGCTTCAAGTCCTCTACACTTTGAGAAAGTAAGTTTGTGTGTGCCATCATCATAACACAGTTTATTGATGAATCTTTCTCTGATCTTGATGTCACATTCTTCTTCATAAAGTCCAGCTTTTCAAAGAATTTGCTCAGCATATAGATTGAATAACTAAGGAGAAAGAATACAATGTTGGCATACTTTCTTCTTAATTTTAAGCTATGTAGTGTTCCCTTGCTCTATTGGCCCATCAGTTTCTTTTTCTAGGAATAGGTTTCGCATGAGCACACAATGTCAGCCACAACTTGTTATGATCCATATAACCAAATGTCTTTGCATAGTCAGTAAAGCACAAATAGACATTTTTTTTGGCATTCTTTCCTTTCAGCTAGGATCCATCTGACATCAGCAATGATATCCTTTGTTCCATGCCTCTTCTAAATGCTGCTTGAACTTCTGGCAGCTCTCTATCTATGTACTATTCTAGCTATCTTTAAAATATCTTTAGCAATATTTTGCTGCCACATCAAATTAATAATATTGTTTGATAGTTTCCAGATTCTGTTGGATCATCTTTCTCAGAAATGGGAACAAACATGGACCTCTTCAAATCTGTTGGCCAGGCAGTCATCCTCCAAATTGCCTGACTTGGACTGGGGAGCACAACCAGGCTACTTCTATTAGTTGAAACCAATCTATTAGTATCGCATTGATTCCTGAGGCCTTATGATTTGCTGCATTGCTTTCAATGCAGCTTCTACTTCATCTTTCATTACCATTGGCTCCTGCTCATAAGGCACTTCCTGAAATTTTTCAGTGTCAATTAGTTCATTTTTGTACAGTGACTGCGTATTCCCTCCATCTTCCTTTGATGCTTTGAGTGAAATTGTCAACCTTGTGGTTATTAGCTGACCACCAATGGGCTGCTTAAAAAGAACAACAAAACCTTAAATAACATTTATAAGTCTATATTTCCTATTTACAATAAAAAAAAATACTGGTGTCATGATCAACTTTGTCAACCTAGCCATGTTTCTCTGTTTGGAATTTCTGTATTACTGCAGCCATTTCCCATAATGTCATGATGTGCCATAATGTCAGAAGTGATAGATCACTTTTGATGTGTGTGTGTGTGTGTGTGTGTGTGTGTGTGTGTGTATCTGTGTGTGTGCATGCATGTGTAGGGAGCTTTAGTATCTGTGTAAGAAGCCGTGCTGTCAACCCAAAGTCATATGGATCAAATCCACAAGTTTCTAAACAGAAAAAAGATCAGATCTTTCTTGTCAAATTTAGTGCTTCTGAAAATCTGTTGGAAGGTCAGCTATAGGTCAGTCCTGACTTGATAGCATATTCCAACAAAAGTGTGTGTGTGTGTGTGTGTGTGTGTGTGTGTGTGTGTGTGTTCAGATTGGTAGATACATCTATGTCTAACAATATATCTGTATCATCTTCATATATGCCATCTTCTCAGATGATTCACTTGGTATAAAGATAGGATAAAGATAGTTTGAGTAGAATATTGAATGACCCAGGAAGTATAAAAAGAAGATGGAAGGAGTACACAGAGTCACTGTATCAGAAGGAATTGGCTGACACAGAGGAATTTCATGAAATAATATATGAGCAAGAGCCTATGGTGATGAAGGAGGAAGTTCAAGTTGCTCTGAAAGAATTGGCAAGAAACAAGGCTCCAGGAGTTGACATCATACCAATTGATTTATTTCAACAAACAGACGCTGCCCTGGATGTGCTCACTAAGTTATGCCAGGAAATCTGGAGGACAGTCAGCTGGCCAACTGACTGGAAGAGATAGATATTTGTTCCCATTCCAAAGAAAGATGATCCAACAGAGTGTGGAAATTATAAAACAATATCATTGATATCACATGCAAGCAAGATTCTGCTGAAAATTATCCAAAAACGTTTGGAACAATATGTCAAGAGACAACTGCCAGATGTGCAGGCTGAATTTAGAAGAGGTCATGGTACAACAGATATTTATTATAGCTAATGTTAGATGGATCATGGCAGAAAGCAGAGAATACCAGGAGAGTGTCTATCTGTGCTTCTTTGACTACACAAAGGCTTTTGACTGTGTGAATCACAACAAGCTATGGCTGACTCTGAGAAGAATGGAAATCCCAGAACATTTGATTGTGCTAATGCGAACCCTATACTTGGACCAAGAGGCAGTCATCAGAACAAAGCAAGGAGACACTACATGGTTCAAAATCAAGAAAGGGTTCTGTCAGGGATGTATTTTGTCTCCATACCTTTTCAATCTGTATGCAGAAAAGATCATCTGAGACGCTGGGCTGTAAGAGGAGGAAGGTGGCATCAGGATTGGTGGAAGAGTCATCAACAAACTGTATTATGCAGATGACACAACCCTGCTTGCTGAAACAGGAAGACCTGAAGCGCTTGCTGCAGAAGGTCAAGGACCTCCTATATGGATTGAAGCTCAACGTCAAGAAAACAAAGATTCTAACCCCTGGGCCATTTGGCAGCATCAGTATGGATGGTGAAGAGATTGAGATAGTTAACAGTTTTAGTTTACTTGGCTCCACAGTCAACATTCTTGGTAACATCAGCCAGGAAATCAGGAGATGAATTACACTGGGAAAGTCAGCTGTGAGGGATCTCTCAAGAGTACTGAAGAGCAACGAAGTCAGGCTGGAAACTAAGATGTGCCTGATACAGGCTATAGTCTTTGCAATTACATGCTATTCTTTGGAGAGTTGGACAGTGATTGGAGATGATAGAAAGAGAATTGATGCCTTTGAGCTGTGGTACTGAAGAAGAGTGTTAATATACCATGGACTGCTAGGAGAACAAACAGGTTTGTCCTGGAGAGGATGAAGCCAGAATGCTCCTTGGAGTCAAGGATTCTGAAGCTTCATCTGACATACTTTGGACATGTTACAAGGAGGGTCTGGTCCTTGGAGAGGGACATCATGTTTGGGAGAGTGGAGGGAAGGCGCAGGAGAGGAAGACCCTCAATGAGATGGATCAATTCTTTGAGCGGAGTGGTGGGAATGAGTGTGTCTGAGACGGCAAGTTTGGCACAGGATAGAACGGCGTTTAGGGCTCTTGTACATAGGGTCGCTATGTGTTGCAAGTGACTCGATGGAACATAACAAGAAGAACAAAGATAGGATAGGATAGATAAATTGAAAGGATACATCCTGACACACAACTTACCTGATTTTGAAACACTATTTCTTGGTGTTCGAATAGAACCCAATTAATTGTTCTGGATTTCCTTTCTTGTCAATGCTATCTATAATTTATTACTTTTCAGAAAAGGTCATAACACTAGAGATATAACTGCTGATGTTAAATGGACCCTAGCTGAAATTACTCAAACTTTCCAAGAAACAGATGCATTGTTCACCCAGTTAATAGTGGTTGATATTGCCATACATATCTAGATAACTAATTGTTTTTAAATATTGTTAAAAAATTAATTGAAAGTGAAAACACATAAAAGCCAAGGCTTGTCAGTTTCTAAAGATAAATTGTGAGTCTTGAAAGTAATGGTCTGTAATTAGGATTAGAGCTAGATGTCTACAAGGTTTTAGAAAATTCAGCAAAATAAAAAGGTCAGAAATTTTAAATTCTACTAATTGAGATTCATTTGAATTGTATTTAAATGTGCTTTCTTATAAAGTATTTCAGTTTCATTTTATAACTGATTGTTGCTGACATAGAAATAAAATAGATAAAAACAACTATGAGATATCATCTCACCCCAGTAAGAATAGCAAAATTTAATAGAATAGCAAGCAACAAATGCTGGTGAAACTGAAACTCTTATTTGTAAGGGACAAAGAATATAAGGGGCTGCATCCTTGGGATGTGACTATGTGCCTTGTGCATAGAAGGTATCTTCAGAAGGATGATTGCAAGCAGCTCTCTTAAGGTCCTTTGAGAAGGAAGATTACAAGCAGTTCCCATACATCTTTAGACACTGACTTTTGTGAGAAGAGAAACAAATGTTCCTGCTCTTGATAAGGTTGTTGTAAAATGAGAGAATGCACAGCGTATGAATACTCCCTTGTTCAGTTGCAGTTCTATTAGTTATAAAAAGTTTTTATCAGAAGTAGATTGTTCACAATATGTTATTCATTTTCTTGGGTTGGGTTTTTTTTTTTTTTCCAAAAGCCTATTGTCCTGATTCCTGGGAACTCAGATCTTGGTCCATTTGGACCCTGTGAGTAAATCTTAATGTTTCTACTTGTACTGAGCCCATTTGGGCTCTATGATGTAAATCTTAAAATGAACTCTTTGTTTCTAGAAGGTATAAAAAAAAAGGTGACACAGTTCCTTAGAGCTGAAGTCTTGTCTTTTGCGTTGTGTGTCTTTCTTTGTCTTCTCTTCCAGGTGGAACATTTAAGGTTCACAAAACTTATTCACTGTTGGTGAAAGTGTAACATGGCACAACCACTGTGGAAGGCAGTGTGGCACTTTCTCAAAAAGTTGTAAATAGAGATGCCATTTGACCCAGCAATTCCACTACTGGGAATATACCCCAAAGAGACAATAGTTGCCACCCAAGCAGATATATGCACACCCATGTTTATCATGGCTTTGTTCACAATAGCAATGAGCTGGAAACAACCTAAGTGCCCATGAACAAATGAATGGATAGAGAAGCTGTGGTATATTCACACAATGGAATATTACGCAGCATTGAAAAACAAGGAACTCATGCAGTACTATTCAAAATGGGTGACCCTGGAGGACATTATGCTGAGTGAAATATCTAAGTCACAAAAGGACAAATACTGTATAGTGCCCCTGTTGTAAAACAGGACTAACATCGGGGTTGGAGATAGACTGAGAAAAATGGGATAAATAATGGATGCTGCATTTAAACAGATGAGGGGGAAAACTGTTTAAAAGGGATATGTGATTAGGTATTATTGTCATGACAGGAGAATGAAGGCTGCATAGTGGAGTGCAACTAGGGGGAGGGATTAGAAAACAAAGAATTTTTCTTAAAAAAAAGAGATAAAAATAGGTACTTGAATATTGAACCTCATCCAATAATACTGTTAAAAATTACAATTTATTTAGAGATTCTAAAATCTTCCTGTTTTAAAAATTAAATGACTTTATAAAAAAATACCATTTTAATAGCATTTCAAATTTACTTTCTTGTATTTATAAATACAAAACTTATTGCATAAGTTTTTTTAGTGAGGTGCTGTGGAAGAGACTATGAATAATAGTCACTCTATGAACAACTGATCTGAAAACTGTTCTATCCTGTGTCATCTTTACAATCTCTGACACACTCAAGCCCATTGCCAAATCACCATGTCAATCTACCTTGTTTTGTGTCTCCCTTTCTTTTGTTGCTTACTCACTTTTCCAAGCATGATGCCCTTCTCCAAGGAATAGACTCTTCTTTGGATGCAGAGATTCCTGCACCAGTCAAACCTACAAAAGTGTAGTAGCAGCATCCAAAGTAGAGAATCAGAAACTTGACATAAGATGGAGCTGACATTGGGATTGCTACCTCACAAACCAAAGGTAAGAGTCTTTGTTCAAGTTTGTTGGAAGACTGAAGAAGGGAGACATAATTGACAGGACAAAGAGCTTGGCAACACCAGCCTAAAGACAGGAAGTTGAAGATTCAGGTGCCTATGAGCACATTTTGGAAGCAGTCCTCACTGAGTGTATCTTAACGTTAACCTGAATTATAGCTTTCTTACTTCCCTAATATAGTTCTGTGTGGTCTTTGGACTATTGCAATGGATTTTGGTCCCAATAAAGCAATAAAAATGGCACTAAAATGAGAAGAAAGTTTTGGGAGCATGGGGGATCTAAGCCTTTGGAATTGGTTGATGTTGTTGATAGGGACACTTCTTTATGGAGCTGGTAAAAGTCAGAGATGTGGCTATCTTCATGTGGCACTTGGTCTTTTTACACACACACTGCCACTATTGTTAAAGTTATTGTTATGTTCCATAGAGTAACTTGTGACTAATAGTGACCCTATGTACAACAGCTCTGAATTCTGCTCTATCCTGAGCCAATTTCATTGTCTCTAACACATATACCTTCCATTACTTCAGTCACTGAGTTAATCCATCTCATCTAAGGTTTTCCTCTCTTACACTGTCCCTCCACCCTTCCAAACATTATGTCCCTCTCCAAGGACTGGGCCCTTCTAGGAACATGCCAAAAGTATGTTAGATGGAACTTCAAAATCCTTGCCTACAAGGAGCAGCCTGGTTTCATCTTTTCCTGGACAGACCTGCTTGTACTCCTAGTACTCCATAATACGCATATTAAATGCTCTTCTCCAGCACAACTCAAAGGCATCAATTCTTCTATGATCCTTCATTATTGTCTAACTTTCTGATACATAGCAAGTAATTGTGAAGACCATGGCCTGGATGAGACACACCTTAGTCTCCCAAACTGCCTTTGTTTCTCTTTAATTACTCTGGAGAGGACCCTTACAGATTTCTCCAATAAAATTTGTCTTTTTATTTCCTGGCTATTGATATCAAGAGTGTTGATTGTGGAGCCAAGCAAGCTAAAGCTGTTAACAACCTCAATCTCTTCACCATGTGTTATGATGCTTTCAATTGAGCCAGTGGTGAGAATCCTTGTGTTCTTGACATTGAGATTTAATCTGTATTGAAGACAGGAGTCCTTGACCTTCTGCAACAGATTCTTCAGGTCCTCGTTATTTTCGACAAGCAAGGTTGAGTCATCTGCATAACTCAGATTGTTGATGAGTCTTCCTCCAATCCTGATGACCCACATTCCCACTCATAGAGGCCAGCTTTCCAGATGATCTATTTTACATATAGATTGAATAAGTGTATCCCTAGTGTACACTTTTCCTGATTTTGAGCCATGCAGTGTTTCCTTGCTCTGTTCTTATGACTGCCTCCTGGCCCAAGTATATGTTTCTCATAAGAACAATCAAGAGTTCTGGGATTTCCATTCTTCTGAGTTAGCCACAGTGTGTTGTGATCCACACAGTCAACTGCCTTTGCATAGTCAATAAAACACATATTGACATTTCTCTGGTACTCTCTGCTTTCAACAAAGATCCTTAATAGCTCTATGGTATGGAAGTAATAGGAGAAAGATTGATTGGAATTCAGAAAATTCAAACTTTAGACATGATACTAACTCTTTGATAGTTCAAAGTGCAATTTTAACTTATTAGTCTTCATCATATTCCTTTTATTTAAATAAGTTTATATGCTTAAAATTGTATATTAGAATATCAATAACATGATTAAAATTTTTTTAAAAATACAGTGTCAGAGTTTATCAAATTTTCCATGACTTGTGATCAACTCAATAATATCTAACCATAATCTATGAGTAAAGATAACTTTCTCTAGTATCCAAATTTTGAGATTATAAAGAACCAAAGTTTCTGGTAACATTCTGTTTTACATGTTGGATTGCTAACTATATGGGAAAAATTAAGAAAAATATGTATCAGGTTTGTAACTTTTCTCCATGTCTATTCAATCTATATTCTGAATTAATTATTTCAGAAGCTGAATTCTATGAAGAAGAATGTGGCATCAGTATTAATTGAAGACTCATCAATAATCTTCGTTATGAGTATGACACAAACTTGCTTGAAAGTGATGAGAACTCGAAGCACTTTTTGCAGAAGATCAAAGATTACAGCCTTCAGTATAGATTGCATTAACATAAAGAAAAAAATTCTCACCACTGGACTAATAAGCCACATCATGGAGAGAAGACTGAAACTGTCAATGATTTCATCTTTCTTGAATCCACTATCACACTTGGTACCAGAAGTCTTGAGATCAGATACATATTACACTGGGAAACTCTGCAGTAAGAGACCTCTAACAATTACTGCAGAGAAATGATGTTAGTTTGAGAACAAAATGTGCCTGAATCAGATTATAGTCTTTTAAATCACTTTCTATGCTGCTGAGAGCTGGATAATGAATCAGGATGACAGAAAGATAAATGATTCCTTTGAAACATGGTGTTGAAAAGTATATATGAAATATACCATGGACTACCAAGAGAACAAACAACTATGTGTTAAGAAGGTAAAGTCAGAGTACTTCTTGGAGGCAAGGATGGTGAAACTTCAATTCACATATTTTGAGTATGTTGCTAGGAGAGGCTACCCTTGGAGAATGATATCATGCTTTTAAATGTGGGAAGACTGCAAAGGAGAGAAAAAATTCTCAACTAGGTGGATTGATATAGCAACTACAGCCACAGACTTGCATGTGCCAGAGATTGGGTTGGGTTCAGATCTATTGTTCATAAGATCATTATGATTTGCACTTGACAACATCTAGAACAATAATAAAGACAAGGTCTGAAAGGAACAAACTAAGAATGAAAAATTGAAATGTCGCCTTCTTTGCAAATGTCAAGCTTCAGATATCTGATGGAGCACTCATCAGTTTCTGCAATACCAGCCTGCATTATCCACAGTCTTTTGAGTTTTTCCTCTGATGAATCTGAGTTTCTGTGAGATCTTCCAGTGAACCAGCAAACCCAACGGACATAGAGGAATCAGGATCCAAATGAGGAGAAATTGTTGATGTCAGAAATCATGGCATTATACAGTAGATCAAACATTTGGGAAACTGTTGACTTCTCACTTCTTAATACTGAATCATGAATACAATTGTTACCAAAGTGGTTGGATTTGCTACAAAGTTCCTGACTTCCTGTAACTTGTGACTTTGGGGGGAAAAGGGAAAAACAAGAGAGTGAGACATTTGATCTGGATGGTATCAATGCAGTTATTAGGTCGCAGTCTGTTACCCAAGGGAAAAGTTATTCATGGTACCTAAAATTAGTAGATCTAACTCTTGAGAAGCTGTTCAATTGGATACATATTGATATACAGAGTGATAAGGAAAGAGGAAAATTTACAAGTCCCTGGTCTCAGTTATCAGTAGTGGCAGCAAATGCAAGTGAAAAGACTATAGGAACTAAGATGACTGAACAAAGATCTACCAGTAAAAAAAGATGCACCCTTTAAGAGCAGGGTCTACCTGGAAAGAAACACACACACACACACACCCCAACAAAACACCTATGAGGGAGCAGCCAGAAATACCCCCCTGACCTGTGGTCACTAATATGGTAGTCCAAGTGTCAAAGGGGCACAATCAAGAAACTATGTTAACCAGAGGACATAACATACAGGAAACATACTAGTTTGTAGATCATTACCAGCAGCATCCTGAGGAACCATTACTAAGATGGACTGAACTGGACAAATTTAGAGGCAGCCTCTCTAGTTCTAAATATTGCAGAATGGAGGAAATAATTTGGTTTAATGCTTGACAAGATCTCTATCTATCTATACAACTGTCAGCTAAGAGCACAAGATAGTTAAACAATACATTAACCCTGGAGGAGACAATTAGCTTGATAGAGTGGATAAGATATGAGATGAGGTTTGTTTATCCTTCAAAGGGGAAACATCTCCTTTCCTCATCTACTTAACAAATGCAGAGGAAAAGGTTGATGTTATTGCATATGCAAGCCACATTGAAATGGCTTTATGACATGGGTGACATTCTTTCAATCAGTACACCCTTTACAGAGGCTCCAAAAAGGGTGCTTTGTGTAGCTTTGCTATTGGAGAACAAAGAGACAATTGAAGAAGCTATAATATTTCTATTGAACTTTATGAGTTTTAAGGATACAAGGAACATCAGGGTGATTCATAAGCAAATGGGAGAATACTAGGGGGAAAAGTTTCACCCTCACAGGTTGGAGATTTTTAGACAATTACTCTAAAACTGGATTAATGAAGTATAGATTGATGGAATTGAGACAAATGTTCTAAGACAGCACTGTCAAAGCTGGGTGGACCAATGAGAAGACTCCTTCTGTTGTATAACACCAAGAAGGCCTGAACAAATCCATTCTATTCATTTAAATCATGAGATAATTAATAAGGGGGACCTTTCCCAGAATCACTTGAAGCAGAAGCTCAATTAGTTGATCAAGATAGGAAATTTTCAGAAAGGCCAGAACCTTCTGGTCCAATGCTGAGCAGAGTATCTGAAGCCATATGGCCACATGTGGGTAAATGGCCTGGGAGTGGAGAAGAAAACTTCTTGGGGCCTCTGGACACAAGAGGCCAATGTATTGTAATCTACAAACCTATTGATAAAACCCTGAAGGGACCTAAAATTGTATTAGGAGGATATGAAAATACAGCTCTTAATGGTACTAAAGTGAAAGGCTGAATAAGAATTGGAAAATATGAACAAATGTTTCATGAAGTAGCTGTATCTCCTTTACCTGAAAGTATTATTGGTATGAATATTATGTGTAATTGGAGAACATGCCATCTACCAGTTATTGAAAAATTAAGGATCTGTAAGTCTGCCCTGAGGCCAATGTATATTGAACATATTAAATGGCATCATTAGAATCACTTGAGATAATTCAGGTTGTTTATTTGAAACAATATAAAATATTTGTTGTTGTTGTTATATGCCGTCGAGTCATGTGCGACTCATAGCGACCCTATGTACAACAGCCCTAAACCGTGCTCTACCCTGTGCCAATCACCCCAGTCACTGAATCAATCCATCTCATAGAGGGTCTTCCCCTCTTCCGCCGTCCCTCCACCCTCCCAAGCATGATGTCCCTCTCCAAGGACCTGTCCCTTCTTGCAACATGCCCAAAGTATGTCAGATGAAGCCCCAGAATCCTTTCCTCCAAGGAGTAGCTTGGTTTAACCCTCCTCAGGATGAATCTGTTTATTTTCCTGGCAGTCCATGGTACATTCAATACTCTTCTCCAGCATCACAGCTCAAAGGCATCAATTCTCCTTATGTCCTCCCTAGTCACTGTCCAGGTCTCTGATGCATAACAAGTGATTGCAAAGACCATGGCCTGTATCAGGCGCACCTTAGTCTCCAGAGAGACACCGTTGCTCTTGAGTACTTTAGAGAGGTCCCTAACAGCAGACTTTCCCATAGCAATACATTTTTTGATTTCCTGGCTGCTCGTGCCAAGAGTGACTGTGGTATTAGAGACAGTATTAGAGACAGTGAGATTGGCTTTAGATATGGGAGCTTTCCAATTTCCTGTTCATAAGGTCACTCACTATGAGGCATAGTTGAGTTAATGGTACTTAGAACAACACCACCAATAATTGATGACTGGGCATGGGTTGATCAGAATCCAAGCAAATGAAGCTGAGATGTTTTATTCTGTGTGTGAGCTAGTGTTGATTTATGCCACCTGAGGGCTTACACTTGACTAGACTTTATGTTAAACATTCTATCTAGAACAACAAGGCATTCTTCTGAGAAAAGATTATGATTGTATCTTCAGAGCACTGGTTTGATAGAGATGAGATCAGAAATCAGCTATCTAAAATGAAGGAAATTAAGGTTTGAGACATGAAGTTGTTAGCTTGCATGCTTTCATGAATATATTTCTCATTATGCTTATAAGGGGAAAGTTAATTCCTCAAATATGAAATTTAATGACTAGAAAAGTCTATCATGTCAAAGTTTTATTGTTCAAAATTGCCTTGTGGTGAAATATTTATTACATTAAGGAGTGATTAAGGTGAGACACAAGTCCCACCCTACTAGATGCTTATATATGATCACTGGATCTCAGTGATAGCTATTTCTTTTTTGGTTTTTTCTTTGTGGCACTTTTTGTAAAAAAACCCAAATTTTTGTTTCATACTGCTTTACTTTCAAAGTTCATGTACACTGTTTTTCACACTGGATATTTTACATTTCCGTTACACAGCCCTCCCTTTACCTATCAAATTGTTTTTGACTCTATAATTATCCCCCTTTTTTGGCACCAGCAGCCAGGAAATTAAAAGGCGCATTGCCATGGGAAAGTCTGCTGTTAGGGACCTCTCCAAAGTGCTGAAGAGCAGTGGTGTCTCTCTG
>NW_006399771.1:24043368-24044717 GCF_000299155.1 Elephantulus edwardii | reverse complement strand
GGGAGTGTCAGAGACAGTGCGATTGGCACAGGACAGAGCGGAGTTTAGGGCTGTTGTACATAGGGTCGCTATGAGTCGCAGGTGACTCGACGGCACATAACAACAACAACAATTATCCCCCTGCCCATCCTTACTCCTCCATTCCTATCCTCCCTCTTTTGAAGACTCAGATATGTTTTACTAATTATTGTTCTATTTCTAAAATAATGATCTTATACAATATTTGTCCTTATGGGACTGAGAGAGTTTACTTAGTGTAAGGTTTTCTAGTTCCTCCCAAGTTAGGTAGTTGTTGTTGTTGTTATTATGTGCCATCAAGTAGCTTGCAACTCATAGCAACCCTATGTACAACAGCCCTAAACTCAGCTCTCCTGTGCCAAGGGAACTGTCTCCGATACACCCACCACAATTACCCCAGCCACTGAATCAATCCACCACATAGAAGATCTTCTCCTCCTGCATTGTCCCTCCACCCTACCAAGCATGATGTCCCTCTCCAAGGACCAGTCCCACCTTACAACATGTCCAAATGTATCAAACAAAGCCTTAGAATCCTTTCCTCCAAGGAGCAGCCCAGTTTAACCCTCTCAAGGATAAATCTGTTTGTTTTCTTAGCAGTCCATACTCTTCTCCAGCACCTCAGCGCAAAGGCATCAATTCTCCTTCTATCTTTCCTAGTCATTGTCCAACTCTCTGACACATAGCAAGTGATTGAAAAGATCATGGCTTCCATCAGATGCACCTTTGTCTCCAGAGAGACACCATTGCTCTTCAGTACTTTGTAGAGGTCCCTAACAGCAGACTTTCCCATTGCAATATGCCTTTTAATTTCCTAGCTGCTGATGCCAAGAGTGTTGACTGTGGAGCCAAGTAGACTAAAGCTGTGAACAATCTCAATCGCTTCATCATCCATCCTGATGCTGTCCAATGTTGAGAATCTTTGTCTTCTTGACATTGAGCTTCAATCCATATTGTACGCTGCACTCCTTGACCCTCTGCAGCAAGCGCTTCAGGTCCTCCTCAGTTTCAGCAAGCAGGGCTGCGTTATCTGCATAACGCAGGATGTTGATAGATATCCCACCAATGCTGATGCCACATTTCTCCTCATAGAGCCCATCCCGCCAGATAATCTGATTAGCATACAGGTATGGAGACAGTACCCATCCCTGGTGCACCCTTCCCAATTTTGAACCATGCAGTGTTTCCTTGCTCTGACTTCTGACGACTGCCTCTTGATCCAAGTATAGGTTTCCCATTAGCACGATCAAGTGTTCTGGTATTCCCATTCTTCTCAGAGTCAGCCACAGTTTGTTATGATCTACACAGTCAAATGCCTTTGCATAATCAAT
>NW_006399771.1:24041540-24043238 GCF_000299155.1 Elephantulus edwardii | reverse complement strand
TTGTTCCAGTCGTTTTTGGATAATCTTCAGTAGAATATTGCTTACATGTGAAATCAATGATATTGTTCTATAGTTTCCACACTCTGTTTGGTCACCCTTCTTTGGACTGGGAACAAATATAGATCTCTTTCAGTCAGTTGGCCAAGTGGTTTTTCTCTAGATTTCTTGGCACAACTTGGTGAGCACATCCAGGGCAGCATCTGTTAGCTGAAGTATGTCAACTGGTATACCATCTATTCCTGGGGCCTTATTTTTTGCTATTTCCTTCAAAGCAGCTTGAACTTCTTCCTTCATCACCATCAGCTCTCTCTCATGTGTTGTTTCATTAAATTCTTCTGTGTCTGCCAATTCTTTTCAATACAGTGACTCAGTATATTGTTTCCATCTTCTTTTAATACTTCCTGGATCATTTAATATTCTGCCTAAAGCATCCTTGATTATGGCGACTTGAGGTTTGAATTTGTTCTTCAGTTTCTTGAGCTTAAGTAATGCTGAGTGAGTTCGGCCCTTTTGATTTTCTCACACCAGCTCCTTGCACATTTCATTGTAATTTTCAAAATCATTGCTTTTGCATGGTGCAGGGTATCCCATCATGTGAATGTACCATAATTTCTCAATCCATTCCATTGTATTTGGACATTGTGGCTGTTTCCATGTTCTTGTGATGGTGACTAATGCTGCTATGTTCTTTTGATGTACAGATCTCATTTTGTGCCTCAGTTCTAAATTTCTCTGAGTATATTCCAAGAAATGTAATAACTGCATACTATGGAATTGCTATGTTCAGCTTTATGACAAAAGGCCAAACTGCATTTCAGAGTGGTTGTACTATTTTAAAATCCCATCAACAGTGTATAATAACTCCTTTCTCTCCACATCTTATTCAGTATTTATTACTTGCTGTCCTGTTAAAGTTTGCCAATGCTACTTAGAAGAATAGTATCTTATTGTGGTTTTGATGTGTATCTTTCCAGTGATTTTGAGCATTTCTTCATGTGTAGGTTGGCCATGTGAATATATTTCTCTGTGAAAAGTCTTCGCATGCCTTTTGCCTATTTTGTAATTGTGTTATCAGTCCTTTTTCTTGTGGAGGCCTTATAGGATATTGTAAACTGTTGAAATGAGACCCTTATCTGAAATGGTATTGCCAAATGTTTTTTTCCCAGTCAGTTGGTTTTCTTTTCATTCTGTGGTGAAATGTTTTTGATGAATACAGGGATTTAATCCTTAGAAAGTCCCATTCATTGATTTTTAGCCTCTCCAAGTTGTGCATATGTGGCTATATTTGGCAGTCTCTTTATACCATAGATGAGGGCTTCTAAGCTTGATCCCAGTTTGTCTCTGATGAACTTTAGTTTTGAGCTTTACTCTCAGGTCACTGTTACACCTTGAGTTGATTTTTGTGTATGGTGTGAAATGTGGATCCTGTTTCAGCTTTCTTCAGGTACTAGTCTAGTTTTGCCACCACCATTTGTTGAAGTGGCTGTCATGTCACCATTTGATTGGTTTTATTTCTTTATTGAATAACAGTGACAGTAGATAGTTTGGTCCATTTCTGGGTTCTTAATTCTTTTTTCATTGGTCTATGTGCCTGTCATTGTACAAGGACCATGACGTTTTGGTTACTACCATTTTCTAGTAGATTTTGACATAAGGTAATACTATGCCTGTAGAACTTTCTCACCACTGGGCCAATTG
>NW_006399771.1:24039777-24041372 GCF_000299155.1 Elephantulus edwardii | reverse complement strand
TCTGATACAGGCCATGGTCTTCGCAATCACTTGTTATGCACCAGAGAATTGGACAATGACCAAGGAGGACAGAAGGAGAATTGATGTCTTTGAGCTGTGGTGCTGGAGCGGAGTGTTTAGAATACCATGGACTGCTAGGAAAACAAACAGACTTGTCCTAGAAAGGGTTAAACTGGGCTGCTCTTTGGAAGCAAGGATTCTGAGGCTCTGTCTAACATACTTTGGACATGTTGTAAGCAGATACCAGTCCTTGGAGAAGGACATCATGCTGGGGAGGGCGGAGGGCTCTCTATGAGGTGGATTGATTCAGTGACTGGGGTTATCGGGATGGGGATGGGAGTGTCAGAGACAGTGCAATTGGCACAAGACAGAGCAGAGTTTAGGGCTGTTGGGCATAGGGTCGCTATGAGTCACAAGCGACTAGATGGCACATAACAACAGCAACCACACTATGCCTCTTATTTCATATTTGTTTTTTAGAAGTTCTTTGCTCACTCAGGTTCTCTTTCCCCTCCAAATAAACCTGACAATTTTCCTTTCAATCTCCTTGAAAAATTAACTTGATAAATGTATTGGGATTGAATTGAATATGTGGATTACTTTCAGTAGGATTGTCATTTCTACAATATTGATCCTTCCTATTCATAAATAGGATACCTTTTCCCCATTTACCTAGGTCTTTTACTGTGTCTCAAAGGAATGTTCTGTAGTTTTCTTTGTGTAGGTCTTTTGTGAGGTTCACTCCCATGTATCTCAATTTGAGATGTGTTATTTTAAATTTTTTTCCTTCTGAGTTCTCGTTATTGTAAAGGAATCCCACTGATTTTGGAGTATTGCCCTTCTATCTTGCCACTGCTAGCTCTAACAATTCTGCGTGGTGGTTTTTGGTTTTTGGTCTGTTTTTGCTTTTATTTTATTGTTGTTGAATCCTTGGTTACATTATTATATCATCTGCACATAGTGACAGATTCACCACTTTTTTTCAAATCTTGATGCCTTTTATTTCCTTCTCTTGTTATTTTACCCTAGTAAGTATTTCTAATACAATATTTAATAGAATTGGTGAGAGTGAGCTTCTTTGTCTGGTCCCTATTCATAAGGAAAAGGCTTTAAATCTTTCTCATTTAGAATGATATTGTCTCTTGATTTTGTATATATACTTTGCATTATGCTGAAGAAATGTCCTTCTATTCCAATTTTTCTGAGTTCTTTATCATAGGGGTGTTGGATTTTGGCAAATACTTTTTCTGCACCAATTGCTAAGATTACATTGTTTTTTTTATTTGCTGGTTTGAGGACCTGAACACTAATGAACAAAAACCATATGACCTGTGGGAGGATATCAAGAATATAATACATGAAGAATGCAAAAGACCATAACAAAGAGAGGGGAAGAAGAAAACACCAAAATGTATGTTAAAAGAGACTCCAAATATTGCACTGGAAAGCCAAGACGACAAAGCAAATGGAAGAAATCAAGAAATTAAGAACCTGAAAACCTCTGGGAAGCAGTCAAAGCAGTAATCAGAGGTCAATTTATAGCAATAAGCAAACACATCAAAAGACAGGAAAAACAGACTATTGACTCTCTAACC
>NW_006399771.1:24034314-24036707 GCF_000299155.1 Elephantulus edwardii | reverse complement strand
GGAGTGATAGGGAATGGCAAAGGATACACTGACAAAGAAGATTAATCAGAACTGGCTTTGACAAGCACTGTGGCATTTGGACAAGAACACACTGGGAGGATGGTAGAGAGAATAGTGCAACAATGAATGCGTGGAAGCCCAAAATCTCTGTAAATGTATATGAAAATTAATAAAATATAATTATAGATAAAAAAATGAACCTGATTAGAAGATTTCCAAAGGCAGCTGAGGAAGACAAAGCAAAGTATTATATTTAAGTATGAAAGAATTTTGAGTCAGAAAATCAAAAGGAATGAACTTGCTCAGCATTTCTTAAGCTTAAGGAACTAAAGAACACATGCAGGTTTTGTAATATTGAAGACTGCTGTGGGCAAAATGTTGAATGATACAGGAAGCCGTAAAAGACAATGGAAGCAGTATACAGAAAGAATTGGTTGACACAGAAGAATTTTATGAAACAACATATGATCAAGAGGTAGTGGTGATGAAGGAGGAAATTCAGGCTGTTCTGTGTAATTTAGCAAAAATGAAGGCCTCAGGAATTGATGAAATATGAATTTATATATTTTAACAAAGGGATGCTCTCCTGGACTTGCTCGTCAGGTTGTGCCAAGGAATCTGAAGGACAACTACCTGGCCAACTGACTGGAAAAGATCCATATTTATTCCAATTCAAAAAAATGGTGACACAGCCAAGTAGGGAAATTATCAAACAATATCACTAATATCACACACAAGCAAAATCCTGCTGAAGATCATTAAAAAGAATGCTACTGGAACAGCACATCAACAAAGAACTGCCAGAAATACAAGTTGGGTTTAGACTAGGTCATTGCACACTAGACATTTTCCCCAGTGTCAGATGGATCTTGGGAGAAAGCAGAGAGTAACAGAGGAAAGTATATCTGTGTTTCATTGATTCTGCATAGACATTTGACACCATGAATCAAAACAAATTGCGGAGACTTCAATGAGAATGTGAAATCCAGAACACTTGATTTGTTTGTGGGAAACCTATACTCAAACCATGAAGCAGTTCAAAACAGAGCAAGGAAACACTGCATGGGTCAAATCAGGAAAGGAGTACATCAGAGATGCATTCTGTCTCCAAACCTTTTCAATCTATATGCAGGAAAAAACATCACTTGGGAATCTAGGCTTTATGAGGTGGAATGTAGGAAAGGTTGCTCACTATCACCTCTCCTATTCAATATTGTATTGGCAGTCTTAGCGATAGCAATAACAAAAGGGAAGGAAATAAGAGGTGTCTAAATTGATAAAGAGGAGGTAAAATTCCTCTATATGCAGATGATATGATAGCATACTTTGAAAACCCTAAAGACTCAGCAAGGAAACTTCTGGACAGCTTACTAATTCAGCAAAATGGCAGGATAAGTGATAAACATACAGAAATCAATTGGATTTCTCTACAGTGACAAAGAGAATACAGAACTAGAGTTAAGAAAAAACAATACCTATTACAATAGCTAATCACAAGATTAAATACTTCAAGTAAATCTAACTAGAAACACAAAGGATCTATTCAAAGAAAATTACAAAACATTACTGCGAGAAACAAAAAGAGACCTTGAGAAACGGAAGTGTGTATATATGTATGTGTGTGTATATATATATATATGTGTGTGTGTGTGTATATATATATATGTGTATATATATATGTGTGTGTGTGTATATATATTTGTTGTTATGTGCCATCGAGTCGCTTGCGACTCGTAGCGACCCTAAATACAAGAGCTCTATACGCTATTCCATCCTGTGCCAACCTAGCCATCTCAAACGCACTTATTCCCACCTCTCTAGTCACAGAATCGATCCATCTCATCAAAGGTCTTCCTTCACCGCCCCTCCACTCTGCCAAACATGATGTCCCTCTCCAAGGATCAGTCCCTCCTTGCAACATGCCCAAAATATGCCAGACGAAGCTTCAGAATCCTTGACTCCAGGGAACATTCTGATTTCACCCTCTCTAGGACAAACCTGTTTGTTCTCCTATCAGTCCATGGTATATTCAACATTCTTCTCCAGCACCACAGCTCAAAAGCATCAATTATCTTTCTATCAACCCTAGTCACTGTTCAACTCTCTGATGCATAGCACGTAATTGCAAAGACTATAGCCTGGATCAGGCGCACCTTAGTCTCGAGTCTAACATTGTTGCTCTTCACTATTCTTGAGAGATCCCTCACAGCTGACTTGCTCAATGCAATTTGTCTCTTGATTTCCTGGCTGCTGTTACCAAGAGTGTTGACTGTGGAGCCAAGTAAACTAAAACTGTTAACTATCTCAATCTCTTCACCGTCTATACTGATGCTGCCAATTGGCCCAGTGGTTAGAATCATTGTTTTCTTGATGTTGAGCTTCAGTTCATATAG
>NW_006399771.1:24008690-24033999 GCF_000299155.1 Elephantulus edwardii | reverse complement strand
CACAGCTTATTGTGATCCACACAGTCAAAAGCTTTTGCATAGTCAATGAAGCACAGACAGACATTCTTCTGGTATTCTTTGCTTTCTGCCAAGATCCATCTAACATAAGCTATAATATCCCTAGTACTACAACTTCTTCTAAATCCAGCCTGCACATCTGGCAGATCTCTGTTGATATATTGTTCCAAACGTTTTTGGGTAATTTTCAGCAGAATCTTGCTTGTATGTGATATCAATGATACTGTTCGATAATTTCCATACTCTTTGGGTCACCTTTCTTTGGAATGGGAACAAATATTGATCTTTTCCAGTCAGTGGGCCAGCTGGCTGTTTTCTAGATTTCTTGGCAAACTTAGTGAGCACATCCAGGCCAGTGTCTGTTTGTGGAAATACACCAATTGGTATGCAGTCAACTCCCGGAGCATTGTTTTTTGCCAATTCCTTCCGAGCAATTTGAACTTCCTCTTTCATCACCATAGGTTTCTTGTTCAGATGTCATTTCATGAAATTCTTCTGTGTCAGCCAATTCCTTCTGATACAGTGACTCTGTGCATTCCTTCCATCTTCTCTTGACACTTCCTGGATCATTTAATATTCTGCCCAAAGTATCCTTAAGTAGTGCCACCGTACCTTGAATTTGTTTTTCAGCTCCTTCAGCTTAAGAAACGCTGAGCGTGTCCAGCCCTTTTGATTTTCTGACTTCAGCTCTCTGCACATTTCATTATGGTATCTTGCTTTGTCGTCCTGGGCTGCTTTTTGACATTTTCTGTTTAGCTCTTTGATTTCTTGGTTTCTTCCTTTAGCTTTGGCTTCTCAGAGCACTAATGCAATATTCAAAGTGTCATTTGACATCCATCTTGGTCTTTTCTTCTTTTTCATCCTTTATAATGATCTTTTGCATTCTTCATGGACGATTTTCTTGATATCCTCCCAGAGCTCATTTGGTCTACACTCATTGGTGCTCCAAGCCTCAAACCTATTTCTGAGATAGTTTTGAAACTTGAGTGGGATAGACTTAATATCAAATTTATTTTGATAAATTTGGACTTGATTTAATTTTCCTCAACTTCAATTTGAACTTGCATATGAGTAGTTGGTGGTCTGTCCCAAAATCAGCACCCAGCCTGACTTTCACTGCTGATACTGAGCTTCTCCACCGAGTCTTTCCACAGACGTAGTCTATTTGATTCCTACACATGCCATCAGGTGAGATCCCTGTGTATAGCCTCGGTTTATGTTTCTTATAAAAGGTATTTGCAATGAATAAATCATTTAATGTGCAGAACTCTATCATTCTATCTCCAGCCTCATTTCTCTCACCGAGCCCGTATTTTCCAGCTACAGAACCTTCTTCTCTGTTCCCAACTTTTGCATTCTAGTCGCCCATTATTATCAATGCATCTTGATTGCATGTTTGATCAACTTCTGACTGCAAAAGTTGGTAGAAATCTTCTATTTCCTCCTCCTTGGCTCTAGTTGTTGATGCATATATTTGAATGATAGTGGTATTCACTGGACTTCCTTGTATGTGTATGGATATTATCCTATCGCTCACCACATTGTATTTCAGGATGGATCTAGAAATGACTTTTTAAATTATCACACCAACCCCATTCTTTCTCACCTTTTCATCCCCAGCATAGTAAATCATATAATCGTCTGATTCAAAATGTCCCATGCCAAGCCATTTCATTTCACCAATACCTAGTATGTCAATATTTATGCGTTCCATTTCTTTCTTAACAATGTCCAGTTTTCCGATATTCATGCTTCTCATGTTCCATGTTCCAATCACTAGTGCCTGCTTTCAGCTGTTCCTTCTTCTCTGTATTTCCTTTTCTGAGATCTCAGTCTCAATTGCCATGTCCGCTAGTCCAAGCGATAGTCTAAGTGTGCTCTACTGTACATAGGGTTTTTCTAAGGCCTGTCTTTTCGGAAGTGGATAGCCAATCCTTCTTCCTAGTATGTCTCAATCTTTAAATATATATAATAGTATCTGACAGACAAGCATTCCACAGAAAAGAACCTATGAAAGACAATTGCCCAGTTATAACAATGACCAATAGATTCAATGTTACAGCCCATTGATGCTTCCTTACTACACCACCACGCCTCCCTCCTTTTGACTACACCATTCAATACCCGTCTCCCATTGACTAGCCCCTGATGTGATGGCGTAAGTCTCAAGCCATCAGGATTTCTGTGTTTCTGAACATATCATGCTGCTGTGAATCTCTTATGATGCAGCCAATATGACTTCAATTTAAAATTCTTAAGTACAACTGTAATGTGCAACTTCCATTCTAGGATTGCCTTCTTATGGGTTAATATTGCTTGTTATATACCTTGCTTTTGGATAGGAAAACTCAGTATTGTGAAAATGACAATTCTACCAAAGGTAATATAAATGTTCAAAGCATCACTAACACAAATACTGATTCCATTCTTCAAAGAGATGGAAAAGGCAATCTCCAATTTCATTTGGAATGGAAAGAGACCCTAAATAAGAAAAGCACTCCTTAAAAAGAGAAGCAAGGTAGGAAGCATCTTACTCCCTGATTCCTGATTTCAAATCCTACTACCCTGCTGTGGTGGTCAAGAAAGTGTGGTACTGGTACAATGACAGACATATAGATCAATGGAATAGAATTGAGAATCCAGAAATCAGCCTATCTACCTATGGTCAACTGATTTTTGACAAGGAGATGAAATCAGTTAAGTGGGGAAATGACAGCCTTTTAACAAATGGTGCTGTCAAAATTGGAAAACTATCTGCAGAAAACTCAAGAAAGATCCACAACTTACTCCATACAAAAAAAAAAAAAAAAAAAAAAAAAAAACCTAACTCAAGCTGGATCATGGACCTAGGACTAAAACCAAGGACTATAAACTTCATTAAAGAAAAGCTTGGAAGAACTCAAGAAGTCCTAATCCACAACAAAAACAGTATTCCAAGCATTCTGAAAAACCTACAACTAGGAGAGGATAAAATAAATGAATGGGACTTTCTAAGAATCAAATCCCTCTGCACATCCAAAAACTTCTACAGCAGGTTAAAAAACAAAGCCACAGACTGGGGAAAAAAAAATTTGGTAATGACATGTCTGGTAAGGAACTTATGTCTAGAATTTATAGAATTTTCAAGCACCACAATGAGATAAAGGTAAACAACCCAATAGCAAATTTAGTACAGGATATAAACAGACACTTCACCCAAGAAGACATTCAGATGACGAACAAACACATGAAGAAAAATGTTCAAAATCCCTAGTTCTAAGAGCAATGAAAATCAAGACAACTATGAGATATCATCTCACCCCAGCAAGAATAGCAAAATTCAACAGAGTAGCAAACAGCAAATGCCAGCGAAGTTGTGAAGAAACTGGAATCCTTATTCGCTGTTGATGGGAGTGTTAAAAAGTACACTATGGAAGGCAGCATGACACTTCCTCAAAAAGTTGGAAATAGAAATACCATTTGACCCAGCAATTCCACTACTTGGAATATACCCTAAAGAAACCAGAACTGCCACTCAAGCAAATTTACGCACACCATGTTTATTGCTGCTTTGTTCTCTATAGCAAAGAATTGTAAATAACCCATATGCCCATCAACAAACAAATGGAGAGACAAGCGGTGGTAAATTCATACAATGGAATATTTTGCCACAACGAAACAAGAAACTCATGAAATAGTATACAAAATTGGTGACTGTGGAGGACACTATGCTCAGTGAAATATCTCAGTCACAAAAGGTCAAATGCTACATGGTGCCACTATTATAAAACAGGACTGACATTGGGGTTGGGGGGAAACTAGGAAGAGAGGGAATAAATAATGTACATTGCCTTTGAGCTTTGGTATTGGAGAAGAGTATTGAGGGTACAATGGATTGCTATGAAAACAGATTCATCTTGGAGAAGGTTAAACCTGGCTGGTCCTTGGAGGCAAGAATTCTGAGGCTTTGTCTGACTTACTTTGGTCATGTTGTAAGGAGAGACTGACTGGTCCTTGGAGAAGGACATCATGCTTGGGAGGGTGGAGGGCAGGTGTAGGAGGAGAAGGCCCTCTAGGAGATGGATTGATTTGGTGACTGGGGTAATTGGGATGAGTGTGTCGGAGACAATGAGATTGGCACAGGACAGAACAGAGTTTAGGGTTGTTGTACATAGGGTAGCTTTGAGTTGCAAGTGAGTCGACAGCACATAACAACAACAACACTGCATTGAAATGGATGAGGGAGAGAACTGTTTGGAGGGAATACATGATTAGGTATTATTTGCTCCACAGAAGTCCAGAATAAGAGCTGCATGATAAGGTGGACTGGCAGGGGTGGGTGGTGGGAGTTGTGTAACAATGATTTTTTTTTCTTTTCAAAGAGAAAAGTGAACTGAGGGGGAGGGGTAGGCAGGGAGAAAAATCTGCAACAATAAATGAATGGAAATCCATGTTCTCTATAAACTGGCAATAAAAGCTGAATTTAAAAAAATTGGAGGAAGATTCATCTACCCCCTACATTATGCAGATGACACAAGTTTGCTTTCTGAAACTGAGGATGACCTGAAGAGCTTGCTGCAGAAGATCACAGACTATAGTCTTCAATATGAATTGAAGTTCAATATCCAGACGACAAAGATTCTCACCACTAGGCCAATTGGAAGCATCATGATAGATGGGGAAGACATGGAGATTGTTAACATTTACAGCTTGCTCAACTCCACAATTAGTACTCTTGGCACTAATAGTCAGGAAATCAAAAGAGGAATTGCACTGGAAAAATCTGCTGTCAGGGACCTCTTCAGAGTACTGAGAAGCAGCGATGTCAGTCTAAAGACTAAGTTGCACCTGATCCAGTCCATGGTTTTCACAATTACATCAGAGAGCTGGACAATGATTATGGATGGCAGAAAAGGAATCGATGCCTTAGTTGTGGTGCTAGAGAAGAGTCTTGAACATACCATGGACTGCCAAGAAAACATTTAATTCTGTCTTGGAGAGGGTGAAACCAAGTTTTTCTTTGGTGTCTGGAAGTGTAAAGCTCCATTTCACTTACTTTGGGCATGTGTCTAAGAGGGAGCAGTCCTTGGAGAAGGACATCATGTTTGGAAGGGTGGAGGGAGAGTACAGGAGAGGAAGCTTCTAGGTGAGATGGATTGATATAGTAACTCGGGTAATAGAGCTAGGTGTATTAAAGTCAATGAGATTGGCTCAGAGTAGAGCAGGCTTCAGAGTTGTTGTATATAGGGTGACTATAAGTCTCAGTCAACTGGAAGGCATACAACAACAATATTTGCTTTGTTAATGTGGTAAATCACATTGGTTGTTTTTCTTAAATTGAACCATCCATGTATACCTGCTACGAATCCCATTATGAATTATTTGTGTGTATGTGTTTTTGTGTGTATGCTTTTATATTCAATTGGCTAGGATTTTTTGCATCTATAGTCATTAGGGGTATTGGTCTAGAGTTCTTTTTCTTGGTAATACCTTTGCCAGGTTGCGGTAATAGGATTATGCTTGCTTTATAGAATGAATCTAGGAGTGTTTCCTCTTTTACTACTTTTTAAAAAAATACTTTAAGTAGAATTGCTGATAAATCTTCTCTGAATGTTTGGTAGAATTCATCTGTAAAACCATTTGGTTCAGGACTTTTCTTATTGGGAGATCTTTTTATGACCTGTCCAATTTTTTTTCTTTTGTAATGGGTCTATTAAAGTGTTTTACATCTGTCCATGTCAATCTGGATAGGGTATGAGCTTCATAGAATTTTTTTATTTCCTCTAAACTTTCAAATTTATCATAGTATAGCTTTTCAAATATTCTGATATTAACGACTTAATTTCATCTGGTTCTTTGTGATGTCACCTCTATAATTTCTTAACTGAGTTATCTGTGTCTCCTCTTTGTTTTGTTTTTTTCTTTTGTTAAGTTTGCCAGGATTTGTCAATTTTATTGACTATTTAAAAAAATGCACTCCGGTTTTATTGATGGTTAAAAAAATTTTTTTAAATTTCTATCTCATTGATTTCAGCTCTTAATAATTTCCTTTCTTCTGGAGGCTGTAGGACTAGATTGTTGTTCTTTTTCTGTCTGATAAAGGTGTTGAGTTAGATCATTGATATTTTCTTCATTCTTTACATGTGTGCCTACTGCTATGAACTTCTCCCTGAGGACTGCCTTAGCTGCATCCTAGAGGTTTTGGTATGTTTTATTTTCATTTGTTTCAAGAAACATTTTTATTTCATTCATTATTAACTTTTATAACTAAATCATCTTCTCATAAAGGATAGTTTCCCTATGGGCCATTCTGTAAGCTTTACCCTCCTGTTGTTAATATCTAGTTTTGTGGCATTGTGATCTGAGAAGATATTTTGTACTATTTTAATGTGGTTTGGTTTTTTTTTTTAATTTGTTGAGGCTTGCTGTGTGTCCTAGTATATGATCAATTCTGGAGAATTTACCATGTGTACTTGAGAAGAGAGTGAATTGAGTTTTAATTGCGTGCATTACCCTGAATACATCCACAGGTCAAATTGTTTGATTGTGTAGTCTATATCTTCTGCATCTTTGTTAAGATTCTTTTGAATTGGCCAATCCTATAATGGTAGTGGTGTTTTGAAGTCTCCCAAAATTATTGTGATACTATCTATTTCTTTCTTCAATTCAGTTAACTATTGTTTTATGTATTTTATATATTTATAATTTGGTGCATAAATGATGACCAAGGTTATGTCTTCTTGATATTTTGTGTCTCTTTAATCAGTATGTAATGACTTTTCTTATATTTTATGGTGGTTTCTATCCTCAAGTCCATTTTATCAGAGGTTATTATTGCCACTCCTTCTTTTTAGAGGTTGCCAATTGCTTGGTATATTTTTTCCAGCCTTTGATTTTTGAGTCTGTCTTTCTCTTCAATTTTTAGATATGTCTCTTGTAAGCAACATATTTATGGGCTTTTTTTCTAATCTATTCTGCTACTCTTTTTCTCTTGATTGACACATTTAGTCCATTCACATTAAATGTGATTATTGTCTGGCTAGGTTTTACCATTGCCATTTTGCTGAGTTTCATTTTCTATTGTTTCTGGCTATTGTGATCAGTTCACTTTCCTTTGGCATTTCTGTATGAAGGATTTCCCTTAAAATACCTTGTAGTTTTGATCTTGTTTTCACAAATTCTTTAAATTCCTTCTTTTCTGCAAAAGATTTAATTTTTCCTTTATATTTGATGGAGATCTTTGCTGAGTATAGGATCATTGGTTGACAATTGTTTTCTTTTTAATTTCTGTATATGCCATCTCATTGTTCTCTAGCTCACATGGTTTCTCCATCATTTCTTCTGTCTGGAAACAGGAGTGGGATCTACTCCCAAAACAGCTTGCCTGTGGAAACTCTATGAACTTGGAGAAACAATGAAAGTTATACAAGTGTTCAGGTCTTTTGTTTATAGGGTCGCTATGAATCATCTACAACTCCACAGCACTTACAACAACAACAATGTCGGCCAAGTGGATAGAAAGTTACGCTACCAAGCCAAAGGTGGGTGATTTTAATCTGCAACCCTCAAGCCTGGTTTTAATTGTTTTTTGTCAAACATTCCTCTAAGTGATATAGCACTGGTCTGTTCAATTGCTGTACAGAGATAACTCATGGTTGCTGTGATGCTAAACACTGTGACACTGATGTGCCAAATGTGATAATGGTCACTCATGGTGAGGAGTGTTTGGTGGAGTGTCTTGATTAAAACAAACTTGGAAGTAATAGTGACATCCAGCGATAAGGGTTACTCGTGGTAAAGAGTGATGGAGCTCCTTGATTAAAACAAACTTCAAAGCAGGAGTGGCATCAACTTCTGAAATAGCATGCATCTGGAAACTCTATGAACTTGGAGAACTAGGACACTAGAGTTCCAATATTTATATATAATAATATATGCATTATACACAGAGAGAGGGTGAGGGGGAAGAAGGGGCCAGGGGGAGAGGGGGAGAAGTGGAGAGGGGGAGGTGGAGAGGAAGGGGGAGAAATAAAGAGAAATAAAGAGAGAGATTGAGATATTGAGATTTGTCACAGCTTCAGCTTGCTTTGCTCCACAATCAATGCTCTTGGCACCAACAGCCAGGAAATCAAAAGACAAATTACATTGGGGAAATCTGCTGTCAGAGTATGGAAGACTTAACAGTGTCAGTCTAGCGACTAAAATGTGCCTGATCCAGGCCATGGTCTTTGCAATTATTTGCTATGCACCCGAAAGCTGGACAATGACTAAGGATGTTAGAAGAAGAATTGATGACTTTGAGTTGTGACATAGGAAAAGAGTATTAAATACACCATGGACTGCTAACAGAACAATCAGATCTATCCTGGAGAGGGTGAAGGCAGGCTGCTCCTCGGAGGCAAGGATTTTCAAGCTTCATCTGACATACCTTGCACATATAGCAAGGAAGGATCAGTCATCCTTGGAGAAAGGCATCATGCTTGGAAGGATGGAGGGACAATGCGAGAGAAGATCCTGGAGGAGATGGATTGACTCAATGACTAAGGTAATGGGAGTAGGTGTGTCAAAGACAATGAGGTTGCCTTAAGATAGAGCAGGGTTCAGAGCTGTTATACACAAGGTTGCTATGAGTCACAAGCGAATCAATGACAGCACATAACAGCAATAACCCTTATGGGTTGTTATTGCTGTTGTGTACCATGAATTTGGAATCACACATAGCTTACCCTCCAGTGGGGTTTTAGAAGCAGTAAATCACTGTAAGAGATTGCCCATCCTTTCCCCATAGAGCAGCTGGTGGATTTGAACCATGTGCTTTGACTTGTACCACAGTTTCTTACCACTAAGGCACCAGAGTTTAGGCATTCTTTAACTTTTTAACTGGTATTTGCAAATGAATTCTCAAGGTCATATGAAAATTAATTTATCTTCTATGTCTTCATAAATATCTATTATTTTTCCCCCCATGGACTTTTTTTTAATGCAGTTTGAAACTCCAAGAACACTAGGGTTTTAGAAGAGTAGGGTTAAGACTAACAGAAGCTAGTCTTCCTGTATAATGTGTAATGGTTAAATTTATCCCTGAGGAAGAATGTAAATTCATTGCAAATGATACTTTAATGGAGCTTAGCTCTTTTGTCATGCAAAAGGATCCAGATGAATGTGACAGCCAGCAGCGATTCCTTTGGGAAGCAGAGCAACAGGAACTATGGTATCTTGTCAGAAATAAGTAAATAAATACCCTCAGTTTTCTCATTTTAACTATTGTATCCTATCAAAGAAATATAAATCATTATTTGTATGGTATTAATATATGTTTTCTAAAAGCATGATACAAGTACTAGGGATTTTTAGTTTTTATTTGGTAGATCTGGCAGGTATGTTACTCATGGTATACTGGAGAAAATATTAGCTTCTGCAAAGTTGCAGGATACTCATAAGTGAATAAGCATTTAAATAGATTGCCCCTTTCATTGTCATGGGTTATATTACTTCATTGACTATGCCTTTTACAAAACTGAATACTATCCTTTTTTATGTATAGTTTTCTCTACATTAGATCATGCATTATGATGATAACATCTTGGCTTTCACTAAATAAATAGATCTCTAATGTTAAAATACATGTACAGAAAAATGCTTAAACAAATTTGCATCCAATGAGCCTAGCGAAAAAACACAACTTACCATGAGACATTTTATAAAATTAAATGTCCTTTAAACTATACAAAACTAAAATATAATGCTCTGTGAGTTGACAATGGTAGACTCTCTCTCACTTTAAGTATGTTATCAGAAGGCACTATTCCACTGGGGGGGGGGCAGATATTATACTTGGAAAAGTAGAGGGAGGAAGACTTTCAACAAGACAAGTGGATAGATATAGTGAATGCAACAAAGGATTTGAGTAGTGAAGAGAGAATAAGGATGGTTCTGGAAGTGACAAGGTTTTGACAGATGTGCTGGAGTCAACTTTTTGTTATTATTTTAAATGTTATTGAGTCACTTGTGGCTCATAGCAACCCTCATAGCACAATAGCTTGCAACTCTGCCTTACCCGGAGCCACTCTCACTGTATCTGCTGTTGTTGTTGTGGATTACCTTCAAAGTGAGCACAACTCTTAGGGACTTTATGAACAAAAGGCCTGAAGCCCCTCTACAACTACCTACATTTATTAAACTTCATAGAGTTTCCAGATGTATGTTGTTTAGGAAGTGGATGCCACTCCTGCCTGGCCCATTACCCTAGTCACTGTGTCAATCCATCTCATCCAGGGTTTAATTTTTCTGTGTTTCTATCCACCCTTTTAAGCATGATATTTTTCTCCAAGGACTGGTCCCACCAGGCAACAAGCCTTAAGTATGTGAGATGGAGCTTCACAGAAGAAATTTGATTTCATCCTCTCCAGGACAGATCTGTTTGTTTTCTTGGCATTCCATGACATGTTTAATACTGCTAATCCCAGAGTTTGTTCAATACTCTGTCACCTTTATTTATTGTCCAGCTCTCTGATGCATAGCATCATTAATATCATGGCCTGAATCAGATGCACCTTAGTCTCCAGACTGGCATCATTGCTCTTCAGCACTCTGGAGAGATCTCTTACAGCTGATTTTACTAACACAATCCATCTTTTGATTTCTTGACTGCTAGTGCCAAAGAATAACAAAAGAAGAAACATTTCCTCTGAACTATGGTGTTGGAGAAAACTACAGACCATCCCATGGACTGCCAAAAGAACCAACAAGTATGTCTTGGAAAGTGTGCAGCCAGAGGGTTCTTTAGAGGCAAGGATGAGGTGGCTTTGCCTCATATACTTCAAGCACGTTGCGAGAAGGAGAGGGATCTGATTCACTAAAAGGTGGAGGGTCAGTAAAAGAGAGGAAGACCCTTGCAAAATGTCAGTGACACAATGACTGCTGCAATGAATTCTAGTGTGTCAGGAAGTGTGAGGATGACACAGGCTAGGTCAGGGTTCAGATTTGTTGTTCCTAGGGTTGCTATGATTCATACTTAATTTAATGACACCTAAAAACAGCTAACAAAAGTGCCAATAGTGTTGATTGTGGAAACAGGCAAGCTGAAATAGTTAACAATATCAATCTCTTTTCAATCATGATGCTGCCAATTGGCCCAGCGGTGAGAATCTTTTTTTTTTCTTTTTTCTTGATGTTGACCTCCAATCCATACTGGAGACTGCAGTCCTTGACCTTCTGCAGCAAATGCTTCAGGTCCTCTTCAGTCTCAACATAACACAGATTATTGATGAGCCTTTCTCCAATTCTCATGGCACATACTTCTTCATCAAGTCCAGCCTCCCAAATGAGTTGCTTCACCTATAGATGAAAAGATACTCCTTTCTTGACTTTGAACCATGCAGTGTTACCTTTCTCTGTTCTAACAGCTATCTTCTAATCCAAGTGTAGCTTTTGCATGAGCACAGTCAGGTGTTCTAGGACTCCCATTCTTCTCAAGCTTAGCCACAAATTGTTGTGATCTCTACAAAGCCAAATGCCTTTGCCTCTGAAAACCCCCTAGAGGGTCAGATATATATGTCAATTCTGAGTCAACAGCCCATAACAACAAGAGACTGTATATGCTTTAAACATATCAATATCAGCTCCTTACCTTTCTTATTCTTTCTCTTTCCCTTCATTATTGTCAAAGGCCTCAAAATCAATTATTGATTTAGTTTTTAAATTTAGATCAGAAAAACTCAAGGTCAAATCCTGTCTCCATACCTTTTCAACATGTATGCAGAGCAGATTATCCGAGAGGCTGGGCTCTATGAGGAGAATTGTGGCATCAGGATTGGTGGAAAATCTATTAACAATCTGCGTTATGCAGATGACACAACCCTGCTTGCTGAAACTGAGGAGGACCTCATGCACTTGCTGCGAAGGGTCAAGGACTGCAGCCTTCAGTATGGACTGAGGCTCAATGTCAAGAAGACAAAGATTCTCGCCACTGGACCAATTAGCAGCGTCAGGATGGATGACGAAGAGATTGAGATTGTTCACAGCTTCAGTTTGCTCGGCTCCACAGTTAACACTCTTGGTACCAGCAGTCAGGACATCAAAAAGCATATCACGATGGGAAAGTCTGCTGTTAGGGACCTCTCAAAGGTACTCAGGAGCAACAGTGTCTCTCTGGAGAGTAAGGTGCTCCTGATACAGGCCATGGTATTTGCAATCGCTTGTTATGCATCAGAGAGTTGGACAATGACCAGGGAGGACAGAAGGAGAGTTGATGCCTTTGAGCTGTGGTGCTGGAGAAGGGTACTGAATGTACCATGGACTGCCAGGAAAACAAACAGATTCGTCTTGGAGAGGATTAAACTAAGCTACTCCTTGGAGGCAAGGATTCTGGGGCTTCGTCTGACATACTTTGGACATGTTGCCAGGAGGGACGGGTCCTTGGAGAGGGACATCATGCTTGGGAGGGTGGAGGGACAGCGCAGGAGGGGAAGACCCTCTATGAGATGGATTGATTCGGTGACTGGGGTAATCGGGATGGGTGTGTCAGAGGAGGTGCGGTTGGCGCAGGATAGAGCAGGGTTTAGGGCTGTTGTGCATAGGTTCGCTATGAGTCGGAAACGACTCAGCGGCACATAACAACAACAACAACAACAGATTTGATTTTGTTTTCTATTGCTTCAGCTTGAAGTTGCTTATGAGTAATTAATAATCTGTTTCACAGCCAGTGCCTAGCCTAGTTTTCACAGGTGTTACTGAGCTTCTCATCTATTGCTTCTACAGGTGTAGTCAATCTGATTCCTGTGTAGACCACTCTGTGATGTCCACGTCTATAATTGTTGTTTGTGTTTCTTGTAAAAAATACTGATAAAAAGTATTTACGATGAATAAATCATTGACTGTACAAAATCTGCCATTCTATTTCCAGCCTCATTTCTGTCATCAAGTGTGTCTTCCAACTACTGATCCTTCTTCTCTGTTCCCAACATTTGCATTTCAGTCCCCCATTACTATTACTGGATCTTGGTTGCGTGTTTAATTTCTAGTTGTAAAGTTGGTAGAAATCTTCTATTTCCTTCTCTTTGGCTCTGATTGTTGGTGCATATATTTGAAAGATAGTGGTATTAATAGGCTTTTCTTGTATGTTTACAGATAGTATCCTGTTGTGTAGTACATTGTACAAGGTTGTTGTTGATTAACTTGAGTGGAGCACAACTCTTGGTAACCCTATGAACAAAAGGCCTGAGGCCCGTCCCCCCAACTATCGACATTTATCTAAAGTTCATAGAGTTTCTGGAGGCAAGTTGTTTAGGAAATGGATGTCACTCCTGTTTCCAAGGCCCATTCACCAGTTCCTGTTTGCCTACACAAGAGGCTTTCCACCCATAGCTGATTGTAAACAAAACCAGACACAGTTAATCAGCTTACATTTGTTTGCTAACACAATCAGAAATGCCCAAACAGGTTTAAGCCCAGATTTCAAGTAAATACAAAACTCTTACCCTCCAGGATTCAACTGTGCAAAGTTGGATGCTCACCCTCCAGATGGTTGGGCTCTCAGACCTGTGGCCCTCGGGCCTGGTACTAATTGTGTCTGGAGAGAATCTTTTTCTAAGTGATGCAACACTTGTTTGTCATTTTGCTGTAATGAGATAACGAGGTTGCTGTGATACTGAAATCTGTGCCACAGGTGTGTCAAATGCCATAAGGGTTTCCCATCCTACACAGGCTTTGGTGGAGCTCTCTGATTAAGATAGACTAGGAAGCAGGATGGGTCATCTACTCCCTAAATAGCAGGCCTTTGAAAACCCTATGAACTCTAAAGACAGAGGATAGTTATAGTAATGTAGTGGTAGAGCCAAGGGTCAGTTGAAATGAGGAAAAACAATAACAAACATTATTTAACAGTTGGAATATGGTTTGTAAATAGCTTGAATGTTAGAAAACTGCAAATTGTCAAACATGAAATGGAATGGATGAATATCAACATACTAGACATTATTGAGATGAAATGGACCAGGTTTGGCCACTTTGAATAAGATAATCATATGATATATTATGCAGGGAATGAAAAACAGGAAGAATAGTGTTGCTCTCATATTAAAAAAGTCAATTTCAAGTTCTATCCTGAAAACACAATGTTATGAGTGATGGTCCTACATCTAGAGCCAAAGAGGAATAAACTGAGAATTTTTACCAAATTTTGCAGTCTGGAATTGACCAATTATGCAATCAGAAATGTTAATGATAACTGGTAACTGAAATGCAAAAGTAGGAAATAGTGAACGAGAAATAGTAGTTGGAAAATATGGACTTGGTGACACAAATGAAGCTGGAAACATAATGACTGAGTTTTGTATTTACAATGATTTAATCATTGCAAATACCTTTTCTAAAAGACACAAAAGATTCCTTTACACATGTATCTTACGTGATGGGCTGCATAGAAATCAGATTGACTACATTCGTGGAAGAAATTGTTGGAAAAGTTCAATATTGGCAGTTAAAACTAGGTCAGGGGCAGACTGTGGGTCAAATCATCAATTACTCATATGCAAGTTCAAATTGAGGCTGAAGAAAATGAAAATAAGTCCACAGGAATCCAGATAAGAGCTTGAATCAATTCTATCTGAATTTAATTATCATCTTAAGAATAGGTTTGAAGCACTGAATATCAATACTAGAAGATCAGATGTCCTGTGGGATGATATCAAGGATATCTGAAGAAAGCAAAAAATCATTACAAAAACAGAAGAGAAAGAAAAATTGAAATGGATATCAGAATAGACTCGAAAGATTGCACTGGAGTGTCAAGAAACCAAAACTAAAGGGAAACATGTCGAAGTGAAAGAGCTGAATAGATGATTTCAAAGGATAGCTCAGGAGAAGAAAGAAAAGTATAATAATGGAATGTGCAGAGAGCTGGAATTAGAGAATAAAAAGGGAAGAACTCACTCTATATTTCTCAAACTGAAAAAACTGAGAAACAAATTTAAGCCTCATTTCGCAATATTAAAGGATGCTTACTCTGGGCACATGGCCAAGAGAGATTGGTCCTTGGAGAAGGACATCAGGCTCGGAAGGGTGGACGGACTATGCGGGGTAGGGAGATACAGTAACTGGGACAATGGGGGTTGGTGTGCTAGAGTTAGTGAGACTGGCTCAGGACAGGGAAGCAATCAGAGCTGCTGTACATAGGCCTGCTATGCATTGCAAGTGACTCAACCAATAACATTCTGTGACAGGTTTGGAAGCAGGAGTAGCATTCACTTCTTTAACAACTTGCCTCTGGAAACTCTATGAACTTTGATAAATGCCAGTGGTTGTAGAGGGGCTTCAGGCCTTTTGTTCGTAGGGTTGGTGAGTCATGCTCGAGTCGAAGACAATCAACAACAATATAGGCAATATACTGAATGACCCGGAAAACATCAACAGAAGATAAAGGCAATGCACAGTCACTGTGTCAGAAAGAATTGATTGACACTGGATAATTCAGGAAGCACCATATGAACAGGAGCCAATGGTAATGAAGGAGGAAGTAGAAACTGCATTGACAACGTTGGCAAAAAATAGGCCTCAAGAATTGATGTGATACCAATTGACTTGTTGGAATTAACAGATACAGGTTTCAATGTACTCATCTGTCTATGCCAGGAAATTTGGTGGATGGTTGTCTGGCCAATGGATTGGAAGAGATCCATATTTGTTCCCATTCCAAAGAAAGGTGATCCAACTAAATGTGGAAATTATCCAACAATTATCATTGCTATCACATGCAAGCGAAATACTGCTGAAAATCACTTAAAACACAAACACTGGAATAGTACATAGATAAGGAATTATCCTAAGTTCAAGTAAAAGTTCAAGCAAGGATTTACAAGAGGCCGTGACACATATCAAATTGATCCTCAGTAAAAGTAAGGAAATGAGAAGATGGTCTATTTGTGCTTTATTGACTATGAAAGATATTTTGCTGCATTGATTATAACAAGCTGTGGCTGACATTGATAAGAATGCAGATCCCAGAGCACTTGATTGTGCTCATGAGTAACCTATACCTGGACCAGGAGGCTGTTGTCTGAATGGAACAGGGAAGCACTGCTTATTTTTTTAATTGGAAGGGAGTGTTCCAGGGTTGTATTCTCTCTATATATCTATTTAATCTGGATAATGAGCAAATTATCGAGAACCTGGACTCTATGAGGAGGAGTGTAGTATCAGGATTGGAGGGAGACTCATCAATAACATTTGTTATACATATGACACAAGTTTACTTGCTGAAAACGAGGATGACCTGAAGCACCTGTGGCAATGCAGCCTTCAGTATAGACTGCATCTTAATGTCAGGAAAACAAAGACTCTTATCACTGGACTAATAGGCAGTGTCATGATGGATGGAGAGGAGACTGAAACTGTCAACAACTTCATCTTGCTTGGATCCACAATAAAAAGCCTTGATATGAGCAGTCAGGAAATAAGGAGATGCATTAACTGGCACAATCTGCAGTTAGGGACCTTCCAAATTATTGAGGAGTATTGATATCAGTTTGAAGACGAAGATATGTCTGATTTCAGCCATGGTCGTTCTGATTACTAGGTATGTATCCGAGAGCTAGAAAATAATTAGGAATTACAGGAAAAGAATTAATGCCTTTGAGCTGTAACATTGGAGAAGAGTACTGAACATCCCATGGATAGCCAAGAGAATGAACAGATATGTCTTGGAGAGGGTGCAGCCAGAGTGCTTTTTGGAGGCAAGAATGATAAAGCTTTACCTCACATACTTTGAACATATTGCTAGGAGGTGCTATTACTTTGAGAGGGACATGATACTGGGAAGGGTGGAGGGTCAATGAAGGAAAGGAAGACCTTCAACCAGGTGGATTGATAAGGTTACTATTGCAATGGGCTCTTGTGTGTCAGGAAGTGTGAGGATGTCACAGGATAGAACTGGCTTCAGATAGTTTGATCATAGGTCTCTATTATGAGGTGTGCTCGACTTGATGGCACCTAACAACAAAAACAACAACAACATAATAAATTGAATTTCAGAATGTATCTAAAATGGTCTTTTTGACTGTGAATGCAACATGTTTTTCCTCATCTTTTCATTTTCAGCATAGTAGATCATATGATTATCTGATTAAAAATGTCCCATGCCAATTCATCTCATTTTGTCAATGCCTCATATGTCAGTATTTATGCTCTTCACTTCTTTCTTAACAGTGCTCAATTTTCCTACATTCATGTTTCTCACATCTCACATTTCAATTATTAGTTTCTTCTTGCAACTTTCCCTCTTCCTCTGTGGCTAAGCCTCCAGTGCCATATCTGCTAGTCTAAGTGGGCTCTGTTGTACATAGGGTTTTCAAAGGCCTATTATTTTAGAAGTGGATGGCCAATCCTTCTTCCTAGTCCATCTTACTTTGGAAGGTAAGCTTCCAAGCAATGTCTGACAATAGGCATTTTACCCAAAAGAGCAGATGAAAGATGCTTCCCTATTACTCAGTTTACAGATTCGGTGCTGCCCTCCCCTTCCACATAGTGTTATAGCCCACCCAGCCCCATTCCACCAGAATTCTACTAGTTCTCTAGCTTTGTCCCACCAGCACCTCCTTTCCCTCTCCTTCAAGCTACCCCCTAATATAGGTAATTCAGATTTCTGGCCACTATTGCCCACCTATTGTCTTTCTATTCTCAGTGACGGTGGCAGCTGGTCAGGTTGTCTAAATTGGTGGGTAGGTTATCTAGGTAGATGGTATGGAGGTCATCTAGGCTGTGGGTGGGAAGATTGGCTGGGTTGCCAGTTGACAGACGGGGGACAGGGTGGATAGTGGGGGATAGGTGTATGGTGTGGGGATAGATGTACCCTGAAAGGTGAAGGTGTTTCTTCTCCACCTGGGTCAGGTCGGAGGGTTCACTCTCCTTTCTGCAATAAGATGGCTAGAATGGGTTACACAAATGATCAGCCCTGAGTAAATTAACTAAAGAATGTCAGTTGACACCCACCCAGCAGGCTGTTTTGAAGAAAGGTTGAGTGATTTCCTTCTAAAAGGTCATAACCTTCAAAACCCGTAAGAGTACAGTTTGAAAACATGTCACCAAAACACATGAAGTCATCATGAATCAGAATCGACCCTATGGATATTGATTTATATATATATTAATGAGTTTGATTTAGTGATACTAATGTTAATTAGGGAGCTCTCGTGGCCTAGTGGCAAGACGCTGTGCTGCAATACTGAAAGCACGCAGTTTGAAACAACCAGCAGCTCCATGGGAGTTGGATCTGCAATCTCCTCCCATGTGATGAACTGCCTCTGAAAACCCACCAGAGGGTCAGCTATGGGTTGGTTCCAACTCTACAGTACACAACAACAATGTTAATTATACGAAATAATTTGGAACTAGCTGAACAAAAATATATAGTAATGTTTTTAAACTAATGAGAAATAGCCAAAGGAATGGCATACTATTTATTAGCCTTTCAATATTCAATGGTATACAAAATGCTTTGGCCCTTTTAAAAGGGTTATTTAATTCCAAAATCCTTCTTTTAAAACAGGACAAGTTCAGATACTAACAGATTCATGAAATACGTGACTGGAGTTAACACTGTTTTCAGGGCAAAGAAGTAATTTTCATGGGAAGCAACCGTTGTAAACTTAATGAGATTCCAAATAGTTGCAAGAAGAGATACAGTGATTTTTATATTAGAGTTAATCTTTTCAATTTTCTAATCTTTTCCAAGTCTCATTTCAGAAATTGTCTATGCTTCTCATATATTTTATTTCAATTCTATTATGATGTATATTACCTAAAAGTTCATTTACACACACACACACACACACACACACAATTTAAAACATAATTAGAATATTAATGTCTATGTTCACAGAGGTCAAGAAAACAGAATACTATTAATACTCAGATGTATATTGTATGATCCTCTCTAAAAACAATATCCTTTTCATCTCCAGAATTCCTCAATTTGTAATGTTGAGCCAGAAGTCTACAGGCAATGTTGAGAAAAGCTTTTCCCCTGCCAAGGGTCCTGGTGTATGGAGCAGATGAAAAGGAAGGCATATGAGGACCCACCCAGTGCCTTCAGGCCCTCAAGCCTAGCAGCTGGTTCTAAGAATCAATACTAAAGATCCAGCCGAGCCATTTTGTGTGCCTGCAATCAATACCTCCATTCAGGACCTCCTCTTGTCACACCACCATAAGCTTTATCTGGGGTCTGAAAAAGGTGTCTTGTGCCATGATATTCATATGCCTGGTTGTCTTTATGGTTTGCTTTTAGAGGTACAACACCTATCTGTCAGTTCATTTATTGGGAAATGATTTTTGTGCTTCAATACATATTGAATACAGCAAGCACTTCAGGTCCTCCTCAGTTTTATCAAGGAAAGCTGCGTTATGTGCATAAAGTAGATTGTTGATGAGTCTTTCATTGATTAGGAGCAGTGGCACATTCCTCCTCACAAAGCCCAGACTTCCAAATGATCTGTTCTGCTTATAGATTGAAAAGGTAAGGAGACAGGACGCTTCCCTAATGCACTACTGTCCTGATTTTGAATCATGCAGTGTTTCCTTGGTCTGTCCTGAGGACTGCTTCCTGGTCTGAGTATAGGTTTCAATGAACACAATTAAGTGTTCTCGAATTCTCTTCAAGGTTAGCCACAAGTCAAAAGCCTTTGCAAGTCAATAAAACACAGATAGACATTTCTTCGGTACTTGTTGCTTTCTACCAGATCCATCTGACAGTATCAATAACGTCTCTAGTGCCACAACCTCTTTTAAACCTGGCTTGTATTTCTGGTAGTTCTCTGTCAATGTACCATTCCAGTCATTTTTGGATAATTTTCAATAAGATTTTGTTTGTGTGCGATAGTAGTGATATTCGAAAATTTCCACTCTCTGTCGGGTCACATTTTTTAAATGGGAATAAATATGGATCTTTTCCAGTCAGTTGGCCATATAGTTGTCCCCAAAATTTCTTGGAACTACCTGGTGAGCACATCCAGAGCAGCATCTGTTTGTTGAAAGATGTCTATTAATATTCTATCAATTCCTGGGGCCATAATTTTTGCTAAGTCCTTCAGAGCAGCCTGTGCTTTTTCTTTCATCACCATTGCCTCTTGATCATATGCTGTTTCTTGAAATTCTTCTCTAACAGCCAACTCTTTTTGGTACAGTGACTTTATTCTCCTTCCATTTTCTTTTATGGCTTTCTGAATCATTCAATATTCTGCCCATTGCTTCCTTAACTATTACAACTCACAGTTTGAATTTGTTCTTCAGTTCCTTTGGCTTAATAAATTATACCTTGCTCAACTCCACAATCAACACTATTGACACCAGGAGTCAGGAAATCAAAAGACAATTGCACTGGGAAAATACGCTTTCAAGAACCTCTCCAAAGTACTGAGAAACAACAATGTCAGTTTAGAGACTAAGGTGCACCTGATCCAGTCCATGGTCTTTGCAATTACTTGATATCAGATAGCTAGACATGACGATGGATGGCAGAAGAAGAATTGATGTCTTTGAATTGTGGAGCTGGAGAAGAGTCTTCAACAACATATCATGAACTGATCTTTAGCACTTGGAAAAGCTCTTTGGCAGCAGATTTCTCCAATGCAAAATACCTTTTGATTTCTTAACTGCTGCTACCATGATAGTGATTGTGAATCTAAATAAAATGAAATTGTTGTTAATTTCAATTATTTCTCCATCTATTATCATGTTGCCTGTTGGCCCTGTGATGAGGATTGTGGTTTTCTTGTTCTTGAGATGTAATCCATATAGAAGATTGTAGTCTTTCATCTTCCACAGTAAGTGCTTCAAGTCTTATCCACTTCCTGCAAGCAAAGTATGCCATCTGAATAATACAAGTTGTTGAATATTTCTCCAATTCTGTTGGCATATACTTCTTCAGATAGCTCAGCTTCTCCAGTTATTTACTCAGCATACAGATTAAATAAGCATGAGGAAGGATACAAATTGACCAAGGAAGAACTGAGGCTTTTCATTTTACTGTTGGAAAAGAGTGCTGGCTATATTATGGTCTGCCAAAACAATAAACAAATCTATCTTGGAGAAAGTATAACCAGGGCAGTCCTTAGAGGTAAGGAGAGTTAAACATTTTACATAGTTTGGGAATTTTATAAGGAGACGTCAGTTCTTAGAAAAAGACTTTAGGTTGGGAAAGCATAAGGTCAGTGAAAGAGAGGAAGAACCACACAACATTAATTGAAATAGTGACTATAGCATTGGGCTTGAGCATAGTGGAGATTGAGAGAACACACAGAATGTCAAGGTTTCAATCCATTGTTCATAGGAATGGTATGACTTATAGTATGTGAGATAATACATAATAACTATAGCAAGAACTCAACCAAACTAAATAAGGTTAAGCCTCACAACATAACAAACTATGACTAACATTGAGAAAAATGAGAATCACAGGGCACTTAGTTATACTTCTACTAAACCTATACCTAGATCAAGAAGCTATTGTTAAAAAAAAAAAACCAAAAGAAAAGTGCATGGTTTAAAATCAGGAAAGGTATACATCAGGATTGTATCCTCTCTTCGTAACTATTCAAGTTCTGTGCTCAGCAAACATTTGGGGAGCTGGACTCTATAAAGAAGAATGTGCCATCAGGATCAGTGCTATGCAGATGACACAACCTTGCATGCTGAAGATGAGGAAGACTTGAAACACTTGCTGCAGATGATCAAAGGGTATAGCCTGCCATATGATTTCGTCTCAGCATGAAGAAACAAAATAGAGAAAAGATTCAAATCATCAATGATTTCATCTTACTTGGATTAAAATAAAAATCCTTAGTATCAAGAGTCATATCACATAGGGTAAGTCAACTATCAAAAACTTCTCCAAAAGTCTTAAAAACATTGATGTCAGCTTTAAGACAGACTAAGGCACACATGACTCAGACTAAGGCATACATCACTCAGGCCATGGTCTTTTCAATCATCTGTTATGCATCTGAAAGACTGACAATGAATAAGGATGACAGAACAAAAATTGATATCTTTGAGTTGTAATGCTGGAAAAGAGTACTGAGTATCCATCCGATGGACAGCCAGAAGAACGAAGCATGTTTTCGAAAAGTGGCAGCCAGAGCTTTCCTTGGAGACAAAGATGACAAAGCTCTTTTCTCATTCTTTGGGAATTATTGTTTGTTATTGTTATGTGCCATCAAGTCGCTTGCGACTCAGCAAAACAATGTACAAGAGCCTAAACCCTGCCCTATCCTGTGCCAACCTCACTGTCTCCAACACAAGTACTCCCACTACCCCAATCACTGAATTAATCCACCTCATCGAGGGTCTTCCCTCCTGCGCTGTCCCTCCACTCTGCCAAACATGATGTTCCTCTCCAAGGACTGGTCCTCCTTGCAACATGCCCAAAGTATGTCAGATGAAGTTTCAGAATTCTTGACTCCAAGGAGGAGCCCAGCTTCACCCTCTCTAGGACAAACCTGTTTGTTCTCCTAACAGTCCATGGTGTATTCAACACACTTCTTCAGCACCACAGCTCAAAGGCATCAATTTTCTTCCTATCATCCCGAGTAACTGTCCAGCTCTCTGATGCATAGCACACAATTATGAACACGAGCCTGAATCAGATAAACCTTAGTCTCCAGCCTGGCATCATTACTCTTCAGTACTCTGGAGAGGTTCCTGACAGCTGACTTTTCCAAGTCAACTCGTCTTTTGATTTCCTGGCCGCTAGTACTAAGAGAGTTGATTGTGGAGCCAAGCAAACAAAAACTGTTAACTATATCAATCTCTTCACCATCAAAACTGATGCTGCCACTTGGCTTAGTGGTGACAATCTTTGTGTTCTTGATGTTGAGCTTCAATACATATTGAAGGCTGCAGTCTTTGACCTTCTGCAGCAAGCACTTCAGGTCCTCTTCAGTTTCCGGAAGCAGGGTTGTGTCATCTGCATAATGCAGGTTGTTGATGAATCTTCCACCAATCCTGATGCCACACTCTTCCTCATACAGCCCAGCGTCCCAGATGATCTGTTCTGAATATAGGTTGAAAAGGTATGGAGAGTGAATATATCCCCTTCCGAATTTTGAATCATGCAATGTCTCCTTGCTCTGTTTTGATGACTGCCTCTTGGTCCAAGTATAAGTTTTACATAAGCACAATCAAATGATCAAATGTTCTGGGATTCCCATTCTTCTCAGAGTCAGCCACAGCTTGTTGTGATCCACACAGTCAAAAGCCTTTGCATAGTCAATGAAGCACAGACAATGAAGCACATTCCTCTGGTATTCTCTGCTTTCTGCCAAAATCCATCTAACGTTAGCTATGTCGCAGGCGACTCGACGGCACATAACAACAACAACAACAACATCCATAGTACCACAACCTCTTCTAAATCCAGCCTGTACATCTGGCAGTTCTCTGTTAATGTGTTGCTCCAGTCATTTTTGGATAATTTTCAGCAGAATCTTGCTTGCATGTGATATTAATGATATTGTTCCATAATTTTCACACTCTGTCAGGTCACCTTTCTTTGGAATGGGAACAAATAGTGATTTCTTCCAGGTAATTGGCCAGCTGGCTGTCCTCCAGATTCTTGGCACAACTTAGTGAGCAGATACAGGGCAGCTGTTTGTTGAAATAATTCAACTGGTATGCCATCAACTCTTGGAGCCTTGTTTTTTTACCAATTCTTTCAGAGCAACTTGAACTTCCTCCTTGATCACCACAGGCTCTTGCTCATTCGTCATTTCATAAAATTCTTCCTTGTCAGCCAATTCCTTCTGATACAGTGATTCTCTATACTCCTTCTATTTTCTTTTAGTGCTTCTTAGATCATTTAACAGTCTACCCAAAACATCCTTAAGTATTGCCACTCATGGCTTCAATTTGTTTTTTCATTTTTTCAGCTTAAGAAATGCTGAACGAGTTCTGTCCTTTGACTCCAGCTATTTGCACACTTCATTATAGTGTTTTGCTTTGTCGTCCTGAGCTGCCCTTTGAAATTTTCTGTTCAGCTCTTTAATTTCTTGATTTCTTCCTTTAGCTTTGGCTTCTCAGCCTCACCTGACATTCATCTTGGTCTTTTCTTCCTCTTCAGCCTTTGTAATGATCTTTTTTATTCTTCATGGATGGTATTCTTGATATCGTCCCACAATTCTTTTGGTCTACGATCATTGGTGCTCAAGGCCTCAAACCTGTTCCTGAGATGGTTTTGAAATTTGAGTGGGATAGACTTAAGGGCAAATTTTGGTTTCTTTGGAGTTGATTTAATTTTCTTTAACATCAGCTTGAACTTGCATATGAGTAGTTGGTGGTCTTTCCCACAATAGGTCCCTGGTTTTCTCAGCTGATAGTGAGCTTCTCCAGAGATTCGTTAACAAATAGTGAGCTTCTCCAGAGAGTCTTTAACAAATGTAATCAATTAAATTCCTCTACATACCATCACGTGAAATCCATATATATAGCCCGTGTTTGTGTTTCTTATAAAAGATATTTCGGAATAAGAGAGGCTATTCTTGGGAAAGAGACATCATGCTTAGTAAAATGAAGGGTCACTGAAAGAGAGGAAGACCCTAAAAAAGATGGACTGTCATGCTGACTGTAGCATTGGATTCAAGCAAGACAGGAGACTGACCTGAGTTAGAACAGCATTCAGATCTGTGAATCAGATCTGTATGAGTTATAGTCAACTTGATGGCTCCTAAAAACAACAATTTTCACTTCTAAGGAGTTTCATTGCTATATTTAAAGAGAAAAAAGTATTTTCCCCTTCTTTTTGCATTCCATAATATATTCAATATCTTTTGCCAACACTGTAATGCAAATATGTCAATTTTTTTTACTTTTGTCATTGTCTAGCTTTCACACCATAGGAAGTGATTGAGCTTTCACATCATAAAAAGTGATTGAAGACACCAGGATTTTAGAAAGTTTACTTGTTCTAAAAATGACCTCTGCTTTTATTAATATTTTATCATTCATATACATTGTGTTTCATGTTGTTGTTGTTGTTGTTGTTGTTATGTGCCATCGAGTCGCCTGCGACTTGTAGCGACCCTATGTACAACAGCCCTAAGCTCTGCTCTCTCCTGTGCCAATCGCACTGTCTCTGACACTCCCATCCCGATTATCCCAGTCACTGAATCAATCCATCTCATAAAGGATCTACCCTTCCTGGTCTGCCCCTCCACCCTCCCAAGCATGATGTCCTTCTCCAAGGACCAGTCTCTCCTCACAACATGTCCAAAGTACGTTAGACGGAGCCTCAGAATCCTTGCCTCCAAGGAGCCACCTGGTTTAACCC
>NW_006399771.1:24005461-24007211 GCF_000299155.1 Elephantulus edwardii | reverse complement strand
GCTATAGTCAAGGATGCTTTCGGCAGAATGTTAAATGATCCAGGAAGTATTAAAAGAAGATGGAAAGAATATACTGAGTCACTGTATCTAAAGGAATTGGCAGACACAGAAGAATTTCATGAAACAACATATGAGCAAGAGCCTATGGTGATGAAAGAAGAACTTCAGGCTGCTTTGTAGGAAATGGCAAAAAATAAGGCTCCAGAAATAGATGGTATACCAATTGACATATTTCTGCTAACAGATGCTGCCCTAGATGTGCTCACCAAGTTGTGCCAAGAAATCTGGAGAACAACCACTTGGCCAACTGACTGGAAGAGATCTGTATTTGTTCCTATCCCAAAGAAAGGTGTTTCATGTAGGTACAGTATTTAATCAACACTATATTTAATTTATTTATGTTGTGGAATTCCTCCTTTACAGTCATCCCACCAGGAATTACTTTTGTAAAAGTATATAAGCAAGCTACTTCATGCCTCATGCCTTAATAGCTCCTTTTTAGATCATCAATTTCTGATTTGCTTATCCTGAGCTCTGATGGCCTAGACGTGAGAAGCTACTCTACAATCCGTAAAACAAGCAGTTTCAATCTGCCAGCTACTCCATGGGAGAAGGATGGGCAATCTTCCCATGTGTGATTAACCTGCAGGAGGGTCAGCTGTTTATAATTTCTGACTCAACAGCACAAAACAACAGCAAACTCTGAGGGAACAAGCATGTCCCTAAGGATCCCGTGTTCAACTTTGAAACTTTGAGCATCTGTATCCACAAGAAAAATTAGTCCAAAACTGGATTTAGGCTTTTTTTTACAGTAGATTAATACGCTACATAATTTAAGTTTTTTACTTCTGTTTCCATACGTGTTCATGGTGGATCTAAATAAAATTAAATCCCTGCCAAGATCAGTATTTTCTCCATTTATTATTATGTTGCTTATTGATTCTATTGACAGGACTTATTTCTTTCTTTATCTAAGAATATAATCCATATTAAAGACAATAGTCTTTGCTCATCCTCAGAAAGTGTATCATGTTCACTTTTGGCAGTAAATTTTATCCTTGCATAGACTTTGGCTGTATTACTCAGAACTGACCCATAGCTGACTCTCCAGTGGTTTTCAGAGGCAATTAATCTCATGGGAGGAGATGATCGATCCATCCTTCCCCTGTGGCCAATTCGAATCTAGTGTTTTATATATATACTTATATACATATATACATATATATGCATATGTATATGTATATATGTGTATATATATGTATATTATATGTGTATATATATGTATGTATGTATATACATACATCTATGTGTATATATATATAAAATGCGTATGTGTATGTGTGTATGTGTACGTATACAGGTGTATATATGTATATATGTGTGTGCATATATGTACATGTTTATATCTCTACATACACAGACACACACTAGTGAGCCAATGAGTAATGAGGTGTATTGCCAATCCAATGACAGGCAATTCAGATCCACCAGCTAGTCACAGTAAAAGATAGTCAATTTCCTTTCTTGATTTACAGCCTCTCAAAACCTTCTAGAGGTTCAGTTACAAATAGGCTCCAACTCTTGTAGATAGATATTAGATAGATTGATAGATAGATAGATAGATAGATAGATAGATAGATAGAGATAGAGATATATCCATTGTAGTGGTTTATTTTCAGCTTTTAAAAAATTGTTTATAGAGTCATAAAATCAAAAGGGCCTAACTCGCTCAGCATTTCTTAAGCTCAAG
>NW_006399771.1:23995884-24003941 GCF_000299155.1 Elephantulus edwardii | reverse complement strand
GTCCTTGGAGAGGGACATGATTCTTGGGAGGGTGGAGGGACAGCGCAGGAGGGGAAGACCCTCTATGAAATGGACTGATTCGGTGACTGGGGTAATCAGGATGGGTGTGTCAGAGGCAGTGCGGTAGGCGCAGGATAGAGCAGGGTTTAGGGCTGTTGTGCATAGGGTCGCTATGAGTCACAAATGTCTTGATGGCACATAACAACAACAATAACATAAAGTATAAAGAAATATGTGCATTTATTGGGAAGGTTTTGCAGAATGTTGGGGAGTAAGGGAGGGCCAGGACAGATCACCTAAGCTTTGGATAAGTGCAAGCCTCCCAATGGCCTTTAATACTGGGTAGAGAAAGCTCACCTGTGTTTGGCTGTGCCAGCCTGAGAAAGCTCGCCACCTGAGAATTTGGCTGCCACACCTGTTGAGCTAGGAGTGGTCCACCCGAGGCTGAGGTTCTCCTAACCAATACTCATGTTTCGCATCTGTAAGCCCACTCTAGCCTGTCTTCCTGTTTATATAAGTGCACTACAATAAAATTGAGTTGTATTGACTCTCTGATCCTCCCCCGGAGTGGTGTATCTCCGTAGTGCTTACCCTCGTCAGTGTGTCACTATTAAGTTGCTAGTGAACTGACAGTGACAGGAAGGGAGTTGTAATTTCTTGAACTCAGTGACTCAAAATGTGATCCTTGGACCAGTCATGAAACCTCGGAGCTTATTAAAAATCCAGAATGTTGAGTCTCACTCAGTTGTATTTAATTTTAAAAAATGCAGAATTTTCTGGTTGTCAACAGAAATTTACTGAAAATCTGGACTTATACTACTCAGTCTTCTGTCATAATAATATCAAAAGAAGTCAGATAAACAGGTGATGTAAGTAACTTCGAGTCTTATAAAATATCTGATTATAATGTTCATATTTCATTTAAGAAATCATTTGTCATAACAACCAAGTAAATCACAAGTGAAAAAGAAAATACATACCTTCAAATAGATGACAATTTATAGTTACCTGAAATTTTTAAAAGAAGCTATAAAAAAGTTTTAAAATGGAAAAATAATTTAAAGAAATTAAAATATAAAAATATAGGTAATATATAAAATATTTTTAAAACAAAATTTTGCTAGAATTGCAGCCTTTTCATTCCATATTTATTTACATTCCAAAAAAAAAGGTGATCCAATAGAGTGTGGAAGTTATTGAATAATATTACATAGAAGCAAGATCCTATTGAAGATTATCCAAAAAAGCCTGGAACTGTACATCAACAGAGAACTTCCAGATGTGAAAGCTGGGCTTAGAGAGGCCATAGAACTAGGGATATTATAGCCAATATTTCTGAAAACATTAGTAATGTTATTATTAGAGCTCTGGTGGTTAACTGATAAGAAGTTGTGCTACCAACAAAAAGTCATTCAGCTCAAATCCACTAGCTTCTCCTGGGAGAAAGAGGAGCAATCTTTTCCTGTGGAATTTACTGCCTCGGACAACCCACTGGAAGGTTAGCTATGTTTGGTCTATACTCTACAGTACATAACAAAACCCAAAATTATTTTTCTTATTTAGACTATTGTTATTGTGTTATGTGCTGTCACATCAGAACTCACTCATTGCTGACCCTCCAGCAAGTTTTCAGAGACAGTAAATCTCAGGTGGAGAGACTGTCTATTCCTTGCTGAGCAGATGGTGGATTCGAACCACCTGCTTTTGAGATTGCGGTGCTGCTTCTTACCACTAGGCCACTAGACTTACTTAGACTTACTTATAATTTATGTTGCATTTTCAAGTTCTGCATACTTTTGGACTTGCATTACTTCAGGCTATAAAGTAATAATTAGATATCTTGAAGTTAAGTTTGCTGCTGGCAAAATATTTCAGTATACTTCTTTAAAATATCTTTATTTTACTATTTTTCCTGAAGGAGTATTTATCTTGTTATATTATTCCAAACTGACAGTTTATCTAATCATATTAAAAGAGAATTCCACTGTTTAAGATTCAATGTCAGTTTAGCTGCCAATATGAATCAAAATTATGTTCCAGGGACAAAGACTCTCCAATCTCAATGGGTTAGTACAGCAAAAATTATCACCTGAACATGAGATCTATTCTCATTACCACTACTGTTGTTGTTATATGTAGTTGAGTCGTTTGCGACTCATAGTAACCCTATATACAACAGCCCTAAACCCTGCTCTATCCTGTGCCAATCACGCTGCCTCTGACACACCCATCCCAATTACCCCAGTCACTGAATCAATCCACCTAATAGAGGGTCTTCCCCTCCTGCACCGTCCCTCCACCCTCCCAAACATGATGTCCCTCTCCAAGGACCTGTCCCTCCTTGCAACATGCCCAGAGTATGTCAGACGAAGCCCCAGAATCCTTGCCTCCAAGGTGTAGCTTGGTAGTTCATGATACTTTCAATACTCTTCTCCAGCACCACAGCTCAAAGGCATAAATTCTCCTTTTGTCCGCCCTAGTTATTGTCCAACTCTCTGATGCATAACAAGTGATTGCAAAGAACATGGCCTGTATCAGGCGCACCTTAGTCTCCAAAGAGACACTGTTGCTCTTGAGTACTTTAGAGAGGTTCCTCACACTACTTACCACTACTCGGTAATTCAAATTAATGGAAACTTCTTTTTAAAACCTATTACTACTTTTATCATAGTGGTAGAAAAGAAAGTTACACAATAACTCTATAAGATTCCACCAACTGATAGATGCGATTTCTGCTGAGGTTTTATCACTCATAGGAGCTCTAGTGGCCTACTTGATCTTTATCCATAGAATTCTGTTTCCCACTGACAGCAAGACAGTTTGAATCCACCAGCTGCTCATTGGGAGCAAGATGGGTAGAAAGATGGGTCGTCTTCTCCCATGTGCTATACAGCCTCTGAAAATCAGCCAGAGGGTTAACTATGCATGAGTTCTAACCTGACTTCACAATAATAAGTTATGTGGGTTTTGTTATTTTGCTGTGTTTTGTTTTTTGTCATATAGGAATATGTAATCCGACCATTTACCTAAATAATATTAAGTAGAAGGTAAACATTAATATTGCTCCTGTCTAAAAGTTGCCTTTTAATCTGGTTCTTTTAAAGATATTTGAAATATTTTAAACATATCTCATCACCTTTTTATGTATAATCTTTGTGATTTGTCAGTCGTCTTGAATCTGTGAACTAATTTACTTTTAGCAATTAAATTCTTTTAACCAGTCAAAAAATATTCAGTTATTATTCCTTCTGAGTGTTTCCTCTAAGTGTTTAATTTTAGAAATATAGTAAGATATTTTTTAAATTGAATTATTATTTAATATTATTTAACCCTTTATTTGTATGTGTTACATTCTGTGAAAACTCTGGTGCCCAGTTGTTACTACTTGAATTGAGTTCCCCCAAAATCTTTGTTTTTGTTGTTGTTGTTGTTGCTGTTGTTGTTATGTGCCATCAAGTCGCTTGTGACTCATAACGACCCTATGTACAACAACCTAAACCCTCTCCAAGGACCTGTCCCTCCTTAACATGTCCAAAGTATGTCAGATGAGGTCCCAGAATCCTTAGCTCCAAGGAGCAGCCTGGTTTAACCCTCTCTAGGTTGAATCTGTTTGTTTTCTCAGCAGTCCATGATACATTCAATACAGGCATCAATTCTCCTTCTATCCTTCCTAGTCATTGTCCAACTCTGATGCATAGCAAGTGATTGCAAAGACAATAGCCTGTATCAGATGCACCTTACTCTCCAGAGTGACACCATTGTTCTTCAGTACCCTGGAGAGGTCCCTAACAGCAGACTTTCCCATCACAATATGTTTTTTTATTTCCTGGCTACTGGTGGCAAAATCTGTGTTACACATCTTAATCTTCATACCTGTAATTGTAATTTTATTTGGAAATAAGTTGATTTTGTTTTATTAATGAGTCAGGATTAATACAACATGTTTCTTAAATAATTTTATTTGTGATGTAAAAGGAACTAAACATGCTAGCAAATATAGGAGAGATGGAGAAATAAATATTAGATGCACAAAGATCATCCACAGCAGAATCTCAGAACAAACAGAGTTTTGTTTATGGAGATAGAACATACAGAGAAAAAAACCTTGTTCTGGAACCAGTACCCTGAATTCAGACCTTTAGTCTCTTTACACTGTGAGAAAATAAATTTAGGTTTGCTAAAACTATTCACATCTGAGAGTTTTATTATAGCAGAATTAAACAATTAAAACACTAATCTTTTCTAGTTCTTTAGTAATACCTGTGTAACATAATATTAGAGAAATGCATAGAAATTATTACTTAAATTATTATATAATTTTTTATGTATCTACTAAAAGGTTGAGTTAGTTTAAAAATATTAGTTCACTCACTTGCTGTATGTAAATTCAAACATATATATGTGCTTTTGTATCTACGTCAAAATAATTGTTTTTTTTTCATATTTGCTGGAAATGGGAAAACAGTTATCTGGAAAAGAGAAAGAAAAGAGGGGAGGGGGAACCCAGAAAAAACAAGAGAGAGAGAGGAAAAAAAGAGAAAAATTAAAAATGTAAGAAATAGAGAAGATGAAAGGAGGAAAGGAATAAAGAGGAGAGAGTGGACAGAAAAATAGACCAGAAAATTATCAATTTAACAACAACAACAACAACAAATCCACCACTGTTGTCAAACGTGTTCTGATATCTTGCTACTCTTCATCAGGTTTCTGAGATTACAGATAATAATGGGAGGAGACTATCTGTCTTTTTCACACAAAGCAGGTGGTGTATTAGAATCACCATTTTTTCAATCAGCAGCCAAACAAATAACACACTATATACCACCATTCTCTATTTATTTGTCCAATAAGTAATAAAATGATTTTGAAACCAGAATTTTGCAAAATATATGACAAAAATAACAAGTAAACGTGAATTATACCAGTAACATCCTCTTTGGTCTCTGGATTAACAAAGGCTCTTTTTCTTTTTTTGTTAACAATAATTCCTTAATCCAGTGTCAGAAATGCAAGTGTAGATCTTAGGTGATATTTTTATGGCAAAATTTCTGAATATACTTTCTCATGTCTGACTACAGCAGTTTCTTTATAAACAATAGACAGATATGACCTAATTAACAATATTTTCCCTTCTTAAATCATTGACCCCATTTTTGCACACATGCAATTCAATGAATTTAATACTGTTAGAGTTGTATGCATATTAAAATGATTCTTTTATAAATGCTTTCTTTTTAACATCCTTGTAAGATCTGTGAGGACAAGACTTGAGTATTTTCCCAAATTTTTGGCCATTATTAAGTGACTAGTATCAGCAACAATGTCTAGAATGACCCCCAGGACTCAGTTGTTACCATATGCCAGCAAGTTGATTCCAACTCATAGGGACTCTGTGTAGCAAAAAATCCAAAAAAACAAAAAATCCTAACAATTTTCTTACCCTAAACCATCCTTTAGAGTCATTGTTATGTTTGAGCTTATTGTTGTAGGCACTATTTCTATTCATTTCGTTAGCTGACTTCTTCTTTTTCACCTGCCCTCTGCTTTTCCATGTATTCTTTCATTTTCCAAGCATAATACCCATTTCTAAATATTGGCATCATCTGATATCATATGCATTCTAGCAGGTTTCTTCCAAGTGAGATTTATTTGTTCTTCTGGGGGTGGCGACGGGGGCGGGGCGAGGGCAGGGCGGAGAGAGAGAGAAGGAAAGAGAGAGAGTTCTGGGTTCTAGCGACTTAGTGGACAGGGAGTTGCACTGCCAAACAAAAGACATCCTGTTAGGAAGTACCAGCTATTCCATAGAAGAGAAAGGGACAATGCCCTCCCTTGTGATATAGTCTCTGATAATCTACTTGAGGGTCAGCTATGAGTCAGTCTTGATATAACATCATAATTCACAAGAATTAATTCTTATTCTTTCTTATTCATTTTCTAATTTCACATGTAAAAGACATAATTGATAATATGTCTTATTTCAGGAGAATCATATCTTTTTTTTTCTCTTGAGTGCTTAAAAATATTTTGCATAAATTTTCAGTGCTAAACCTTGCTGGATTTCTTGACTGCTGCCTCCATCAATGTTGATGTGGATCCAAGTAAAATTAAATCCTTGACAACTTTAATCTTTTCTCTATTTGTCATGATATTACTTATTGGCCTATTTGTGAATTTCTTGTTTTCTTAACATTAAGGTGTAGTCCATACTGAACTTCATCGGTAAGCATTTCAAGTCCTTTTCATCCGCACCTCATAGAATGCTGATGAATCTTCTTCCAATTCATATGCTTTCTTCTTCCTCATATAGTCCAGTTTCTTGAATTAATTGCTCAGCCTACAGACTGAATTAGTAAAGTAAAATAGTATAATCTGATATACACTTTTTTAACTAAAAATCTTGAGATCCAGGGAGCATTGAAAGAAGATGGATGAAATACACGAATCACTGTGCCAAAATGTATTAGTCGACACTAAATTATTTCAGGAAGTATCATATGGACAAATATCAGTTATAACAAAGGAAAATATTCAAGCTGTGCCGAAGACACTGGCAAAAAATAAGGGCTCAGGAATAGATGGGATATAAATTGATATATTACAACCAACAGATGCAAACCTCGATGTGTTTAATAGTCTATACCAGGAAATTTTGGCAATCCAACAAAATATGGAAATTATTGAACAATAAATATCACTAATATAATGTGCAAGTGAAATATTGCTGAAGATCATACAAAAATTACTGAAAGAGTGTTTTTACAAGAACTATCAGAACAGAGCAAGGAGACACTGCATGGTTCAAAATTGGGAAGGGGGTCCACCAGGGATGTATTCTGTCTCCATACCTTTTCAATCTGTATACAGAACAGATCATTCAGGACGCTGGTCTGTACAAGGAGGAATGTGGCATAAGGATTGGAGGAAGATTCATCAACAACCTGTGTTATGCAGATGACACAACCCTGCTTGCTGAAACTGAGGAGGACCTGAAGTGCTTGCTGCAGAAAGTCAAGGCCTGAATCCTTCAATATGGATTGATGCTCAACATCAAGAACACAAAGATTTTTCCCCACTGGGCCAATTGGCAGCATCATTATGAATGATGAGGAGATTGACATTGTTAACCGTTTTAGTTTACTTGGTCCCACAATCAACACTCTTGGCACTAGCAGCCAGGAAATCAAAAGAGGGATTGCACTGAGAAAGTCAGCTGTCAGAACCTCTCCAGAGTAATGAAGAGGAATGACATCAGGCCAGAGACTAAAGTGTGCCTTAACTGGGCCATAGTCTTCCTGGTTGTGTGCATCAGAGAGCTGGACAGTGAATAGGGATGATAGAAAGATAATTGATGCCTTTGAGCTGTGGTGCTGGAGAAGAGTGTTGAATAAACCATGGACTGCTAGGAGAACAAACAGGTTCATCCTAGAGAGAATGAAACCAGGCTGCTCCTTGGAGGCAAGGATTCTGAAACTCCTTCTGACATACTTTGGGCATGTTGCAAGGAGGGACCAGTCCTTGGAGAGGGGCATTGTGTTTGGACAGGGTCACTATGAGTCGCAAATGACTCGATGGCACATAACAGCAACAACCAGAAGTTCAAGCTGGATGTGGAAGAAGCCATTGAATCAGGGATATCATTGTTGATGTCAGATGAACCTTGGCTGAAAGCAGAGAAAACCAGAAGTACCTCTCTCTATGTTTTATTGAATATGCAAAGTCATTTGACTGTGTGGTTTTTAACAAACTATTGCTGACATTAAGAAGAATGAGAATCCCAGGACTCATCATTGTGCTCATATAAGATGTACATGTAGACCAAGAACTGTTGTCCCAACAGAACAACGAAACACGGCATGGTTTAAGCTAAGAGTATGGTTCATTTTTCCATACCTATTCAATCTGTATGCTAAGTAAATAATTGGTGAAAACGGACTCTATGAGGAAGAAGTGGCAAAAGGATGGGATGAAGACTCATCAACAGCCTACATTACGCACATGACACAACTTTACTTAATGAAGGTAAGGTGAACCTGAAGTGATTGTTGCAGAAGATCAAA
>NW_006399771.1:23985558-23991924 GCF_000299155.1 Elephantulus edwardii | reverse complement strand
TCACAAATCATTATTAATGATTCTTGGTTACGTATTTGATCACATTTAAACTTCAAAAGCCGATTGTGGTGGTTGTTATGTGCCATTGAGTGGAGTATGACTCATAGTAACCCAAGAACCACAAATCCAAATCCTATCCTATCCTGTGCCTTCCTCATCATCTCTGACACACTTGGGCCCAGTGCTGCAGTCTTTGTGTCAATTCACCTGATTAAGGGTCTTCCTCTCTTTCATTGACCCTCTACCTTTCCAAATGTGATTTCCATCTCCAAGGAATAGCTCCTCCTGATAATATGCTCAAAGTACGTGAGATGCAACTTCACCATCTTTGCCTTCAAGAAGCACACTGGCTGCATTATTTTCCAAGATGTATCTACTTGTTCTTTCGGCTGTCAATGAAATATTCAGTGCTTTTCTCCAACATCACAGACGTATCAATTATTTTTCCAGATCTCAGTATAGCAAGTGATTGAAAAGACCATGGCTTGAATCAGGTGCACCTAAATCTTCAGACTGACATCATTGCCCCTCAGTAATTTGGAGGCGTCCCTGAAAAGCAGACTTACCCTATGTACTATGTCTCCTGATCTCCTGACTACTCGTACCAAGGATGTTGATTGTGAATTTAAATAGGATGAAATGATTAACAATTCCAATCTTTTCTCAATATATCATAAGGTTTCTTGTTAGTCCAGTGGTGAGGATTTTTGTATTCTTGATATTGAAATAAATTAATGTTCAAGGCTGTTATCTTTGATCTGGTTCAGCAAGTATTTCATGTTATCTTAAAAGTTGGTAGAATTTCTGAATTTATTTTTTCCTTAATATTTGAATAATAGTTGTACAAATTAATCTTCCTTGTGTGTATATGAATGGTATCCTAATACTCACAGAACTGGATTTCAGGATTGTTGTTGTTGTTGTTATGTGCTGTCGAGTCGTTTGCGACTCATAGGGACCCTATGTATAACAGCCCTAAACTCTGCTCTGTCCTGTGCCAATCTCACTGTCTCTGACACACCCATCCCGATTTCCCCAGTCACTGAATCAATCCACCTCGTGTGCCGTCCCTCCACCCTCCCAAGCATGAAGTCCTTCTCCAAGGACCGATCTCTCCTTACAACATGACCAAAGTATGTCAGACAAAGCCTCAGGATCCTTGCCTCCACAGAGCAGCCCAGTTTAACCCTCGTCAGGATGAATCTGTTTGTTTTCTTAGGAGTCCATGGTGCCCTCAATACTCTTCTCCAACACCGAAACTCAAAGGCATCAATTCTCTTTATATCTTCCCTAGCCATTGTCCAACTCTCTGATAGGTCTTGAAATATTTTGTTTTACTGTGAATGTGATACCATTCTTCTTAAATTTTCATTCCTTGAATGATAAATTAAATTGTTATCTAATTCAAAGCAACCAATGCTGGGCCATTTCAACAGCAAGATAGCAAACATCTTCATCACTAGTCCAATATGCAACATAATGATAGAAGATTGATGTTGTCAATTATTTAATTTTATCCACAATCAAAACCCATGACAAAAGCAGTTCAAAAAGCAAAAACATAGTGGTTGTTGCTATATGCCATTGAGTTGCTTGAGACTCATAGAGGCCCTACATACAAGAGCCCTAAATGCTGCTCTATCCTGTGCCAACCTCGCCATCTCCCACAAACTCATTCCCACCACCCCAGTCACAGAATTGATCCATCTCATTGAATTTCTTCCTCTCCTGTGCTGACCCTCCACTCTCCCAAATATAATGTCCCTCTCCAAGGACCAGTCTCCTTCTCACACATGCCCAAAGAATGTCAGACGGAAATCTGAAAAATATAGTATATTGGGAAAATTTGCTATCAAAGACTTCTCCAAGGAGCAATGATATCAATTTAAAGATTAACTTGTGCTTGACTGAAGCCATGGTCTATTTAATTGCTTCCTAAGCACCTAAAATTTGGACAAGGAATAAAAATGATGGGAAAATTGATGCTTTTGAATTATGATGGTTAGAGTATTGAATATCCCATGAACTGCATAAAAAAGAAACAAGTTTATTTTGAAGGTAGTGAAATTAGGGAACTCTTTAGAGTCAAGAGTGTGAAATTTTGTCTCACATACGTTGAGCATGTTTTCTGGAAGAACAAGTCCTTGGAAAAAGGCATCATAAGAGAAAGAGAGGAATTTCCTCAACAAGGTGGATTTACACAGAGACTGTAACAATGGGCTCAAGCAGATCAGAAATGGTGAGAATGGTACAAGGTATGCCAGCATTCATATGTGTTGTTCATAAAATCTCTTTTAGTCATAGCTGACTTGATGGCACCTATTAACAATAACTGCATTACACAGAAAATTCTTTCTTTACTGTCTTCCTAATCTTGCTTTAAACAATTTATTACAATGTATCTTCACACAAACACTCCCAATATATTTGCTAAAAATAACATCAGAGGGAAATGTGTGTTCTAGCTCTCTGTGCGCTTTGGTGCCCCAGCTACTGAGGGTCTAAGTCTGGGCAGCTGAAGAGTGTGGTTAGCAAGATGAACAGAGATGTGCAGATGAGAGCAGCAATTAACCAAAAGTTGATAGAAACTGGAGAAAGAGAACGCCTCAAAGAATAGCTGAGAGCCAAACTAATTGAATGTGGCTGGAAGGACCAGTTGAAAGCACACTGTAAAGAGTTAATTAAAGGAAAGGGACTAGAACACGTTACTGTTGATGACTTGGTGGCTGAAATCATTACAAACGGCAGAGCCCGGGTACCTGACAGTGTTAAGAAGGAACTCCTACAAAGAATAAGAACATTCCTTGCTCAGCATGCCAGCCTTTAAGATTGTGCTAGATCATGTTGTTCTGTGGTTTTATTTCTGAAAGTGAAACTTGCCATAAATTAGAAATCAGTTTCCCAAAAGAAAATCCTCTTTTGTATGATGTTATGCAGTTTTCAGTAATGATGTATACATTGTATTGATTTTTTCCCCCTAAATGTGTTATTTTAATAAATATCTCATGAATAAAAAATAACAGCAGAAAAGCAACATCAACTATCCTTTTCTGACTTTCAAATGATTTAGTTATTCACAAATATTTGTATAAAATCTTCCTCTTAGTGTGATGATGTCGTATGATTCATTGCCTTGATTATGAATGGTATTTATGAATTATATAGGCATAGCAATATCAGAAGTCATTTATTATTTAAGAAGTAAAATGAAGATAAAAATAAAGAAGATAAAGTAGGAGAAAAGGAAGATAAATGAATCAGAAAAAAGAGAATAGAAATAGAAGGGAAGTAAAAGGAAGAGAAGAGAAAGAGGCAAATTGGAAGGTTAAAAACCTTCTTTTCTGTTTATCTGCTCTTCACTTAATCACAGTCTTCAGTTTGTCTCATTTTTATCCCCACATTCTGAACAATATCTATTGTTGTTATGTGCCATCAAGTCACCTGCGGCTCATAGGGCCCCTATGTACAATAGCTCTGAACTCTGCCCTATCTAGAGACAACCTTATTGTCTCTGACACACCTACCCCTGTTACCTCAATCACTGAATCAATCCATCCCGTCAAGGGGCTTTCCTTCCTGTGCTGTCCCTCATCCCTACCAAGCATAAAGTCCCTATCCAAGGACTGGTCCCTCTTTGCAACACACCCAAAGTATGTCAGATGAAGCTTCAGTATCCTTGCCTCCAGGAAGCTGCCTGGCTTCACCCTCTCCAGGAGAAGAAAAATATTATACCAAGAAAAATATTATTTTGCAGTAAATGAAAATTTGAATTGATCAAGAAGTACAAAATTTCAATGAAACAACATCAGTGATGTGAGTCACCTACACTACTGAAATTTGGATGAGTCTTATTTTAGAAATGCTTGAAGACAACGTAGATCACCAACTAGGCCGAAATATTTACCAAAAGATTTTGATTTTGATCTCCATATATATTTAATAATATTTTAAAAATAATTTTAGCGAGTTATAAAAAGAAATTAGAAAAATTATTTGGTAAAAAATATTATTTTCAAAATTCCAAGAATTCTATACATTTTGATCTTTCAGTAGTGTCTGCTATGGACAATTAATTACATCCCATAATGCTAAATTGTATAACTGTCAATAGGTATTTTAAAGAGAGAGAGAAAAAAATATAAAATAAAAGAGCAGGGATTCTTACTTGTAATGTTCTATTTACAAGGATATTTTTTTCCCCAAATGCAAAGATGATACTACTAAACAACATGACTGCTATTGTACACAAGGACGATTAATGGTAAATAATCTATAGTTTATGAGGATATAACTAAAGTAACTTAAAGCTTAAGAAATCTCAGGATCTAAAGATCAATAACTGTCATTATTTGTATTTCTGTATAAAGCACATGGTAAAGTTTTTGAAGGCTATGCTATTAAATATATCCTTGGGCAACAGAAATATCATTCAAATTAGAAGGAAAACAAATGAGACTGACCCTCATTTGATTTATGCTATTTAAACCTGTAATGTTTTCATATTAATGATTCCTTTCAGAGTTGAAAGGATCATAAGTATACACCAAAATTATAGTTAGGCATATTTTTGTACTTCCTTCTAAGAGAATAAACAGTTATTAATTTGTGTTTAAAACCTTTTTTTTAAAAAATGTACATTAGGTTAAACATATAAATGCAGTTCAACATGGAGTTGCCTGCAGGTCAAATAAATTTTGTTGAAGATAAACACATAAATATTTATCATTGATATTCAACATTATTAAAAAAGATCAAATATTACCTTGCTGAGACATTAAAGAAACCATGAAAAATCAAGCTCTTCATAAATAATTTAGCGTATTTTTTACAATTTCATTAGTGAGTTTTAAATTACCAAGTGATAAAATTTTCTCAACACACAGATTTTTTTTCATCAAGTATTTCCATGCAAACCACATATTATATACTTATTTCCTTTGAAATCCTTAGCTTGTTCTAAAACATGAATGTTTTTTAATCTTATTAATGAAATTCAGGACATGGTATTTAATCAAATTTTTGCCATTAAATGATTGTTGATTTTGTTGTCAAGTTCTGTCGACTCAGAATTGAGTCAGAACTTATTCTCCAGAGGGAGTTCAGAGTCAGTTAATCATATAGGAAGAGGCAACCAACTTTTCTTCTGCAGAGTAACTGGTGTATTCTGTCTGCATGCTTTTGGGTTGGCAGCCCAACTACTTACTACGAGGCCACCACAGCTCTCTTTTATGAGACTGAGTGTCCCCATAAAAAATAATGAAGGTTCTACAGACCATAATATAGTTAAATAAAGAATTACTATCATTTCAAGTGTAACAAGTTGTGATTTGCTGCCTTTCTCTCTACCTCATATAAAGACAATCTCAAGGCAAGATGTGCCTCCCACTCACACCTAGCCAGGTTTATGGGAAACATAATTTCTTTGTAAGTTTTTATTTTCATCATCTTCTTTAAGAGATAGAATTCTGGTTTCTCCATATTTTTTTTTTAAGTTACACACATTGTGCCACATAGTGTTAAACCATGTTCTTAAGTAAGTACATTTTCTGGGTAACAAAAAGGTCATTAAAAACTGGAAGGAAAAAAATATGAAATGACTTTCATTTTGCTTATGTTAATTCAATCTAAAATTTTCCAGAATTAAAAATATTACAAGCATATACTTCATGTGTAAAATAACTTTGTGTATTCTTAAACTGGAAAAGAAATTGTTTTGTGTCTTAAAAGTGTTGTACCTACAAGTCCTTGATTTCTAGCACTATTGCCCAAATCACTTTAAATTTAGGTCTTTGTGTGTATTTAAAATTAAATCTAATTAAGGTCTTTAGCTCTAGGTAAACCCATGCTTTCTTGTTTACACATCATGGTGAGCATTAATTTTTTGTAATATAGTAGAAATATTGTATAATTTATAGTTTTAAAGAATACAGATATAGTTCCTGAACTTGCACAGATAAGTAAATTCAGTCCTCTGTATAAATGGTTTGGTCAAAACTGTTCTGGTGTATACCAATTTATTCAAAAGTTACTAATTCCAAAATTGCTATCATATATTTTATCCATCTCTGAAAATAGAATCTTTAAACCTTCTCTTAAAATGTTGTTTTGACCTGTCCAGTTCTGTAAGGAGTTGCACAGGTAACCTCTAGACAATCTTTCTTGAGTGACTTGTTGTTGTTGTTGTTAGGGCCCATTGAGTGGGGTATGACTCCTAGCTACCCAATGAATAAAAGATCTGAACCCATTCCTGTCCTGCACCATCCTCACACTTCCTGACACACAAGAGCCCACTGCAGCGGTCACCATGTCAATCCACCTGGTTGAAGGTCTTACTCTCCTTCGCCAACTCTTCACCCTTCCCAACAT
>NW_006399771.1:23951932-23963278 GCF_000299155.1 Elephantulus edwardii | reverse complement strand
ATTCAAGATTTAGTCCATAGTTTTCCTAAGTATTGGCAATTCAGGACTTGAGCTTGCATTTCACTTTTTTCAGCTTAAGAAATACTGAGCTAATTGCTCCCTTTTTATTCCCTTATTCTAGGTTTCTGCACATTGTGTTACAGTAGTTTGCTTTGTCTTCCTGAGCTGCCTTTTGAAATCTTCTGTTTTGCATTTTAGTTCAGTATCCCTTCCATTTGGTTTGGCTTCTGAATGCTCTAGTGCAATTTTCAGTGTCTTTTCTAATATCTGTCCTTGTTCTTTTCTTTCTCTTCTGTCTTTGTAGTGCCCTTTTGCTCTCTTCTTGTATAATTTCCTTAATGTCATCTCACAACTTATATAATCTTTGATCACTGATGTTTGGTGCTTCAGAACTATTATTAAGCTAATATTGTCTTAAGAGGATTTTTAAATTCAGGTGGAATAGACTCAAGATCATATTTTTGTTCTTGTAGATTTCTTCTTATATGTGTAGATATGAAACTTCCAGAAATTCAAGGTGGATTTAGAAGAAGACATGCCACCAGGGGTATTATTGCTGATGGCAGATGGAACCTGGCTAACAGAAAAAAAAAATAATCAGAAGAATGTCTATTTGTGCTTTATCGGCTATGCATTTGACTGTGTGAATCGTAACAAATTATGGCTAACATTGAGAAGAATAGGAACCCTAAAACACTAACTTATACTCATGTGAAACCTATGCCTAGACCAAGAGGCTGTTGTGCAAACAGAATAAGGGAACACTGTATGGTTTAAAATTGGGAAAGGTGTACATCAGGCTTATATTCTCTCCCCATACCTATTCAGTCTGTATGCTAAGTGAACTATTTGAGAAGCTGGATTCCATGAAGAAAAATGTAGCATCAAGATTGGAGGAAGATTTCTCAATAATCTTCTTGATATGGATGACACACTCTTGCTTGCTGAAAGTGAGGAGGACTTAAGTACTTATGGGGGAAGATCAAAGAATATAGCCTTCAATATGGATTGCATGTCAACATCAAGAAAACAAAAATTATTACCACTGGACATGTAGAAAACATTCTAATACATAGAGATAAGTTTGAGACTGTAAATGACTTCATCTCACTTGGATTCACAACCAATACACTTGGTACTAACAGTCAGGAGATCAGGAGACTTACTGCACTCAGAAAGTCATGACCTCTTCAAAATATTGGTAAGAAATTATATCACTTATGAGGACTTAGCTGTGTCTGATTCAGACCATGGTCTTTTCAGTCACTTCCTATAAATCTGAGAGCTGGTCAATTATTAAGGATGACCGAAGAGTTGATGCCTTTGAAACGTTGTGTTGGAGAAGAGTATCAAATATCCCATGGACCGTCAAAAACAAACAGATATTTCTTGGAGAAAGTGTAGCCAGAGTGCTCCTGGAGGCACAGATGATAAAGTTTTATCTCTTATAATTTGGGCATGTTGCTAGGTGAGGTAATTCCTTGGAGATTATGCTTGGATAATTATTCTTGGAAAGGTGAAGTGATGGTAAAATAAGGGAAAATTCTAAGATAGATTGACACATAGACTGCAGCAATGGACTTGAATGTGTCAGAGATTGTGAGAATGGCACAGGCTATGAGAGGGTTCAGATCTCTTATTCATAGGGTCGCTATGATTCATACTACACTTAAGGGGACTTAATAACAGCATAGCAACCCAATGAACCATTGTTTTCTACTCTGCCATATCCTAGGCCATTATCATCATTACCTCTAATATACTTAAACTCATTCTTAAAATCATTGTGTAAATGCTTCTTGTAGAGGATCTTTTGACTTTTCACTGATTTTCCATATTTTCAAACATGATAATGGGTGACTGGAATGCAAAAGTTAGGAAGAGAGAAGAAGATTGAGTGTGGAAACTATAGAACAATATCATTGATTTCACATGCAAGCTAGAGTCTACTGAAGATTATCCAAAAACGACTGGAACAGCACATCAGCAGAGAATTGCCAGAAGTCCAGGCTCGGTTTAGATGGGATCGTGGTACTAGAGATATTGTAGCTGATGTTAGATGGATCTTGGTTGAAAACAGGGAATATCAGAAGAATGTCTATCTGTGTTTCATTGATTATACAAAGGTGTTTGACTGTGTGGATCATAACAAACTGTGGCTGACTCTGAGAAGAATGGGAATCCCAGAACACTTGATTGTTCTAATGTGAAACCTATACTTGGACCAAGAGGCAGTCGTCAGAACAGAGCAGGGACACACTGCATGGTTCAAAATTGAGAATGCTGTACACCAGGGATGTGTCCTATCTCCATGCCTTTTCAACCTGTATGCAGAACAGACTATCCGAGAGGCTGGTCTCTATGAGGAGAAGTGTGATGTCAGGATTGGTGGAAGATTTTTTCACAGTCTGGGTTATACAGATGACACAATCCTGCTTGCTGAAACTGAAGAGGACCTGAAATGCTTGCTGTGGAGGGTCAAGGACAGCAGCCCTCAGTATGGATTGAGGCTCAATGTCAAGAAGACAAAGATTCTCACCAGTGGAACAATTAGCAGCATCAGGATGGATGGTGAAGAGATTGAGATTGTTAACGACTTTAGTTTGCTTGGCTCCACAGTCAACACTCTTGGCACCAGTAGCCAGGAAATAAAACAAACAAACAAACAAAAAAAAACGTACTGCCATGGGAAAGTCTGCTGTTAGGAACCTCTCCAGGGTACTGAAGAGCAATGGTGTCACTCTGGAGACTAAGGTGTGTCTGATACAGGCTATCGTCTTTGCAATCACTTGTTATGCATCAGAGAGTTGGACAATGACTAGGGAGGATACATGGAGAATTGATGCCTTTGAGCTGTGGTGCTGCAGAAGAGTATGGAATGTAACATGGACTGCTAGGAAAACAAACAGAATCATCCTAGAGAGGGTTAAACCAGGCTACTCCTTGGAGGCAAGGATTCTGGGCTTCGTCTGACATATTTCGGACATGCTGTAAGGAGGGACAGGTCCTTGGAGAGGGACATTAAGCTTGGGAGGGTGGAGGGACGGCGCAAGAGGGGGAGACTCTCTATGAGGGGGTGGGTTGATTCAGTGACTGGGGTAATTGGGATGGGTGTGTCAGAGGCAGTGCGATTGGCACAGGATAGAGCAGGGTTTAGGTTGTTGTACAAAGGGTTGCTAGGAGTCGCAAGTGACTCGATGGCACATAACAACAACAGCCCATCCTAATATGCCAAATATATATGAGATGAAGCTTCGTCATCCTTGCCTCCAATGAGCACCCTAGTTGCACTTTCCTGAAGACATACTTGTTTGTTCTTTTGGCAATCCAGGCGATATTCTGTACTTTTTTCACCATTACAACTGAAGTGCGTTAATTCTTCAAATTTTCTGCTTTATTTTGGTTCTTGAAAAATAAGCTCTGAAACAAATACAATTACATTTAGCACTTTAGCTATACTGTTAGATATGGGCCAAGATTAAATTAGTATTTTAATATTAAAACAAATAAGTATACGTTTCAGATCTATAATATAGTAAACAGAGCAGAGAAAAAAGTTGTGAAGTGTTGCCCTTCTTATTCATTCTTTCTTAATGGAAACATGAACACAGTATTTTTACTTTACAATATCTAAGGCAGTTACCATCCTTTAAAGTGAACAAGATGAACTACTTAGTACTCAATTTTGTATGTAGGAAAGAATTAATTAAATACTTAATATTCTGATTTAGGTTCAACTACCTTGAAATACTATAATTATAATTAACAAATGTTTTCCATAAAATTATCACTCTTTTCTAAGCAAGTTTAATTTAAAAATTCCATTCTTAGAATTAATTTCAAAATTTTAGAAATTAATAATTTTGTCTATAAGGATAATATTGTCTTATAAAGCTGGCAGAGAGGTCGAGTGTTTGTGTGCTCATGCAATTTATATATCATATGATTATCACTACATTACAAAATCCATATTAAGAAACTTAAAGGGATCATTCACTTTCATTTGCAGCAGATGACAATGGTGTTTTTCATATGGAACATCTCCAGATTGATAGAACTGTCCTTGAATAGTTTAATTACTAATTGTATCTCTACAGTCTATTAATGACTTGAACTGCTTCCAAATGGCATCAACATTCATTATTCTAACTTTAATATGATTGAAGATTTACCAATGGAGATCCATTAAGACAAAGAAAAAAATTAATGTAGTTCAGTGACTCTTAAGTCATTGGTGAGCATGCCCAGGGAATCCCTTATTAATACATTTAGCAGGAAATAACAGAACACATAAGTTTATTTACATCATCAAAAAAAGCGTTTACTTGGTTATATTGTGTTGCTCAGAAAATGGAGGCACATGACTACTTTTTTCTTTATTTAATTCACTTCATTGTGTGTTTTTTATTGTAAGAATTTTACTGGTGTTTATGTTAAACTTTGTTTCACAGGCTCAATTCTTAAAGTTTCTCACATGCCAATAGCACCAATCACTTTATTTGAAAATCTAAAAAGATACATTTCATGGTCATTCTCCTTATTTTGTTTACCTCTATCCAATCTACTGTAGCAAATTAAATGGAATATGAGATCAATTATTTTGACTGATAATTACAATTCTGTCATTGTTAGAACAAAAGAGTACATTAAACACCTGAAGTGAAATTGTTCTGAACATATCATCTATTAAATAGCAGTAACAGAGAGCATTCTAAATCTCCTTGAGTTTTTTCTTTTCTTTTCTTTTTCAATTGTGACTTTAACAAAAGTTTACAGAAAAGTTGGATTTTCATTCATTCATTGTTTCAAATTTTCCTCCCTATTCATTGTTGAATAATTTCTTCCCTCCCCCAGCCCCTGTTCACTTTACTATGCGTCTTTCATTCTGGACTCTTGTCATATAGATCATGCTTAATCATATATATTCCTTTAAACGTTTCTTTCCTTCATCTGTTTCAATGCAGTGTTCATTATTTATTTAACTTATCTCAGTTTTCCTCAAAACTCCATGTCTTCTTAATGGGATAAATTATGCATACTGCATAGGAACAGATGAGACAGAGAGAGAGAGAAAGAGAAAGAGAGAAAGAGAGAGAGAGAGAACTGTTTAAAAAGGATATATGATTAGGTATTATTGTCATGACAAGAGTCCAGAACAAAGGCTGCCTAGTGGAGTGGACTTGGGTGGAGGGATTGCATAACAATGAAAGAATTTTTCTTTTACTTTTCAAAGAGAAGAAGAAACTGTAGGGGAGGGGTGGGCAGGGAGAAAAGTGTAACAATGAATAAATGGAAATCCAAAATATCTGTAAATTTTCATTAAAATGAATAATAACAAATTAAATCATGCAGTATTTGTCCTTTTGTGACAGATATTTCATTCAGCATAATATCAACCATGGTCACCTATGCTGTATCATATTTTATTTGACCCTTGTTTTTAGTGCTGTGTAGTATTCCATTGTGTGAATATATACTATAATTTTTCTATCTATTAATTTGTTTAATAACACAGCCATAAGTGTAGGTGTGCATATATTTGTTTGGGTTACAGCTCTGGGTTCTTTAAGGGTATGTTCCTGCTAGTGGAATTGCTGGGTTACATGGTATTTCTATTTCCAACTTCCTCCAAAAGCACCAGACCACCTTGCAAAATGGTTGATCGTTTTACTTTCCCACCAGCAGTGAATAAGAGTTTCAATCTCTCCCCAACCTTCCTGTCAACATTTGTTGTTTGCAACTGTTGAATTTTTCAATTGTTGCTGGGGTGAGATGGTATCTCATAGTTGTTTTGATTTGCATATCATTATTTTTAATATCAGGACTATAGTCACACAGTGTTAGATGCTAGAACGCTAATGGGAAGATCAGTGACTACATCCTGAAGAAAAATGTCTTTGTAAAAGTTGATAGTTTTGTAAATGTTCTTAGACTGTGCTACTCTTTCCGATGATGTTGTTGTTGTTATGTGCCGTCGAGTCGTTTTCGACTCATAGCAACCCTATGTACAACAGCCCTAAACCCTGCTCTATCCTGTGCCAATCGCACTGCCTCACACCCACCCTGATTACCCCAGTCACTGAATCAATCCATCTCATAGAGGGTCTTTCCCTCCTGCGCTGTCCCTCCACCCTACCAAGCATGATGTCCCTCTCCAAGGACCTGTCTCTCCTTACAACATGTTCAAAGTATGTCAGACGAAGCCTCAGAATCCTTGCCTCCAAGGAGTAGCCTGGTTTAACCCTCTCTAGGATGACTCTGTTTGCTTACTTGGCAGTCCATGGTACATTCAATACTCTTCTCCAGCACCACAGCTCAAAGGCATCAATTCTCCTTCTATCCTCCCTAGTCATTGTCCAGCTCTCTGATGCATACCAAGTGATTGCAAAAACCATGGCCTGTATCAGGCCGACCTTAGTCTCCAGAGAGAAACCGTTGCTCTTGAGTAATTTAGAGAGGTCCCTAATAGCAGACTTTTCCATCGCAATACATTTTTTTATTTCCTGGCTGCTGGTGCCAAGAGTGTTGACCGTGGAGCTGAGCAAACTGAAGTTGTGAACAATTTCAATCTCTTCGCCATCTATCCTGATTCTGCCAATTGGTCCAGTGGTGAGAATCTTTGTCTTCTTGACATTGAGCCTTAGTCCATACTGAAGGCTACAGCCCTTGACCCTCTGCAGTAAGTGCATGAGGTCCTCCTCAGTTTCAGAGAGCAGGGTTGTGTCATCTGCATAACGCAGATACTTGATAGATCTTCCACCAATCCTAATGCCACGCTTCTCCTCATAGAGCCCAGCCTCTCAGATAATCTGCTCTGCATACAGATTGAAAAGGTATGGAGAAAGGACACATCCCTGGCGTACACCCTTCCCAATTTTGAACCATGCAGTGTTGCCCTGCTCTGTTCTGATGACTGCCTCTTGGTCCAATATAGGTTTCGCATTAGCACGATTAAATGTTCTGGGATTCCCATTCTTCTCAGAGTCAGCCACAGTTTGTTATGATCCACACAGTCAAATGCCTTTGCATAATCAATGAAACACAGATAGACATTCTTCTGGTATACTCTGATTTCAGCTAAGATCCATCCGATAGGGTTATTAAAAATAGGAATCAACTCAATGACAAAGGATTCCTATTTTTGTTTGTTTGTCATTGTTGTTGTTATTTGCTATGAAGTCACCTGTGACTCATATCAACCTGATGTACCGGATCTCTGAACCTGTCCTGAGCCAGTTCCACTGATTCCACACACCAACCCCCATTCTCGGAGTCACTGTATCAATCCATCTCATTTGCGGTCTTACTCCCTTGTGCTCTCCCTCCATCCTTCTGAGCATGATTTTCTTCTCCAAGGAATGATTGGTCCTGACCATCTGCCTAAAGTATGTGTGAAGGACTTTCACAATCCTACCTCCAAGGAGAAACTTGGTTTCACCCTCTCCAAGACAGACCTATTTTTTTTCTTGGTGGTCCATGGTGTGTTCAAGACTCTTCTCTAGCATCACAATTTGAAAGCGTTGATTCTTCTTTTGTCATCCCTAGTCATTGTCCAGCTCTCTGATGCATAGCAAGTAATTGTGAAGACCATGGCCTGGAATTAGGCTCACCTTAGGCTCTAGACTGACATAATTGCTTTTCAGTTATTTTGTCATTAATTAATGTATTAAATTATACTTGCATTCTTAATGCTTCAAGGTGTACAGAGTCTTTAGTGCTCTTATTCTCACATTAGTTTTATAGGATAAAGAGGGTAGATCTCAAACTCACTGCCATTATGTTGATTCTATCTCACTTATAACTGATCCTCTATTGGGTTTCTGAAGCTATAAATTGCATGAGAAGAGATTGTTCATCTTTTGCCTCTGCAATCAGTAGTGGATTCAAATCATCAGAGAGGTTCAGCCATTGTGTTGGCAGCATAACACCCTAGATTATGCCCCCTCTTTTCTTTGTTTCATAGTGACATATCTATATTTTATGAGAGCCTTATGTAATAAATGAAAATATATTTATATAATTTGATTATAATAACTTTATATACTTACGTGCTATAAAAGTACTGCTACTCTTTGGCTCACTTTTTCTTTGTGTTGGAAAACAAGATTTTGTAATTATAGTAGACCTAAATTAATTAATCTTTTTGTTTATTATTAGTTATATTGGGTACATTTTAAAATAGTTTTTTTAAGGTGTATATTTAAGGCATTTTATGATATGAGACTGACTTACTAACTACTGTATTGGGAAGACACTTGTCTTAGTAAAATATTTTCTGTGCAGCAACTCTTTATTCTTTTCTTTGTCTTGTTTATTATGAGTATTATTATTCTTATTTTAAATTATGTATAGTTGGACTTGTGTGTGGAGAGTCCATTGAATATATAATATAAGTCAATTTATAATAAACTCTCATATTTACTATATTGAGCATTCTAATCAATAATATTGTAATACCTTCGGTTGTTTAGCTCCCAGGTCAACAGTTTCTCAAAGATGTCCATAGTCTAATTATTAGGACTTTGAATATTACATGATTATTGGACCTGTAGATGTGATTAAATTATAGATTTTTAATAGAAAGATTTTTCTTTACTTTCCAGGTTGTAAAAAGAGCAAAGACCATAAGGATATGGATGTGGATATGGATAAGGATAGCCATATCTGATCCTTACCAATTTAACAGAGAAACTGTCCCTGTCAAGAGTATCAATAACACAAAACCAATACCTAAGTGGTCAGACATGTCCTCCATGCTCCCATAGATCTTTCTACTCATCTCAAAACCAATATTACTGCTTTGCTGGGTCCAAAATCCACATACAACAGAACCATATTGAGGAAAAGTTATAATCCAGATTAATAACAGAATTAATAACAGAATAACTGTCAAGACAGTTCCTGAAACATGCACACATGAACTTCAGCCATGAGCCTTGCAGCTTTTTGGCCAGTGTTTCCAAGTCTCAGTCCTGTCAATATTGGCTTCCAACCCATAACTGTCCAACAAAATTCTCAGTCCTGCAAATGATGACTCTCCCCATTCAAGATTCCATATCATGTCAAGTCTTCAGTTTGGCCTTAAGTATTGCTGCCATAGGGGTAGCTGGAACAGGAAGTGAATCCTCCATTGTCTTTTGTTTTCAATGGCATTAGTAGATCTATTCAATTTATGGGCAAGACTAGCCAATCCTCTTGTAGATTGCTGAGACTATCCAATCCCCTTTTGGTGTTGTAGATAACCAATCTCCTTGTGGATAAGCTAAGGTGCCCCATTCTCATATTCCCAACCACCTGCACAGCAAAGTCAAATGGCTATTAAAAATCATATTGAAAGATAAACTCTATATATGTGGACCTACGAGGAGTGGCATCCACTGCCTAAACAAAATGCCTCTGGAAATCCTATGAACTTTGATAAATGTTGATAGTTATAGAAAGGCTTCAGGCCTTTTGTTCACAGGGTCACTATGAAGTCATGCTCGACTGGAAGGCAATCAACATACACACAACAATGTGATTCTTACTATTCCTTACAAATGGGAATCAGAGAGTTAAAGGGAGAAGGAGATTAGGAGATGTTAGGCCACTGGCTTTGAAGATACAGAATGGGGTAAAAAAATGTGGAAAACTTCAAGAAGTTAGAGTGGGAAAAAGAAGTCAAAGTCACTGTGGTGCAGTCTGATCTAACTCATAGGTGGTTATGCGGTGGGTTTCCGATAGATTGTCTTTCTTTCACTGAATGACTGGTGGATTCAAACATCCAGTGAGACACAGTCTTTGAATTAGCAGCACAATTCTCTGTAGATTATGTAACTAGAACACTCTAGAAGCTGAAAGAGTACCGTAATAGAAACTTCCCACAAGCTTCCAAAAGTATTGCAACCTTGCAAGCACTTTGATGTTATGATTTCTGATTATAATACATTTTCTTTGAAGCCTCTTCTTATGTGCCATTTTTGTTAGAGTAACCATAGGAAGTTAATAGAGATGTGGATACTTGGGCAGGACCTTGCCCTATTCTTACCAAAATTAATACCTCTAATATGCGTAAGTCCATTGACAGTCACTACATCAATTTATCTTGCTGAGAGTCTTCCTATTTTTCTCTGATGCTCCATCTTTTGCGACATAATGTCTATTTCCCAAGGACTGACCCTTTCTGAGAATATGCCTGAAGTATGTGAGATGAAGATTCACCATCCTTGTCTCTAAGAACAATGAATGAGCATGACAGAAGAAGAATCGATGACTTTGAGTTGTAGTGTTGGAGAAAGAACTGAATATCCCATGGACTATGAAAAGAAAAAAAGATTATCTTGGAGGAAGTGTCACTCTAAAATAGACCTAAAAATAGAGAAGTGACTTTGACACTGAACATCAAGCAGTAGATGGAAAAAATTGAGCAGCATGAAAAAAGAACCTAGATTGCAAAAAGAAAACTGTAAAAATGCAGATACTAAAGATCTCTCTAATGAATTTTGGGTAATGGTATAGAAAATGCTCAGTGAGAAGGTAGAAAAATCAGTGTTAGAGTGATGAAATGTGAGGAATAATTGCAAGGTTACTGCTGGGTTTAATGAGTCAGGCAAAATTAACAAGCCAATAAAGCAGGTGGACTCTAGAATAAATGTTGTTTTTTTCTTCAACAATTGTAATTTGTTTCAAAAGTAATACAAAATCCAATGTAATTAATTTTTTAAAAATATTTTTAGTTCATGCTCCCTGCAAAAGAACCTCACAAGCTTTCTAAGGTGCATTTTTAATGATAAAAAGAGATTGTTTTCTATTCATTCGAGGGTGTATAAATATAGAAGCCCATTATGACAATGGGCTCAATTTTGTTGGAGATAGTGAAGATGGTACAGGATAGGGTAGGGTTTAGATCTTCTGTTCATACGGTCACTATGAGTTGCAGTTAACTCAACAGCACATAATAACAGTAACATATAGGAAGAAATAATTTACTGTATATTGACCGTGTTTTCAATATTTAACTCTAATAATTTGATGATTTTATTTTCAGTTTAATAATAACAAAAAAGATGAATAAGGGTGACAGAAAAAGAACTGATATGATTGAACTGTGATGTTGGAGGAGAGTACGGAATATCTGTCAAAAGAATAAAGAGATAATGTGTTGGAGAAGGTTCAATCAGATTGCTTCTTGGAGGCAAAGCTGATGAAGCTATGTCTCATAAATTTTGGTCGTGTTGCTAGGAGAAGCTATTCCTTGGAAAAAGACATCATGCTTGGAAAGGTAGTTGTTGTTGTTACATGCCATCAAGTTACCTGAGACTCATTGTGACCCTATATACAAGATCTGAAGCCTGCCCTGCCCTGAAC
>NW_006399771.1:23949420-23950472 GCF_000299155.1 Elephantulus edwardii | reverse complement strand
AATGATTCTCTTCTGTCATCCTTAGTATTTATCCAGCTCTCTGATGCATATCAAGTAACTGTGAAGACCATGGCCTGGATCAGGTGCACCTTAGTCTGTAGAATGACATAATTGCTTCTCAGTACTCTGGAAAGGTCCCTCATAGCAGATTTATCTAATACAATTCATCTTTTGTTTTCCTGACTGCTGGTGCCAAAAGTGTTGGTTGTGGAGCCAAGTAAGCAGTAATTGCTAATAACCTCAATCTCTTCTCCATCCATCATGGTGCTGCCAATTGACCCAGTGGTGAGAATCTTTGTCTTCTCAATATTGACCCTCAATCAATATTGAAGAGAGTCTTTCACCTTCGGTAGCAAGCATTTCAGATCCTTCTCAGTTTCAGCAAGCAAGTTTGTGTCCTCTACATAACATAGGTTGTTGATGAATCTTCCTCCAATCCTGATGCCACATTCCTCCTCATCAAGCCTTGCCTCCTGAATAATCTGTTCTGCATAGGTAATGAAAAGGTATGAAGACAGGACACATCCCTGACACACTGCCTTTGTGATTTTTTTTAATTTAGGTTGTTTATTTTTCATTTCAATGAACATCTACAGAGATTTTGGGATTCCATTCATTCATTTTAAATCATGCAATATTTCCCTGTTCTGTTCTGAGGACTGCTTCCTGGTCCATTATAGGTTTCACATAAACACAATCAAGTGTTTTTTGATTCCCTTTCACGAAATGTAGTATGGAAGGGGAAAAAAAAGAGGAAGAGCCTCAACCGTATGGATAGACAAAATGTCTGCAGCAATGGTCTCAATGTATCAGAGATTGTGAGGGTGTCACAAGACACAATTGGGATCTGTTGTTCATAGGGTCACTATGAGTAAAGTTTGACTCAATGATGCCTAACAACAGCAGTAATAATGACAATATCATGGCCTACTCTAAAATGAGCAAATATGGACCTCTTTTGTTCCTTGGGCCAGACAACTGTTCTCCAAATTTCCTGGCATAGACTGGTGAGTGCATCCAAGGCTGAATCTGTTAATTGATAAAAATCAGTT
>NW_006399771.1:23941864-23947830 GCF_000299155.1 Elephantulus edwardii | reverse complement strand
TAGCTCAAAAGCATCCACTCTCCTTCTGTCCTCCCTAGTCATTGTCCAACTCTCTGATGCATAACAAGCGATTGCAAATACCATGACCTGTATCAGGCTCACCTTAGTCTCCAGAGAGACACTGTTGCTCCTGAGTATGTTTGAGAGGTCCCTAACGGCCGACTTTCCTATCGCGATACGCTTTATTGAGGAATAATGATGTCACTTTGAGGACTAAGGTACATCTGATTCAGGCCATAACTTTTTTTTCAATTAATTGCTATGCATCTGAGAATTGGACAATGAATAAGGATGACGGAAAAAGAATCGACTCACTTGAGCTATGGTTTTGGAGAAGAGTACTGACCATCCCATGCATGGCCGGAAGAACAAACAGATATGTCTCAGAAAGGGTACAGCTAGAGTGCTTTTTGGAGTCAAGAATGTTGAGACTTCACCTTACATACTTTGGGAATTACAAAGAGTGACTATTCCTTACGGAAGGAAATGAGATTCATTACACTGGGACAATCTGCAGTTAGGGTACTTTCCAAATTACTGAGGAGTAGTGATGTCAGTTTGAAGACTAAGATGTATTTGATTCCAGGCATTGTCTTTCTGATTACTAGCTATGTATCAAAGAACTGGACAATGATTATGGAAGAGAGAAAAAGAATTCATGCCTTTGAGCTGTACTGTTGGATGACCAAGAGAATGAACAGACATGTCTTGGAAAGGGTGCAGCCAGAGTTCTCTTTGGAGGCAAGAATGATGAGGGTTTGCTTGGCTCCACAATCAACACTCTCGGTACCAGCAGTCAGGAAATGATAAAACAAATTGCATTGGAAAAGTATTCTGTCACATATCTCTCCAGAGTACTGAAGAGCAATTATGTCAGTCTGGAGACTAATGTGTGCTTGATCCAGGCCATAGTCTTTGCAATTACTTACATGTGTCAAAAAGCCTGACAATGACTAAGGATGATAGAAGAAGATTTGATGTCTTTGAGTTGTGGTGCTGAAAAAGTGTATTGTCTATACCTGGGACTACTAGGAGAATAAAAACATTTGTTTAGTTGTTGTTGTTGTTATGTGCCTTTGAGTTGCCTGCGACTCATAGTGACCCTATGTACAACATCCCTATACCCTACTCTATTCTCTGTCAATATTATTGTCTCTGACACACCTACCCCTATGACCTCAATCACTGAATCAGTACATCTCATCGAGGGTCTTCCTTTCTTGCACTGTTCCTCCACCCCCCCAAGCATGATGTCCCACTCCAAGGACTGATCTGCTTTGCAACATGTCCAAATTAAGTCAAACGAAGCTTCAGAATCCTTGCCTCCAAGGAGCAGCCTGGTCTCACTCTCTTTAGGACATACTTGTTTGTTCTAGCAGTTTGAAACTAGCAATCCATGGTATATTCAATACTTGTTTTCAATACACACAATTCTGTTGTCTGAAAATTCTATTAGTAGTTTTACTAACTCTCTTTTCTTATTTTACCAGGAAGTATTTCCAGAACAATGTAGAATAGGATACTGAATGGAGAATTATTAGTATTGTTTCTTGTTTTAGGAAAGAATACCTATAATGTCTTACTTCAATAATGATGTTAGTTGTATGGTTTTGTTTTTTTATAAATTTTGTGACTGACCTTGACTTTTGGTGAACTGCTATTTTCTACTGAAAATAGACTTTCTTAGTTCAGCTCTCCCTAATTGTTCCCATTCCTTGGTTAGTGAGTTGTTGCAGACAAGCTTTTGTCTGGGACGCCTCAAGATTCAAATCACCCAACTCAGTCCTCATGTTGACATTAAAAGTAGGTGGTATTGGAATACTATAAAAAGCTATATGGACAGTTTTCTCCTACGCAATTTACTGCCTCTGAAAACTTGACAGAGGATCAGCCACAGGTAGGTTCAGACTCGATGGCACACAACAACAACATGAAAACTATACTCAGAAAATTTGAAAACCTAGAGGAAATGGACAAATTACTTGAAACCCATGCTCTACACAGACTTACAAGGCCATGTAAAAAAGGCAACTGAAAAAACCCATCACAGAAGAAGAAACCGAACAGGTCATAAAAAGTCTTCCCCATAAGAAAAGTCCTGGACCAGATAGCTTCACAGCTAAATTCTACCAAATATTCAGAGAAGATCTATCACCAATTCTACTTAAAGTACTTTAAAAAAATTGAAAGAGAAAGGACACTCCCAGAGTCACTCTATGAAGCAAACATACCCTAATGCCAAAACAAGGGAAAGCTATTACCAAGAAAGAAAACTACATGCCAACATCTCTCGTGAATATAGATGCAAAAATCCTTGACAAAATCCTAGCTATTAGAATCCAAAAGCACATAAAAAAGCATCGTAACTAAGTGGAATACATAATAAGAATGCAAGGGTGGTACAATCAACGTAATTCACCATATTAACAAAACAAACAGCTAGAACCATATGATCTTAGCAATTGATGCAGAAAAGGCATTTAAAAAAATCCAGCATCCGTTCCTATAAAGACACTCAATAAAACTGGAACACAAGGGAATTTAGTGAAAAGTATATATGCAAACTCAGGACCTAATATAATTCTCAATCGAGAAAGACTAAAAACATATTCCTTGAGAACAGGAATAAGACAAGGATGCCCATGGTCATTACTTCTACCCAATATTGTTTTGGTATTAAATGCTGGGCAATACCATAAGAGAAGAAAATAAAATCATCCAGATCAGCATAGAAATATTTAAACAGTGGTTATATCCAGATGGTATGATAGTGTACACAGAAAATACAAGGATGCAACAAAAAGCTGTTAGAGCTAGTAGACCAACTTAGTAGAGTGTCAGAATATAAGATCAATATCCAAAAATCAGTGGGATTCCTTTACAGTAACAAATAGAACTCAGAGAAAGAAACCAAGAAAACAATACCATTTTCAATAGCCAACCACAAATTGAGACACTTGGAAGTGAATCTAACTGGAGATACAAAAGGCATGTACAAAGAAAACTACAGAATATTTCTACAATAATAGATCTAAAGAAATGGAAAACTGTTCCCTGTTCATAAATAGGAAAACTCAATATTATGAAAATAACAGTCGTACTAAAAGCAATCTATGTGTTCAAGGCAACCCCAATACAGATATAAAATTCACTTATCAAGGAGATTAAAAGGGAAATTGTCGAGTTTATTTCAGAGGAAAAAGATAAGCAAAGCACTTACTAAAAACAAAAATAAAGTGGGAAACATAGCACTCCCTGACCTCAAAACCTACTACACAATGGCAATAATCAAAACAGCATGGTACTGACACAATGATAGAAACATAGATCAATGGAACAGAATTGAGAACCCAGAAATAGACCCAGTTATCTATGGTAAACTGATATTTGACAAGGAAATAAAACCTATCAAATAGGGAAATGACATCTTCAACAATTGGTGCTGGCAAAACTAGACTACTACCTCCAGAAAGCTGAAACAGGATCCACATTTCATATCATATACAAAAATTAATCGAGATGTATCAGAGACCTGAAAGTAAAGCCCTAAACCAAAAAACTCATTAGAGACAAACTGGAATAAAGATTACACAGCCTAGTATATGATATAAAGAGACTGCCAAATACTACAAGAAATGCATGCACAATATAGATAGGATAAAATTGATTAATGGGACCTTCTAAAGATTAAATTCCTCTGTACATCAAGAACTTTTTCCAACACAATGAAAAGAAAACCTTACTGATTGGGAAATATATTTGGCTATACCATTTTAGACAAAGGTCTCATATCAATGGTTTACAACATTCTACAAGGTCTTTACAAGAAAAAAAAAAGACTGAAAGCACAATTATAAAATAGACAAAAGACATGGAAAGAAATTTCACAGAGCAAGATAATTTAGATGGAAAACTGACACATGAAGAAATACTCTAAATAACTGGCAATATGATAGATACAAATCAAAACCACAGCAAGATACCATCTCGCTCCAGTAGCAGTGACAAAATTTAAAGGACAGCATGTAACAAATGTTGGAGAGGATATGGCAAGATAGATACCCTTGTACAATGTTGGTGGAATTGTAAAATGGTACAACCACTCTGGGATGCAGTTTGGTGTTTCCTCTAAAAGCAGAGCATAGAAATTCTATATGGCCCAGCTATTCCACTGCCTGGAATATACCCAGAGAGAATTAGAACTGAGGCACAAACAGAGACTTGTACAACAGTGTTCATAGCAGTGTTATTCACCATACCAAGAACATGGAAACAGCCCAAATATCAACCACAGTCCAATGGTTTGAGAAATTATGGTACATTCACACATGATGGAATACTACACAGCACCGGGAGCGATGATTTTGTAAATTACTGTGTATTTGGGAGGAACTAGAAAGCGTTATGCTAAGTAAACAAACTCAGCTCCATAAAGACAAATACTGTATAAGACCATTATTGTAGAATGAATATAAAGATTTAAGGAGAGGGAGTTGAGAGGTGAGGATGGGGGTTGTTAATTATAGGGTAGCACAATTTGATAGGTGGGAGGTGAAGGAAATGGGAAATATCCAGTTTGAAAACCAATGTATACAAACTTTGTAAATAACCCGGTATAAAACTTTAAAAAAATGTGTATGTATTTAAAGTTTAGCAGGTTTCTACTTAAAGCATTGTCGTGTAACATAAAGTTGGAACAGACCCATAACTGACTCTCCGGCAGGTTTACAGGGGCATTAATCACAAGTGAGAAGATTGGCCATCCTTCTCCTGCTGAGTTGGTGGCCTTGAATTGCCTGAGTTTGGGATTGCAGCACAGCTTCTTGTCACTGGTATCAGAAAAACGTCACTTTGTGAAATATAGTTAATTTTAGGACTTTTGCATCTGTGATTCTCAGATGTAAAAAAGTATCTAATGTTTTAGCTTCTCCATCTTGTTACCATTTTTAGGATGGGAACATATGTCTCTACTGGTTTTTCGCATCCTAATTACAAACAAAACACTGAAAATTGGTTTTGAATGCACAGTGAATTTATAAAGGTCTACCAATATCAAGAGATAAGAATAGTTCATGAGAAAATTTTATACTACACAAACTATTAAAAGACAAAAACAAATCAAAACAATAATTAGAATAATATCACATGGAAGAGACAATTCAGTTTTAACTATGCCTAGAATTCAGATAAAAGAAATTAAAATTATTGTAGTAAGAAATTAATGTTTTCACATTGTTACAGGAAGTTGTTTAAAAATATAAAATATACTAAATACAAAGTTCTCCACTGTCCTATTATGTTGGTGCCTATAAAGTTATCTACATGTGTACGAAACAAAATAAGATAAGGTTCTGAACTGTAATTTATAAGGTCATTCGTTATGAGTCATAGTCAACAGGAGGGCATCTAATAACAGCAGAACCCATAATAAAATGCATTGTGGACACTATTATGGCTGTCAATTAAGTAAATAAAGCTAAAATTTAATTAATTAATGGAAAATTATCACAAAAAAATTACACAGTTCTAAAAAATTCTGCCATTGTGAGATTACTCGCCTCAGTCTAACCACTCTCCTTAACTAGCATTATTGTTATTCAAAACCACAAAAATTCACTATTTCTTCATAAAATAAAAAAGTATCTAATAATTGTGCTTAGAATAGCATGTCAAATGACATCAAAAGTTTTAGCCTTCAAAATCCACACTGCAATAATTTCAGGTTTGGTTGAGTACTCTCAAGGAGAAGGGAGTAGAAACATCAAATAGTTTCCTATTCTTATTTAAGTACCTAAGCCTTTGAAGAAGGATTGGCCACCCACTTCTGAAACAGCAGGTCTCTGAAAACCCTATGCACAACAGAACACACGCAGACTAACAGAAAGGGCAACCTAGGTAGAACTATCAAGTATGGAAATACAAAGGAGGAGGAACAGTTGTAAGCAGACCCTAGGGATTGGAACATG
>NW_006399771.1:23937238-23939219 GCF_000299155.1 Elephantulus edwardii | reverse complement strand
GGTTTACGGCTGCTGTGCATAGGGTCACTATGAGTCGCAAACGACTCGACGGCACATAACAACAACAACCCTTTGAGGATAGTAATATTTCTTTTTGTTGGTGTTGTGTACCCTTGAGTCATAACTGACCCATAATTGACCCTCCAGAGGGTTTTCAGAAGCAACTCAATCGCCCAGGAGGAGATTGTGCATCCTTCTCCCTCAGAGTTGCTAGCTTTCTGAATTGCAGCACAGCTTCTTATAGCTAGCCAATCCAGATGAATCTCCTTCTGTGGAGACAGTGTTGCCAAGTAGTGCAATTAAGTGACTGATCACATAAAAACTACAGTCTGGCTTTATAAAAAGACAAGTAAAATGTAAAAAGCCTGCTGTCACATGTTGGTTGCTTTATAAAAATGATAAATTGAATAAATACAATTAGCATTAAAAATGATTATTTGAATTATCATACTCTGTTGCTTAAAACAAGTCCTTGCCTATTTTCTGATGCTTTATCTCTTTTTGTGGTTGCAGTGTGCACACAACATAGTATTTGGAATGCAAGAAATATTACACAAGATTTTATGAGAAAATAAGTAAAACAATTTATATTCTGCACTCAAGTCACAGAATAATTTATTCACCTTTTAGGTTTGATTATTCTTAAATTATTCAGTTGTATCTTGTATTTGAGGTCAAAGTAAGTTAGATGTTTGTAAAATGAAGATTATTGCATTTTCTCAAAATAAAAAGCCTTCTTATTTTAGCTTCATTATTGAGTTTGACATTCCGTTTATTTCATGATGATTTTCGCCAAAAGAAACAATTTTTGACATCCAATAAGAACTAACTCACAGCTGATCCTCCAGAGGGTTGACAGAGGTTATAAACTGCATGAAAGGAAATTGCCCACATTTCTATCTTGGAGCAGCTAGTAGATTTAAACTGTCCATCTTTGACCTGACAATACAACTCTCACCTGACCAGAGTCCCCAGTCAATAATTTTTCTTTAAAATATTTCCCAATATTTTCTAACATAGGTAATAATACATAACAAACTACTAAAAACAAAATAGACTTAAAAGAAATACTTTATTTGGGTCCAAAAGCCAATTATATTTTTACTTCAAGAATAAAACAGTGTATCTAGATCTGGTTACTATGTGTTAACTAGCTTTCACTTTTTTATTTTCATATTAATTTTTGAAAGAATTAAGGAAGAAATATTTATGGTTTCTGCAGTAAATCATTAAAATCATCATGAAGACCAAAAAAAAAAAAGAAAAAAATTCCCAAGAGAAAACAAGCTTAATTTGTCTCACCTGTAAGACAATGACAAAGGATGAGAGATGAAGAATTAAAGCCTTCAAGTTGTAGTGTTGAAGAAAAGTACTGAATATCCCATTAGCTGCCAAGAAAACACAGGCTTGTCTTGGAGAAGGTAAAATCAAAATTTTACTTCTTAGAAGTAAGACAATGAAATTTCATCTCACATACTTTGGACAAGTTGATAAGAGGGGACAGTTCTTGGAAGACACCTTGTTCGGAAATGTAGAAGGTCAGCATAAGGAATACTCTCAACAAGATGAATTGACGTGGTGATTGTAACAATGGGGTCAAGTATGTCATAAATGATGAGGATGGCATAGCATAAGGAATGGTTCAGATCTGTTGCTCAGAAGGTCTTTATAAGGTGTTGTCGAATCAACAGAACATAATAAAAATATGTGCTAATCTCAGTTTAGCTGGGAGTTACAGCACGTGTGGCAAAAAGTCTCCCAGCGGACCCCATATCATGCAGGTAAGAATTCATCTGACATACTTCGGATATGTTGCAAGGCAGGAACCGTCCTTGGAAAGGGATGTCATTCTTGGAAGGGTGGAGGGACAGCTCAGGAGAGGAAGACCCTCCATGAGATGGATTGATTCAGTCACTGAGGTAATGGAGATAGGTATTTCAGAGACAGTAAAATTGGCAAGGAATAGAGCGTGGTTTAATGC
>NW_006399771.1:23934982-23936496 GCF_000299155.1 Elephantulus edwardii | reverse complement strand
TCAGTCCCACAAGGATAAATATTGCATAAAACTGTTATTGTAGAATGAGTATGAGGATTCAAGAGGGGTGGGAGAGATTGGAAGCAGAGGAATGAGGATGTGAAGGAGGAGGGAGGGATTAATCATCAGGTTGTCAGGTGGTGAGGAAAACGGAAAAATTTATTTTTGAAAACAATGTATTTGAATATTGTAAATAAACTAGTAGAAAAAAAAACCCAACCCCACCAACATGTACTATGTATTATTAGAAAAGAAACATTGCCAGAATTCAGAAAAGTACATAGTAAGTCACTTATACTTGTTATTTATATTGATTTATTGATTCTGGGGCTTCGTCTGACATACTTTGGAGATGTTGTAAGGAGAGACAGGTCTTTAGAGAGGGACATCATGCTGGGTAGAGTGGAGGAACAGCGCAGGAGGGGAAGACCCTCTATGAGGTGGATTGATTCAGTGACTGGGGTAACTCGGGATGGGTTTGTCAGGGGCAGTGAGACTGGCACAGGTTAGAGCATGGTTTAGGGCTGTTGTACATAGGGTCGCAATGAGTCGCAAATGACTCGACGGTACATAACAACAACAACAACATTCTATTTCTACTATCTAGTAGGTTTGCGTTCTTTATAACTACCATTCTGTATAGGTTGTGGATATAATAATGGAATAAATAGGTATAACACAAAAATGGAATTATTATCTCATAATTCATAAGAATATTTAGATTTGGTCTAAATGTCATTCATAATGTCTGACCTTTTAGGACCTTTCTTGAATATTTTGTGGGCTTATTATATAAGGCTCATACTATGCCCTATGTTTGTTTATTTAAAACTCTTACTGAGAGACAACTACATGCCAGCAACTTTTTATTCTTAGTACCGGAAAAGTCTATGATGATTATATTGTCCATTGAAAACTATATAACTATTTGTTTTTAATAGTATCTATAAGATATTTTTATATAGTGTTAAATATCAACAAAGAAAACAAAACAGATCCACTTCTTTTGTGTGGTATCCAAGAAAAAAAAATAGCAATTGGAATGACACTAACATGATTAAAAGAGCCCTTTGTAATCTTTTTTTAGATCAGATAATCATAATTGGGGGAAATAGTTAGGTCTAAGAAAAAGGAAAAAAAATGTAATAATGTAAATAATGTACAAAATGAAAAGCAACAAAATCGCCTAATTATTGTAAAGTCTTATAACCAAACATGGAAGTTTGCAGTTATTTGAACAGACATGGAAATATTAAAAATTTTTACATAACGATGATTGATGTATATGCTAAACTTTAACAAGAGAACTATAATTACTTTGTTGTGGATTGCTAACAACAACTGAGAGGTCAGTTGAGAAGTTGCTGTAGTAGTTCAGGTGAGAGCTGATAGTTATTTACACTAAATTGCCTCCTAGAATTTGAAAATAAATACATTTAGACTGATTACAGTTTGACCAAAAGATAACACCAGTGTGTAGCTTTCATAAGTGGAGGGACCGTGGTGTTATTATA
>NW_006399771.1:23932638-23933820 GCF_000299155.1 Elephantulus edwardii | reverse complement strand
CACCATGGGTAACCATTAACACATTTGACACATCAATATCACAGTGTTCAGCTTCACAGCAACCAAAAGTTACTGCTGTATGGTAAGTGGACTCACCAGGGTTATATGACCCAGAAGAATGTTTGAACAAAAACAATGAAAGACAGGCCTGAGGGCTACGGATTAAAAGACAAAAGAAAGCCACAAGCAACCGGAGCCTTCCATACCTGCCTCTCCTCAAGAAGCCAGAGGCCACATGCACCTGACCCTATGTCTTTCAAGACTCTAGTTGTGGCCCAACATTTCAGTGTTTTACCATTCAGGCACACCTAAATGCTGACAAGCTCTGGGCCAGAGACACCCAGTTCATCTGGTAATTCTGCTCTGCCAACCCCCACTTGGGGCAAAAAGAACGCCACAAACACCCAGAGCCTTCCATGCCTGCCTCTCCTCAAGAAGCCAGAGGCTGCGTGCAGCTGACACTGAGGCTCCCAAAACAAATACTTAATTTGTCCATTTAAGACATATGATTAATTTGAATAATTTCCAGAGCATATCTTCCCTAGGATTTGTTGTTGTTTTTCTGTACCATAGACTTGTAATCAACCCATTGCTGACCCCTCTGTAAGGTTTTTCAGAGTCGCCTGGGAGGAGAGTGCCCACACTTCTTCCATGGAGTAGCTGGTGTCCTGGAACCAAAAGCCTTTGGGATTGCAGCACAGCTCCTTGTCACTAGGCCACCATTTCAAAGACAAATTAATGAACGACTTGCTACCTTTGTGGGGAAACTGCTTTTGCTGTATTACTAATGTTTTTACTAGATTAGACTAATAACTGATATTTGCAATTAATTAAAGCATTTAAGCACCATGAAGCTATAAAATACACTGTAAATGAAATAGCTGTTTATTTAAAAAAAATCTAGTGTATTTATTTTATTTCTCAAGATGAAGATCATGGAACATTAGGTTAATATTAAATTTCTTTACAGGATTTTTTTTTCAACATTGGAAGTATGTCTGTATTATTAGAATTAAATATGCTGGTTAGGTAAAGATGATTTTTTTCTTTTCTAATATTATTTTGAATTTAAAATAGATCAAACAAATGAATAAAAGCTATTAAAGATAAAAAGATAAAGCATAGAATGTGTTGTTTTTTATGTTAAAATTTATGATAGTCAAATGACAGCTTCTAATTTTA
>NW_006399771.1:23928816-23929736 GCF_000299155.1 Elephantulus edwardii | reverse complement strand
AGGCTGAAAATCGCATAGAAGGAGATTGCTTATCTTTCCCCAATAGTATGGATTTGAGGTGCTGGAGAGGTGCCACAGTTGGTCAGCAGCACACATTTCTATGGCCTACATCTCTAGATTTTCCCTTTCATTAATTTGTTTCTTAGACATTGTCTACTTCCTGACCAAAAATCATATTTAAGAATTTTGGAGTAAGACTTGGATAATTTGTTTTTTATCAATTCATGAATCCTAATAAATAAAACATTGCAAAATATAAAATAGTTTCATTCCAAAAGCTTCTATAATTTTTTTAGAATGTAGACTAGTTTTCTGTTCAGAAAATATTAAAAATCCTGCTGAAGACTATAAAAAATTGACTGAAACAGCACAACAGGACAGAAATATCAGAAGTACAAACTGGATTAAGAAGAGACAGGAGAGATATTATCACCAATATCAGATGGATCTTGTCTGAAAGCAAAGAGTAACAAAGTAGAGTATATCTCTGTTTTATTGACTATGCAAAGAATTTGATTGTATCATAACAAATTGTGGCTAATCTTGATAAGACTGGGAACTCCAGAGCACTTGATTGTGCTCACATGAAAACTATACTTGGACAAGGAAGCAGGCTTCAGGACAGAGCAAGAAAACACTACATGGTTCAAAAATCAGGAAAGGTGTATGTCAGGGATGTGTCCTGTCTCCATAATGTTTCATCTAACTGCAGAACAAATCGGTAGGGAGATGGGACTTTATGAAGAGAAATGTGACATCAGTACTGCAGTAAGAGTCATCAACAATCTATGTTATGCAGATAATACGAGTATGCTTGCCAAAACGTAAGAGAACTTGAAGCACTTGATGCAGAAGGTCAAGGACTCTAGTCTTTAATATGGATTAAAACTCAACATCAAGAAGACAAAGATTCTTGCTGC
>NW_006399771.1:23926915-23928507 GCF_000299155.1 Elephantulus edwardii | reverse complement strand
CTTTGACTTTTCAAGAAGGATTTGTAAAATTTGTTACAAATTATCCACTGAAGATACAAAAGGAAGCTCTTATAGTCTGGTTCTCATCAACCGTATCCCAAAAATATACTGCTCTTAGAATTATGTAGCTTGATAACTCTCACAACCCTTTTATAAATAGTGAGACATGGTACAGAAATATCTCACTTGGCACTAAGTGAAAACGAGGCAAGAATTTGATTGCTTGTCTTTGAGAGATTCGGGTTGCATACTGATTTATTGATAGAGTATCATTGAAAATAATAAAGTATAATAGAGGTTAATTAATTGGTAGAAGTAAAACAGTTCAATAAAAAATTGCTTATCATACCAATGGTAAATGTACTAGAATCTAATTCTTTTAAAAAACTAAACTCTAAACATTTCTTCATCCTATCCTGTTCTGATTTCCAGTACCTACAAAGGATAATGTTGTGTTTATGCAAAACACAATCATGTATAACCAGCAGAAAAAAGACTTGACTATCATGCGAAGATAAATAAAAGTAGTGTAAATTTGTTACAATAGGGGTAAAGTTAACAATCATGTTGCAATTTTATAAAAATAATAGAGATGAAGGAAATTATTGGGATGATATTGTGAAATCTAAGGCAGAAGCAGTAGAGCGAGCATCTACAGAATGAGATTGGGCAATTAGTTATCCAAAAGATCTCAGCGTAATATATATGTTACTGACTAAATGATGAGTATATTATTCATTAGACACACAATTGTTTCCAAGTAAATATTTTGGAGAGAAAGTTATCAGAAACTTTGATGTCTAAATCTTCTACTTAGATACATTGCTGTTGTTGTGTCTTATCAAGTTGAAACTAATTCATAGCAGTGGACCCACCAGTGAGTTTTCAGAGATTGTAAATCACACAGGAAGAGTTTGTCTATCTTTCTCCCTCAAAGCAACTGATGGATTTGAATGCATACCTTTGGATTGGCTTCACAACTGCTTACAGAAGGCTACCAGTGCTCCCTATTTAGATATGTTGTTATTATGTGATTCTCGACTTGAATCTAATCTTTAGCTGACTCTCCAGCCAGTTTTCAGGGGCAGTAATTAGCAAAGTAGAAGAATGTTGATCTTACTTCTGTGGAAGAGCTGGTGGATTCAATAGAATACACTATACAGTGACAGTATAGTTTAAAAGGAGTTGTGCTGATAACCGAATGGTGGTGTCTCTCTGGGAGTTCAAATTCACTACTGGTTCCATGGAAGAAAGATAGGCAATCTCCTCCTATGATTTACCTCAGAAAGCAAACTGGAGGGTCAGCTATTGAGTCATTTCTAACTAGACAGCAATGATTTTGTGCAATGATTGATATCACTCAGGAATGACTGAATGGTATCCATGGCCTGGATATTAGCTAAATATTAGCTAAACCTCAAGAATCATAAATATTCTCAAGACTACACCAGCTGATATTATGGTACACGGAGAAAATATTGTAGTATAAAAAAAAAATAAAGCATTTCATCTTACTATGAGACACAATCAACACCATTGGAAGCAGAAATCAAGAAACCAAACATTTGCCTTGAGAAAATCTGCTGCAAAAT
>NW_006399771.1:23924200-23925940 GCF_000299155.1 Elephantulus edwardii | reverse complement strand
AACACTTGATTGTGCCTGTGCAAAACTTATACTTGGACCAAAAGGCAGTCATCAGAATGGAGCAAGGAAAAACAGGTTTAAAATCAGGAGGGATGTACACAACGGATCTGTCCTATCTCCATAACTTTTCAAACTATATGCGGAACAGATTATCCAAGAGGTTGGGCTCTATGAGGAGGAATGTGGCATCAGGATTGGAGGAAGATTCATCAATAACCTGTGCTATGTAGACGACACAACCTTACTTGCAGAAATTGAGGAGGATCTGAAACACTCGTTGCAAACGGTCAAGAGCTACAGTTTACAATTTGGATTAAAGATCAACATCAAGAAAACAAAGATTCTCATCACTGGGCTGATTGGTAGCATCATAATGGATGGTGAAGAGATTGAGATTGTTGACAGCTTTAGTTTTCTTGGCTCCACAGCCAACATTCTTGATATCAGAAGCCAGGAAATTAAATGATGAATTACATTGAGAAAGTCTGCTGTCAGGAATATTGCCAGAGTACTAAAGAGCATCGATGTCAGTCTGGAGACTATGATGTGCCTGATCCAGGCCATGGTCTTCACAATTATGTGCTAGGCATCAGAAAACTGGACAATGTCTAGGGATGATACAAAGAGAATTGATGCTTTTGAGATGTGATTCTGGAAAAGAGTATTGAATATACCATTGACTGCTAACAAAATAAACAGGTTCAGACTGGAGAGGGTGAAACCAGGTGCTCAGTGGAGGCAAGGATTCTGAAGCTTCATCTGACATACTGTAAGGAGGGACCAGCCCTTGGAGAGGGGCATTAGGCTTGGGAGGGTGGAGGGACAGTGCAGGAGGGGAAGACTCTCGATGAGATGGATTGACTCAGTAACTGAATAATGGGGGTCATTGTGTTGGAGACAGTAAGTTTGGCTCAGGATAGAACAGGGGTCATAGCTGCTACACATAGGGTTTCTCTGAGTCGCAAGCAATTTGATGGCATATAACAACAACAACATTATCAGAGGAAGAAGAAATCTATCTTCCAAGTAGTATAAACAGAATGTTCCATTTCACTTGATATGAAAGGGCTAAAAGGAGGCCTTATCCCTAAAGAAAGTCATTATAAAGCAGAAGGTCAAAGAAAAAGAGCAAGATCCTGAATGAGATGGACTGACCTAGTAACTACAACAATGGCCTCAAACATAGCAATGATTGTGTAGATGGGACAGGACCTGGCAACATTTTGTCCTCTTGTACATTGGGTCACTGTGAGCCAGAAGTAATGATGACAAGACCTCTAACAATAAAATATTTAATCATTTTTTCAAAGTACACTATATAGGCAAATACGATATTAATGTAACAAATACTCAATATTGCCCACAAAGACAATAGGTGACTATTAATAAATGGGTAAGTAGGTCAGAGAGGAAGATACTCTGTGGCCAGAATAATGCATAATAACACAGAATATATCTTCCATTAAACAAAGCCAACATTGATATGGTTTATGTATATTTATTGATCTTTTACCACATGTTCAGAAAGGAATGAGTCAGCATAAAATTCTTGTATTCGGGAAATATGATGATAAGGATTGCTGAAATAATTTAACTGTATAGCTAATGTTGTTGTTGTGTTGATGTTTAATGCCGTCGAGTCGTAGACGACTCATAGCAACCCTATGAATGAACAGCCTGAGCACTGTTAGTACATAGAGTTTCCAGAGGCAAGCCATTTTGGAAGTGGATGCCACTCCT
>NW_006399771.1:23917822-23923495 GCF_000299155.1 Elephantulus edwardii | reverse complement strand
TGTAGTCTTCCATATGGATTGAAGCTTACCGTCAAGAAGACAAAGAGTCTCACCCCTGGGCCAATTGGCAGCACCATAATAGATGCCAGAAGAGTACCAGGTTACTAAAAATTAGTAATTCTATAATCAATATTCGCAGCACCAGCAGTCAGAAAAATGAAAGATAAATTGCGTTGGGAAAATCAGCTCTCAGGGACCTCTCCAAAGTGCTGAAAAGCAACGATGCCAGTCTAGAAACTAAGGTGCACCCAATCCAGGTCATGTTCTTAGCAGTTACTTACTATGCATCAGAGAGCTGAACACTGACTAAGGATGATAGAATAATTGATGTCTCTAAGTTGTGGTGCTGGAGAAGAGTCTTGAACACACAGTGGCCTGCCAAGAAAACAAATAGGTCTGTTTTGGAGAGGGTGAAACCAAGTTTCTCCATTGAAGCTAGGAGGTAGAAGCTCCATCTCACATACTTTGGGCATATGGCCAATAGAGATCTTGGAGAAGGAAATCATGCTTGGAATGGTGGAAGGACAGCGCAAGAGAGGAAGACCCTGGACGAGATGGATTGATACAGTAACTGGGCCAATGGGAGTTGGTGTGTTGGAACTAGTAAGACTGGCTCAGGACAGGGCAGGGTTCAGGGAAGGTACATAGGGTCGCTATGGGTTGCAGGCAACTTGATGGCAACTAACAACCACAATAACAGTTAAAAGCATGTTAAAGAAATCATTTGCTAATATATAATGCTTTAAAATACATTTGAAAATACTTTAAAATCCACTAATATGTATAATTTTTCCTCACTATTGCCTCAGTCTAGTGGCTTAAAGGTAAGAAGTTGTGCTGCCAATCCAAAGGCAAGTGGTTCAAATCCACCAGATACAATGTGGGAGAAAAATGGGCAATGTTCTATGTGACTCACAACCTCTGAAATCCTGCAGGAGGGTCAGCGATGAGTTCCCACTTAATAGCACGTAACAACAACCACAACAACAAATAAATAAATAAAACCCAAGCACATAACAACTGCAATAACAATTTCCTTAGTTAGGAAGTTCTTGTGCATAGTCTTCAGGGAATTACTTTGCTAACCCAAAAACCGAACCTATCTGGCAGTTCAAATTCACAAGCAGATCTGCAGGAGAAAAATGGAGAATCTTAAAAACGTCCAGCACAGATTCAGTGGAGGGCCAGCTATCAGTTGGTTTCAATTCCATGACAATGACTTGTTTGTTTACTGTGATTTTAACAAAAATTTACAGAAAAGTTGGATTTTCATTTATTCATTGGTGCATATTTTTTTCCCTCCCATCTACATCACCCTCTGTCCGCTTTGCTATGCACCTCTTATTCTGGACTGTTGTCATACAAATAATGCCTCATTATCAATTACTTTTAATTAGTTCTTTCCTTCATCTGTTCCAATGCATTGTTCATTATTTATCCGCTCTTCTCTCATTTTCTCCCCAACCCTCATGTCAGTGACAACCTGGGCAATGCCTTTCTGAGTTTTGATTTCTTCAGTCATAAAAATACTTCCTTAATTTCCCCCTTCCTTTCTTAAAAAAGAAAATGAATCTATAAGTAGGTACTCACAGGAAGTACAAGCATTTCCACAGTTAATTGAACACTTGAGCATATAAAATCTCAGTATAATGTTCCTGATTGAATTTTCCACACTTCCTGACAATTGCCTTCTGCCATTTTAATACTTATTGTGAAAGGTCAAAGAACAAATTTCATTTAGCATATAATTCAAAGTGGATCTGAAGAGTGCTATGATGATAATAGTCCAGTTAAATAAAATAGGATGTGTAGATTTTCTAAGTCCTTATTCAGACTGTAAGCACCTACTTAAAGGAAAACTTGATTTGAAGTTTCTAAATCCAGGTACATGTTTGAGAATGCATTTATAAAGATAGTAATTCTATAGTTATGTGCTTTTAAGTAGAATGATCTCATTTGTACTTTGGACAATATTGCTGTTGGTTGTGATAAAGTTGGAGTCAATCCATAGCTGACCCTCCAGAGAGTTCAAGTAGCAGTTAATCACAAGGGTGGAGATTGGCCGTCTTTCTCCTGGAAGGAGAAGCTGGTGGATTCAAACCATGTTCCTTCTGGATTTTAGCACAGCTTTTTAATACAACGAGACCACCAGTGCTCCTTGAAAGATACTGTGGTTATACAGTTAAGTCAGAACAAACTCATAACTTCCCTTTTGATGGGTTCTCTTCTCAGAAGCAGTTAATCACAGGATGGAGAATGCCATACTTCTCCTGTGAAGCAGCTGGCTTATTCCAACCTCATGCCTTCAGGATTGAAGTGCAGTTTCTTGCCTCTATACAAGTGACTTAATAAGAGCAACATTTTGTTTGAAAATTCAAATGACATTTTTTGCTTTTAGCATAACATATCATAGCAATCTATCATGAGTTATGATTTTGGAGAGAAGTGCTGAATATTCCATTGGATGCCAAAAGAACAGATATATATTGGAAAAATTACAGCCAAAGTACTTATAGGAGGTAAAGATAACAAAGCTTCAACTCACATACTTTTGGCACATTGCTAGAAAAGTTATCATTTTGGATGAAGGATAGCAAACTTGGAAAGTGGAGGTTTAGTGAAAGAAGGGAAGACTCTTAACCACATAAGTTAGCACAGGGAAGACTGCAGTGAGCTCAAATATGCCAGAAATGATGTTAATGGCTCAGGATAGGTTCATATCTATTGTCTGTAGGGTTGGTAAACACTTCTAATTATTTCATTAATTCTTGTAACTTATTTCTTCAAATTACTTTTAAAAATGTAACAGTACTTTTTCTACTTCTGCCTTGTGTGTTTCCACTTACATTTATCAGTTCTTCTTAACCTTTTCTGACTTCTGATTTTTATAAGTGTTGTCATTTGATCTTGAATGGTTTATTGCTCTGCAGAGTTATTACTTCCTAGTTATACAAATTTATAATGATTTCTCATTTTTCAGTCCTTCTCATCTGAGGAGCCACACTTCCAATGTTATATGTAATCAAGTTCCTCTAATATTTATAAAGATATTTGAGGCTCATTTTTTTCATAAGTGAGTGATCAATACTTCTTCTTTGTCTTAGTCTGTAAACTCAACTGAAACCTAGGCACCAAGAATAAGCAGGATGATAATGGAAATACAAGTGACATGGCTTTTAGCATCACAGAAGCTAGAAGTTACAAGTGGCCATAGCTTTACAGCTACATAAAAGCCATTATAAACAGGGAAGCATGCACATACACAAACTATAAAATAGGCAGAAACACACAAATAGCCTTCCTAATACAGTAAAGTGACATAGAAATGCTGTAATAATAAAACAAAATATAAAACAAGCAAGTGCACAAATGCCACAAAATAAATATGCTTTCTATGTGAAATATAGAACAAACTATGTGACTATAGCAAAGGGTCAAGTGTGTCAGAGATTGTGAAGATAGCACAGAATAGGACAACATTTAGATATGTGGTTCATAGGGTAGCTATGATTGTACTCAACTTGACAACACCTAACAATGACAACAACAATGATTTAATCACTGCAAATATTTTTTTATGGAGCTTTAGGGTTTGTTGTTGCATTGTTATATTGATTGCTTTGAGTTGTAATGATGTTTACCTCATGCTCCAATGGGTCTTCAGAGACAGAAAATATCATGGAAGTTGATTGCTCATCTTTATCCTTTCTGTCCTTTATCTGTTCTGGTAGATTCAAACCACTTACCTTTGCACTGGCAGTGTGATTTCTTATGTTGGCAACTCAGAGGTAAGCTCAAAGTTGGTGGTTCAAATCCACCAACTGCTCCATTGGGTAAAGATGTGCAATTTCCTCCTATGCTATTTACTGCCTCTCTGGCAGACTTACTGGAGGATCAACTATGATTTGGTTCTGATATGACAATTCTTAACAACAACAATAAAAACAAATGCCTTTTTAGAAAAACATAAACAGTGTCTATATACGTGGATCTCACCATATTGACTACATAAGGATCACATTAACTACATCTGTGGAAAGAGTCAATGGAGAAGCTCAATATTAAAAGTCAAAACCTGGCCAGGTGTTGACTGTAAAACAGATTATTAATTTCTCATGTGTGTATTAACACTGGAGCTGAAGAAATGAAAATAAGTCCAAAATAAGACCAAAATACAAACTTGAGTTTATCTCAATTAAATTTTAAAATCACGTGAGGATAGATTTGATGCATTGAACAGTAATGATTAAAGAACAGATGAGTTTTGATATGACATTAAAGGACATCATCTACTGCAAAAGTAAAAAAGGCATTGAAAACGCAAGCAAGCTAGAATGGTTACCAAAAAAAACTCTGAAACTTATACTAGAATAAGCATGAATAAGCTTTAAAAGAGGATAAAGCAAACAAAAAGAATGCTGAAGTGAAAAAGACGAACAGAAGCCTTCAAAGAGCAGCTGTAAATGACAAAAGAATATGAGAAAGTGTGCAAAGAACCTGAGTTAGACAACAAAAAAGAGAAGAATATACTAAGTATTCTCAAGCTGAAAGAACTGAAAAACAAATTCAAGTCTCAAGTTGGGACATGAAAGGACTTTTATGGGTAAAACTTTGAGTGATGCAGGAAGCTTCAGAGAGGATGAGAGGAATACATAATTACTGTACACACACAAAACAGTATCGTCATATAATCATTTCAGAAAGTAGCATGCAATTAAGAAGAAATTGTAATAAAGGAAAAATTTCAAGCTGCACAGAAGGTATTGGAAAAAAATAAAGCCCCAGAGATCGATGGAATATAATTAATATGTTACAACAAACAGATGCAGCCTAGAATATGCTCACTAATCCATGCCAAGTAATTTGGAAAACATTTCCTTGGTAATAAACTGGAAAAAGATCAATATTTTGTTTCTATTTTATTTAAAGTGATCAAACAGGATATGGAAATTGTTGAACAATATTATTAACATTACATGGAAATAAAAATCTATCTAAAGATTATTTTAAAAAACTACTGAAATTGTACATGACAGAAAACTGCCAGAAGTTCAGGCTGGATTCAGAAGAGGCCATTGCCATTAGGTCTATCACAACTCATGCCAGTTGGATCTTGGCTGAATGCAAAGAACACCAAGAATATGTTTATTTGGATTTTTCTGACTATGTAAAGCCATTTCACTCTATTATTCATAGGAAATTATGGATAATATTGAGAAGAATGGGTATTCCAAAACACTTTGTATTCATGTGAATCATATATGTATATGATATATATGACATTATATATATGATATATGTGTTTGTTGTTGTTGTTATGTGCCATCAAGTCATTAGCGACTCATAGCAACCCTACGTATAAAACCCCTAAACGCTGTTCTACCCTGTGCCAACTTGGGTAGAACACACTCATCCCCACCACTCCACTCACAGAATCGATCCATCTCATTTAGGGTCTTTCTCTCCTGCGCCTTCCCTCCACTCTCCCAAACATGATGTCCCTCTCCAAGGACCAGTCCTTCCTTGAAACATGCCCAAAGTATGTCAGACAAAGCTTCAGAATCCTTGACTCCAAGGAGCATGAGCATTCTGGCTTTACCCTCTCCAGGACAAACCTGTTTGTTCTCCTAGCAGTCCATGGTATATTCAACACTCTTCTTCAGCACCACAGCT
>NW_006399771.1:23916282-23917722 GCF_000299155.1 Elephantulus edwardii | reverse complement strand
TCAATCCATCTCATCCAGGGTTTTCCTCTCTTGTGCTGTCCCTCCACCCTCCCAATCACGATGTTCCTCTCCAAGGACTAGTCCCTTCTTGCAACATGGCCAAATTATGTCACACAGAGCTTCAGAATCCTTATCTACAAGGAGCAGCCTGTTTTCACCCTCTCCAGGATGATTATGTTTGTTCTCCTAGCAGCCCAATCAATACTCTTCTCCAACACCACAGCTTAAAGACTTCAATTCTCCTTCTATCTTCCCTAGTAATTGTCCACCTTTCTGATGCATAGCAAATAATTGCAAAAACTATGGCCTAGGTCAGATACACCTTAGTCTGTAGACTCACATTGTTGCTTTTCAGTACTCTGGAGAGGTTCCTGACAGCAGTTTTTCCCAATTCAATTGATCTTTTGTTTTTCTGGATGCTGAGTGTTGACTGTGGAACCAAGGAAGCTGATGCTATGAACCATCTCAATCTCTTCATCATCTATTGTGATGCTGCCAATTGGCCCAATGGTAAGAATCTTTGTTTTCTTAATATTGAATTTCAATTCATATTGAAGGTTGCAGTCTTTGACCTTCTGCAGCAAATGTCTCAGGCTTTCCTGAGTTTCACCAAGCACTGTTGTGTTATTTTCATAATGGAAGTTGTTAACGAGTCTTTTTCCCGTCCTGATGTCACATTCCACCTCATAGAGCCCAGCCTCTGGGATGATCTGTTTTGCAAATAGATTGGAAAGGTAATTCAAGAGACTGGACTATGTGAAGAAGAATGTGGCATCAAGGTTAGAGAAATCATCATCAACAATCTGTATTGTGTGCATGACACAACTTTGCCTACAAAGTAAAGAGGAAGAACTTGATAAGGAAGATCAAAGATGGCAGTCTTCAATATGGATTACATTTCAATAGCAAGGAAACAAAAGATTTTACCATTAAACCAATAGACAATATCATAAATGGGAAAAAGATTGAAATTCACAATCAATATCTATGAAAAAAGCAAGTAAGAAATAAAAAGACTTATTACATTAGAGAAATATTTGGTCAAGGAACAAGAAGGGCATTTTGAAGACAAATGTCTGTCTGACTTAAACCATTTTAAATGCTTAGGATGTAGCTGAACTCAAACTAAAACCAAGATATGATCTTGAGTCAGTTCCATCTGAATTTCAAGATCATCTTAAGAATGGGTTTGAGACATTGAACACCAATGATAGAAGACTAGATGAGCTGTAGGATGATATAAAAAAATATCATGCATGAAGAAAGGTTGTTACAAAAAGAGGGGAGAAAAAAATAAAAACAAAAATAAATGTCAGAAGAGACTCTAAAGATTGCATTGGAGGGTTGTGAAGCCAAATTTAGAGGAAAAGAGTTGAACAGACGATTTCAAAGGGCAGCTCAGGACAAAAAACAAAAGATAAGGAACTGCCAGAAGTTCAA
>NW_006399771.1:23913666-23915690 GCF_000299155.1 Elephantulus edwardii | reverse complement strand
GATAGCATCATGATGGATGGAGAGAAGATTGTAACTGTCAACAGCTTCTTCTTGCTTGGATCCACAATTAACACCCTTGGTATGAGCAGTCAGGAAATAAGGAAACACATTTACAGTGGGAAAATCTGCAAATAAAGACCTTTCCAAATTATTGAGGAGTGGTGATGTCCATTTCAGAACTAATATTCATCTGATTCAGGCCATAGTTCTAACAATTACTTGCTATTCACCTGAGACCTGGACAATGAATAAGGATGACAGAAAAATAATTGACCCCTTTGAGTTATGGTGTTGGAGAAGAGCAGTGAACATTCTATGGATGGCCAGGATAACTAACAAATGTATTTTGAAAATGGTACGGCCAGAGTGCTCTTTGTAGGCCAGAATGGTGAGGCTTCGCCTAACATGGGCACGTTGAAATCAGTGTATTACAATTGTGTCTGAGAATTGAATATACCAAGGACAGTTTAAAGACAAATCTTCCTTTAAGAATGTAATCACAGGAATACAGAATTAAGGTTGCATAGTGGAGTGCATTTGGGGTGGGGGGAGGGGGCAGGGTCAGGGTCAGGGGGATTGTATACCAAGAAAGAAGTTTATCTTTTGTTTTTCAAAGAGGGGAGCTAACTGGGGGAAGGGGTTAAAGGAAAAAGTGCAACAATGAATGAATGAAAATCCAAAATATCTGTAAATGTTAATTAAAATTAATAAAGTGAAATTTTAAAAAGGAATGTAAAACTTGAGAATTCTTAGAAAATAAAAATGGTGAAACTCTGTTTTATATATTTGGAGAATGTTATCAAGAAGGGCCTAAAAAATCTCTGACAAACTCCCTCACTGTTGTCAAGTTGGAGTCTACTCACAGTTGAAAGTTCAGTGAGTTTTTTGTGTCTATAAATTGAGTGGAACTATGTTGTCCCATCTTCTTCCGAAGAGCTGCTGGTGAATTCCAACAAACCACCGTTAGGTTAGCAGTACAACTTTCTGTGAACTACACCATCAGAACTCCTCTCAAGAGGGATCCATTCTTCTTATTGCTGTTATGTGCTGTCAAGTCACCTGTGACTCATAGTGACCCTATGTACAAAAGTTTTGAACCCTGCTCTATCCCAAACCAAACGTATTGTTTCTGCCACACCTACCCTCATTACCCCAGTCACTGATTCATCTCATTGAGGATCTTTATCTCCTGTGCTGTCCCTCCACCCTACCAAGCATGATATCCATCTCAAAGGACTGGTCCCTCATTCCCACACGCCCAAAGTATGTCAGACAAAGCTTCAGAATCTTTGACTCCAAGGAAAAGCCTGGTTTCCGTCTCTCAAGGATGAACCTGTTTGTTCTCCTGGCAGTCAAGAGTATATTCAATACTATTCTCCAGCATCACAGCTCAAAGGCATTAATTCTCTTTCATCCCAAGTCATTGTCCAGCTTTCTTCAATAGGATAGAGTGAAACTGTGACTAAAGCAATGAACCTGAGCATGATGGCAATTACAAGAAAAGCACAGGATAGGAAAAGTTTTTCATATTGTAGCTATGAGTTGAAGTAAGACTTCATGTCACCAAGTAACAAGAATAAGATCTTCATGTGATTTCATTCACATCTTTATGTGTACTTTCAGTATATTAAGTACTATTGATGCCTTTGAGTTGTGCTGGAGAAGATTCATGAACATAACAAATTAACAAATAGATATGTCTTGGAGAGGGTGAAATCAAGTTTCTCCTTGGCTAGAATTTTGAAGCTTCATCTCACCTACTTTGGGTATATGGCCAGGATCGACCAGTCCTTAAAGAGGGACATCATGCTCAGAAGGGTAGAGGGACAGCACAGGAAAGGAAGACTCCAGATGAGATAGATTGATATCAGAACTAGGGCAATGGGGATGGGTGTGTCAGAGTCACTAAGACTGGATCAGGGCATGGGCAGGCTTCAGAGCTGTTGTACATAGGGTTGTTATGACTCTTAGGAGACTTGATGGCACATAACAACAATAATACCAACAATGTCGTCATCAAAGTA
>NW_006399771.1:23896930-23912610 GCF_000299155.1 Elephantulus edwardii | reverse complement strand
GACGAGGTTGGTACAGGATAGAGCAGTGTTTAGGGCTCTTGTACATAGGGTCGCTATGATTCTCAAGCAACTTGATGGCACATAACAACAAGTATTTGTTCTGGGGCTGCTAATCAAGGATCTGAGAAACAAAGTTTTAAAGGTTTGTTAAATTTTGATTAATAAGATCAAGAGGAATAATATACACATATAACTTAACATAAAATTTATACCTATTTTTTTCTGTTCATGTGAATAACTGCTGTTGTGACTAAGATAAAAAGACTGTATAGAATTGCCTGCAAATATTATTTGTGCATAATTTTACAGACGTCATTTAAGAACATAGTTCCTCCCTCTTCTAAAGCACATGTCACTCCATTTTTATAAAACATTCCTAGCTTCTACAGAGAGCCATAATTTGTAGCACTTAACAAGGTGTCATAAATATTTTTGCTATATATTACAATAATTCAACAAGTTTTCAAACTAGATTATCAGCTCCATTAAAATTAAATCAGTCACAATAAATGTGATGCTTGATTAATTTTACCATACATAGTCTGCAGTTTGGCCTCCTCTATAAGAAGATAAGTAGATAGATAAACACACCCTCACAGATCCTTCAGGAGAAAAGCTAATTTTCAAATGAAAAGTAAACAATAAATATGTCCAGTTTTTTTATGGCCTCTGTTTTTTGGTTATCTTTCAATATTGTGATGCAGTTCTTTCTGAACGTGGAGAATTCTATGTTCATCTCTGCATGGATATGTCACTGAAAAGGACAGGCCAGACTTCTCATCTACAACGTAAAGAAATCAAATTCACTTTGTATATCCAGAACATAAGTGGCTTACGTGAATGTGATTTTTTTTTGTCTCATGCAAATTGTCCACAAAGTCTATGTATTTTAACTATGGAAATAGAACTTGGTAATAAACATAGTTATTTCTCACCTTAAGGAAAAAATAAGCATACAATGATTTTTTTAAAGAAATTGTGTATCTTTTCATTTGGAAATCATTTTTATAGACATAGGTATAGATAATAGATAGGCACCAGCACAGACACAGACCTACATACAGTTATATTCATTTTTTATAAGTAAAACTTTGTTTCAAATATGTTTGGCATGTTAGCAAGAGGGAAAAATATTAAATGTAGATGGTCAGAGAGACAGAGAAAGACCCTTAAGAAGAAAGATTTACACAGTAACTATGTGTCACTTCCAAAATCCCAGACATTACAACTATGGAGCGCAGATAGATTCTGACATACATAATATTGACGAGAGTGAGACTCAACTTGATGTAAACCAGTGTGTATATATTTCTGGCATTTTGTTGTGGTTGTTGTTGTTGTTTTTGTTGTTCTTAGGTGCCATCAGTTCAAGTATGATTCATAGTGACTGTATGAACAAAAGATCTGAACCTAGTCCTGTTCTGTGCCATCCTCACACTTCCTGACACATAAGAGGTCATTGCGCAGTAACCCTGCCAATCCACCTGGTTGAGAGTATTCATCTGCTTCATCGACCCTCCACTCTTTCCAACATCATGTCCCTCTCCAAGGAATAGCACCTCCTAGCCATAAGTCCAAAGTATGAGGCGAAGTCTCATTATACTTGCCTCCAAAGAGCACTCTGGATGCATGCTTTCCAAGACATATCTCCTATGGCTGTCCATGGAATGTTCAGTGCTCTGCTCTAACACCACAGCTCAAAGGGATCAATTTTTTCCCGTCATCTTTATTCATTATCTTGGTCTCACATGCATAGCAAGTAATTGGAAAGACCATGGCCTGAATCAGATGTACTGATTCCCAAACTGATATCACTACTTCTCAGTAGTTTGGAAAAGTCACTAACTGTAGATTTTCCCACTGCAATGTGTCTCCTTATTTCCTGATTGCTTATACCAAGGGTATTAATTGTGAATCCAAGCAAGATGAAGCTGTTGAAAGTTTCAATCTCCTCTCCATCCATCATGACACTGCCTATTGGATCAGTAGTGAGAATCTTTGTTTTCTTGGCATTGAGACACAATCCATACTGAAGGCTGCATTCCTTGAACTTCTGCAACAAGTACTTCAAGTCCTCCTTACTTTCAGCAAGCAATGTCGTGTTGTCTGCATTGCGCAGGTTATTGATGAGTTTTCCTCCAATCTTGATGCCACATTCCTTTTCACTGAGTCCAGCTTGTCATATACTTTGCTCAGTATATATATATCGAACAGGTAGGGGGATAGAATACATCCCTGACACACTCCCTTTCCAATTTCAAGGCATGCAGTGCTCCCCTGCTCAATTCACACAACAACCTCCTGCTCCAGGTATAGGCTTCTCATGAGCACAATCAAGTGCTCTGGGATTCCCATTCTTCTAATATAAGCTGCTTGTCACAAGCCACACAAATGTTTTTGCATAGTCAATGAAGCACAAATAGACATTCTTCTGGTAATTTTTGCTTTTAGCCAGGATCCATCTGATATCAACAATGTTATCCCTGGTGCCATTGCCTCTTCTAAATCGTGCTTGAACTTCAGGCAATTAACTATCTATGTACTATTCCAGCTGTTTTTGAATGTTAGATGCTATTAAGTATAACTCATAGTTAAAATTGAAGCTGAATATAATGACCTTGAGTTTATCCAACCTGAATTTAAAAGTCATTCCAGGAAGAGATTTGAGGTACTAAACATCAAGCCAGAGCAGCTATGGTATGACAGTAAAGATATCATCCATGAAGAGAGCAAAATATCATTACAGAGGAGCAAAAAAACCCCAAAGTGGATGTCAGAAGATACTCTGAAAATTATATTCGAATACCAGAAAGACAAACTAAGAGAAGAGATGCTGAAGTGAAAGAGGTGAATAGATTTCAAAGGTCAGCCCAAGGGGACAAAGCAAAGTATTATTATAAAGGCATGTGTAAAAAGTTAGTTTTTGACCATTTCCTTATAATAAAAAGGGGAAAACTTATTCAGTGTTTCTCAAACTAAAAGAACTCAAATATTCAAGCTTTGAGTTTAAATACTGACAGATACAATGAGCAAGGTCTTGAATGATCCGGAAAGCATCAAAAGAAGATGGAAGGAATACAATACCTGAAGTCATTGTACTGGAAAGAAGTGATCAACACTGAAAAATTCCAGAAAAATATGGTAAGAACTAGAGCCAATGGTAATAAAGAAAGAAGTACATGCTACTTTGAAGGCATTGCCAAATAATAAGTTCTCAAAACTTAATTGGATACAAATCGATATGTTTCAACTAAGAGATGTAACCATGGAGAGACACACAGGTTTATGCCAGGACATCTGTAGAAAAGATGCCTGGCTGACTAACTGGAAGAGATTCATATTTGTTCCCAAGCCCAAGAAGATTATTCAACAGAATGTGGTAATTATCCAAGAATATCATTAATATAAAAAGTATATCACAAGGTCTTTCTCCTGATTTCATCTTAATTTGGAAGCTCTGTCTCTATACTGTTTCAATCTATATGCAGAACCAATCATTCAGGAAGCTGGGCTCTATGAGGAGGAATGTGCTGATAGGATTGAAGGAAGACTCATCAACAACCTACATTATGCTGATGACATAACCTTGTTTTCTGAAACTTTCTGAAACTGAAGAGGACCTGTAGAAGATCAATGACCCTAGTGGGTCAATGACTTTAGTCTTCAATTTGCATTGAAATTCAATGTCAAGAAAACAAAGATTCTCACTACTGGATCAATTGGCAACACCATGATAGATGGTGAAGAGATTAAGGTTGTTAACAGTTACAGCTTGCTTGGCTCTACAATTAGCACTTTTGGCACCAACAGTCAAGAAATCAAAAGGCAAATTGCTCTGGAAAAATCTGCTGTCAGGGACCTTTCCAAAGTACTGAAAAGTAATCATGTCAGTCTAGAGACAAAGGCCTGCCTGATCCAGGCCATGGTCTTCAAATTATTTGTTATACATTAGAGATCAGCAAAATGGCTAAGGATGACAGAAGAATCAGTTCACCAAAATTCAGTAGCTCACAAAAGTTGGACCTGCAACTTATGAAGATGTCATAAGCCTGGGCAACATTATGTTCCAATGTACATGGGTCATCATGGCTTGAGGATAACCAGGCAGCTAAATATAGCAAAATATAGTAAATAACATAGACCTGTCTTTCAACTCTACCTGCATTTATTCCCTGTGTTTACTGCTGAAATGACTAGAACTGGACGTTGACAGGGAGCTGCCAGAAGTTTAAGTAGGGTTTAGAAAAGGCCATTGTACCAGGGGTATCATGGTTGTTGGCAAATGAATCTTAGCTGAAAGCAGAGAATACTAGGAGAATGTCTATCTGTGTTTTATTGATCATTAAAGGCATTTGACTATAGACAAACCATGGCTAATGGAATTTCAAAAAACTTAATTGTGCTCATGTGAAATCTATACTCAGTAGTGAGGAGTAAGTGAACCACTTGTTGCAGAAGATCACAGAATGCAGCCTTCAATATGGATTGCATTTCAATGTCAATAAACAAAGGTTCTTACCACTGGACCAATAGGCAACATCATGATGGATGGAGTTTTAAAAGATTGAAATTCTCAACCATGTCATTTTATTAGGATTCATAATTAACACCCTTGGTACCAGCAGTCAGAAAATCTAGAGACACATTGCAATGAGAAAGTCTGCAGTTAGAGACCTCTCCAAGTTATTGAGGAGTAATGACATCAGTTTGGGGATTAAAGTACATCTTATTCAGGCAAATATCTCTCTGATCACTTGCAATGCATCTGAGAGCTGAACGATAAATAGAGATAACAGAAGAATTGATGCCTTTGAATTGTGTTGTTGGACAAGAGCACGAAACATTCTATGAACTGCCAAAAGAACAAACAAATACATCTTGGGTAGGGTGCAGCCAGAGTATTCCTTGGTGACAAGGATGATGAGGCTTCACCTCACATACTTCAAGCATGTTGCTAGAGAGGCCTATTTCATGGAGAGGGACATGATGCTTGGAAGGGTGAAGGATCGGTGAAAGAGAGGAAGACTCTCGACTAGGTGTATTGACACAGTAATCACCACAATGGGCTCTAATGTGTATGTCAGAACGTGTGAGGACGGCACAGGATAGGACAGAGTTTAGATCTGTTTTTCATAAGGTTGCTATGAGTCATACTTGAAGGGACCTAACCTAACAACAAAAATTTATCAATGAAGCTGAAACATCTTTCTCTGAATTAAATATTTAATGAAATAATTTTATAAGCTAATTACTTGATAATCTGAACTTTATAAAGATGTGGCATCAGGATGGAGGAAGACACATCAAAAACCTCCCTCATGAAGATGACACAACCTTGCTTGCTGAAAATGAGGATGACTTTAAACACTTATTGCAAACAATCAAAGAATAAAGCCTTCAATTTGTATTTTATCCCAACCTCAAGAAAACAAAAGTTGTCACCACTGGGACAACAAGCAGCTTCATGATAGATGGAGAAAAGATTGAAACTATCTTGCTTGGATCCACAATCAACTCCCTTTGTACTTGCAGTCAGGAGATGCACTGAATTAGAAAGTCTACAGTCAGAGACATCTCCAAAATATTGAGGAGCAATGATGTTACTTCGAGGACTAAAATTCACTTGATTTAGTTCATTTTCAATCATTTGTTATGCTGCTGAGAACCAGACTATAAACAAGGCTGTCTAAAGAATAACTGATACATTTGAGCTCTGATGTTGGGTAAATTTACTATCTCATTGACTGCCAAAAAACAATTAGGTATGTCTTTGAGAAGGTTCAGCTAGAGTGCTCCTTGGAGGTAAAGGCGATAAATATTTTTCTCACGTACTTTGTACATGTCGTTAGGAGAGTCTATTCTTTGGAGAGGGACAACATAATTTGGAAAGTTGAAGGGTTGGTGAAAGAGAAGATTATCAATAAGACTGATTGACAGTGATTGTAGCAATGGTCTCAGGTATGTCAGAGATTTTGAGGGTGCCATAGAATAATATAGAGTTCAGATCTGTTGTCCATAGTACTCAACTCAATGATATCTAACAACAATAACAATCTATGATCAGTCAATCTTTGACAAGGAAATGAAATAAATTAAGTAGGGATGTTATAGCCTCTTTAATAAATGGTGCTGACAAACTTGTACATTCAACTGCAGGAAACTGAAGCAAGATTCACACCTCACACCATATGTAAAAAACAATCTAAGGTGGATCAGGTGCTTGTTGGCAAAATAAACCACTATGAAGATCCTCAGAGAGAAAATAGGAACAAATCTAAGTGCCATATTTTATGGCATGACTTTAAAGCATATCCAAAATCCACAACCAGGAGATGAAAACACAGATGGATGGGCCATTCTAAAAATCAAATTTATCCAAGAGACTAAAAGATAAGCTCACAGACTGTGAAACCATTTTTGACAATGACGTATTTGATAAAGGCTTTGTATGTAAAATTTATAGGATAGTCTAGCACCTCAAAAAAGCAAAAAGGCAAACAAGTCAATCTTAAAATGAACAGAAGATATGAATAAACACTTCACCAAGGAAGACAGCCAGTCCAAAAGCACTTGAAGAAATATTCAATATCACTAGCTTTTAAAGAACAAAAATTAAAACAATAATGAGATCCTATCTAACACCAGCCACAAGAGCAAAATTCAACAGGACAGCAAACAATAATTGCTGGTGAGCATGCTTAGAGATTGTAGGCTATGACATGCACGGCTGGTGGGAATATATAATGATGCAACCACTATGGAAGACAGTCTGGTTCTTCCTCAAAAAAGTTGAAACTAGAAATATAATTTGACTCAGTTATTACATACTGAGAATATATGTCAAAGAAATCAGAATTCTCAAACAAACAGAAGTATGGGCATCCATGCTTATTTACAGCATTATTCACAATAACAAATAGATGGAAGCAGCCCAAAAGCCCATCAGTAAATGAAAAGGAAAAAGAACTATGTTACATTCATACAAGGAAATGATCTGCAACACTGGAAAAAAAAGAGCTCGTAAAATACTACATAATACAGAAGAGTCTGAAAGATATTATGCTGAGTGAAATATCTCAGTTACAAAAAAGGTAAATATTGCATAATACGACTTAGGAAAACGGGATTGGTAAAACAGGGAAGAGCAAAAAAATGAATGGGTAAATAATGCACACTGCTCTGGAGCAGGTGAATGGAAAGACAATCTGAAAGGGAAGGATGACTTAGAATTTATGTGTATCACAAATAACAGTCAAGAACAGGATATGCATTACAAAATAAATCGAGTGGGGGAGGAAGTGTGTATGAGTGTATAAATGAAAAAAATTAGTATCTTTGTAAACCAACACTAAAACAAAAAGTTTTTAAAATCAAAATATTCAAAGCATTTCAATTAAATAAAACATTATTTTTATGTTTAGCTCAAAGTGTCTTTAGATAGCTTGTTTTTAATATTTGTAACCATTGTGAACTATTAATAAATAATATGAAAAATAAAAGCTTTGAATAAGTCCAACTTTATCTTTAATGTTATGAATTGTGGAATATTCAGGAAATATTTTATTCAGTTACTCTCATTTTCTTTGGGGGATTAACAGATTAAAAGCAAAGGCATGTATTTCTCAGTATACACTTAGTTGATTCAACACATTATCAGTGCATTTACTTCATGATACTGAAATTTTAGAATATTCGTCTGAGTGGAATCCAATGCAAGGCAGTATATACGAGGAAACCATAAAATATCCTAAGTTCTTGTTATTATGTGCCATCAAATCACTTGTGATTCATAGTGAGTCTATGTACAGCCTCTCTGAACCCTGCTCTATCTTGAGCCAACCTCATTGTCACTGGTAACCTACCCCTATTACCCTAGTCACTGAATCAATTAATCTCATTAAGGGTCTTCCACTCTTGCACTGTCCCTTTGTCCTTCCAAGCATGATGTTCCTCTCCAAGGACTGGTCTCTCCTTGCAACACGTTCAAAGTATGTCAGGCAGTGCTTGAAAATACTTGCCTCTAAGGAACGGCCTGGTTTCACCCTCTCCAGGATAGACCTGCTTGTTCTTCTACAAGTCCATGGTATATTGCATATTCTTCTCCAGCACCACACCTGAAAGACATCAATTCTTCTATTATCCTTATTTATTGTCCTGTTTTCTGATGCATAGCAAGGAATTAAGAAGACTATGGCCTAGATCAGGTGCACTGTAGTCTCTAAACTGACATAGTTACTATTCATTACTCTGGAGAGGTCCCTGAGAACAAATTTTCCCAATGTAATTAGTGTCTTGATTTCCTGGATTAGGGTACAAAGACTATTGATTGTGGAATCAAACAAGCTGATGCTGTTAACAATCTCAATATCTTCACCATTTATCATGATGCTGCCATTTGGCCCAGTGGTGAGAATCTTTGTATTTTTTATGTTGACCTTCAATCCATGTTGAAGGCTGTAGTCCTTGACCTTCTGCAGGAAATTCCTGCCTCAGTTCTTCATCAGTTTCAACAAGCAAGGTTGTGTAATCTTCATAACACAGGTTGTTGATAGTCTTCCTCCAATCCTGATGTCACATTCCTCCACAAAGAGTGGGGCCTCCTGGATAATCTGATCCACATATAGACTGAAAAGATATGGAGATAGGATGCTTTCCTGGCATACATAATTTCTGATTTTGAACTATGCAGTGTTTCCTTGATCTATTCTGATGACTGCCTCATGGTCCAAGTATACATTTTGTGAAAGTGCAATTAAGTGTTCTGGGATTACCATTCTTCTCAGAGTTAGCCACAATTTGTTGCGATCCACAGTCAAATACCTTTGCATAGTTAATGAAACATCTTATCTAGTTATTGCTTAATAATTAGCTAAATTCTATTCTTGTTGAAGTACAGAGTAGACAAGATGAATGATATGTTCAACAATACAATTGACATAGTAGTTGCAACAATACATTCTCAAACACAGCTATTTTGAGAAGGTTTTCCCAGGCAGTCTTTTCTTGTTACATGGAAGATTGCATGAGTTAGAACCTTCTGGACAGTCTCTAAGATCAGTTAACTTGAGTAGAAAATGAAAATTCTAACCTAAAGAAAATCTTACTTTTGATATTATTAGATTAAGTATAGACTTTTGAAGCTAAAAAATAATAATGTCAGCCATGCCTTATGTCATATCTCTTGAAAGCAAAGGACAAAACATAATTTTCCAAACACAAAAACTAAAAATTAAATGACACAAAGTTTAGGGATAGGTTTTTAACCTTTCTGTTTCTAGCAAAAAGTTATGATGAAGAAATATGCTTCCTTACAAAACTGTCAGAAAAAATTAAGTAAATGAAATTTAGAGATCTTTCTGACATGACATTAAAAGTTCTGAGTGATTAACGCTGTGTACAAAGCACTTAATTAAATATTTTGACAAAGTTTTTTCAAATCAATCAGTCAAATTTAGTGTCATAAAAGATTTTTTGTGGATATTTCCTTACTGAAAATAGATTCTCCATATTCTGTGGAAAGCTTTTCTTTCTTTTGTTCTCATAGTTCTTACAATAAAGAGATGCATTATTTGAACACGAAAGATGATAGGGTGAGGTGCATGGTGGAATTAACAGAGTTAAAAATAAAATGAGTTTACTATAACCCATGTAGTTTTATTTTTCAGTAATCAGTTATGTGTACACTAGTTAAGAATTAATATAAAATTAGGAAAACAAAATAAATGAACTTGATATTTGATGTGTTGAAACACGCTAATAAACAATGTTTTTGTGGGGAAATAAAATAATATTTTATCTTCTTTTCACACACATTTTAAGAGTTAGTGTTTATTTGGTGATATCACAGAAGACAAACATCCACAGTTTTCCAATACTTAAGGCATCTAGATATCTTAATCAGACCCTGCTCATTATGTAGAAAATGAGCCATGTATAGATCTGTGCCTTATTGACCATAAACAAATTAAAGGAATTACTCCAGGCCCCTCAAAATTATTAAGACTGTTAAGTCAGAAATGAGATAGTGAGAAGAAATAATCCCCTAACAAAGTCATTTTAGGACTTCTTGGGAAGAAGTTAGATTGAGCTGTACCCAAAAAGTTTAACCAAGATATTAAAATCAAATACAAGAAAAGGGAGCACTAAGTGCAAAAGATGGAAGCTCTTATTCACATTTCTCCTCCCCTATACGTGTGTTTTTAAAAGGAGCTTCCTGTCAATTTTTACCACAGATGGTCAGCTATCTCTTTAAAGTAAGTGTAGATGGACAACAGAGTAAGTTAGATCAAACTGTTTTATGTTACTCTACTGCATTTTATATCTTTAACATAAAAGTTATTCTTTATTTGCATTTCTTTTAATACCTTTATGATTGTGCATTTTGAAATCCCATGCAAACATGAGAGTTCATGTTTCTTTCCTCTTTGTCTCAGCTATGAGCACAATGATTACCATATTGCAAAATTAGTTATTGCCTTCTATAGCCTAGTAGTAGAGTGGACTTGCGGAGAGGAATTGTATAAAAATGAGAGAAGTTTTCTTTTACTTTTATTCAAAGAGAGAAACAGACTGGGGGTGGGGAAAGAGGTTGCACTGGGAGAAAAGTGCAACAATGAATGAAAGGAAATCCAAAGTCTCTGTAAACTTTTATTAAAATTAATAATTAAAAAAAAGAAAAAACACAAAAGTGGTGCTGTTTATTTGATTGAGTCTTATAAGTATTGGGGATCTATTAGTTAAAAAGGAAGAAAAGGGATATGCAAATTCTGCCTTACTAGACCTCACACCCAGTCGTGTCTTCTATATCAGTTTCTTACCTTAGCTTTTTTTTTCTTTTTTTTTTTTTTTTTTTGGATTTGTAACTTTGAATGGGGAACATCTGGTGGCCTAGTGGCAAGAAACTACACTGCAATCCTGAAGGTACACGGTTCAAGACCATCAGATGGGCAATCTCCTCCTCTGAGGTAACTGCCTCTGAAAACCCTCCAGAGGGTCAGCTATGGGTTGATTCTGACTCTATTGTACACAACACAACAACCTTGAATGTGTTTGTAGTTTACTAATTTTGGTAAAAAATAATAGAAGAGTGGTTTTGGATGACTCTAAGAATTGCAGCCGCATATGGAGGAATAATTGTCCAACTTTCCCACTTTCTGATTGTTTCAAATGCTTAGCTTTTGATTTGAGGATAAACTTTAATTTCTCAACCAAAAGAGTACTTTCTTTCTCTCCACTTACTCATTCACTCATTTTACTCTTCCCTCCCCTTTTTTTTCTGAGAGGTGTTTCATGAGATGAAATGTCAATAACCAAAATATCAATAACCAAAATTTAAATGTTGTTCTTAGTAAACTAGATTTAATTTTGGAGTGAACTAGCAGTTTCCAAGATTATTTAATTTTAATTAATTTTATTTTTTTCTTTCATTATTTTGTCTTCTACTTGCCTCTTGCCTTTTATACCTCATCTTAACAGAAAATTAATTAAATATTTAGATAAAGTGTGTTAGGATCAATTTTAAATTAAGGCATATGATAGCTATCTTTTCAAATAGTATACATTTCCAATACTATATATTTTCAAATAGTATACATCTATAGAATTTGGAAGGATGGTGTCAAGAGTTAATTGTATCCTTTAGACATTCAGCCTTCTATAATAGGTTCTTTACTGTAAAAATTGGAGTGATGATACCTTGCACAATGCCTTCCATCATTACATTGGAGAAGTAAAAAAATGACATGTGAAACACACATCAGAATTCCTAGGGAAACACCACAATCATTATGAAATTATATTAAGTCCATACAATAAGAAAAATACACTTGTAAAAATGAAATATTGAAGTTTAGAGGGAAACTCAATACACTGCTTTCAGTGGATTCTGAATTTTTATAACCGCACATCAAGTTTCTATAGTTATAAATCTTAATAGGAGTCCATTGTCTCATTTTCTCCATCTGAGCGGCTGATTTGAACTGCCAACTTTCCCCAACATTTAACTCACTGTGCCATCAAGACTTCTCGGGGGGAAGGAGTGGGAAGAAAGAGTTATACAGTGATAAATTAAAGAATTTCATCTTATTTTAAAGAGAAGTGGAAAACTGACAATTCTGCTCTGACCTATAAGGTCATTTTGGGTGGGAATTGATTTGATGATAATGAGTTTGTTTAATCACAGAATTTATTGGCATTTACTAGGAAAGAGATTAACAGGGAAATAAGGTCGGGAATGGGAAAGCAGATTTGAAGTAAAGTAAGGGACTTTGGGCTTGGAGATATTAAGTTTTAAACACATATTAAATCAAGTTATAATCAAGAAAAGAATTTAAAATTAAGTTTAGGTACAATCAAGCTGAAACTGACTCATAATGATTATGTTAACAAACACATTATCTTAGTTATGGCTATGCCCCTTGCTTCAGTCATTGTGCCATCTCTCACTTTGAGGGTCTTCATCTTCTTTGCTGATACTCCACCTTTCCAAGCATTATGTCCTCTTCTTTTTACTCCACCTTTCCAAGCATTATGTCCTCTTCTTTTAGCCTTTCCAGAAAACATGCTCAGGAAATGTGAGACAAAGTGATCAATTGTGAGATGAGTATACCAAATTAATAACATTTTTTATTTTTAAGAAAATAGTTTTCTAATATCATTTTTTAAATCTTTATGAAATGTAAATATGCCTTGGAAAAAGTGCAGCCAGAGTGCTCCTTGGAAGCAAAGATGGTGAAGCTTCGTTGTCTTTCATACTCTGGACATGTAACTAGGTGACGCTAAGCCTCAGAAAGGGACATCATGCTCGGAAAGATGGAGAACCAGTGAGGGAAAGAAAGACCCTCACAACAAGACTGACACAGTGACCTCAGCAACGGATTTTAGAGTGTCAGAGATGAGGAGGATGGCAGTGTTCAGGCTGACTGTTAATAGAGTCACTATGAGTCATATTCAACGCAACAGCACTGAACAAAAATGACAACCGTACATTCTGATAGGATGAACATAAAATACTTAGCAAAGAATCCTAGGGAGAGATCAATAAATAGTAATTGAATATGACAACATAATATCATCACCATCATAGACATTTAAATGTAAATAAGAAAAATTATGTAAAATACAAAAGTAGAAAAAAGTAAAAGATGCAAGCTCTTAGACTAATTTTCAAATGTATTTATTTTTAAGTGAGTTTACCATATAATTGTTAAAAATCATCTTTATAAAAACACCAAACTAGCTACATCAGATTTTTGAGAGCCAAGACCTAACTCAGTGCTCAATAGATGTTTTAGAATTAATGTATAGACAAACACACCACGCATAAACATATAATACATCTAATAATCCATGTGCAAACTATAAGACTTTCTTAACGAGTGACTTTTAGAAACTCAGTTTCTAAACCCTGAAAAAAGTAGAATTATGTCATGTCTTGAATAATAAGAAGTCAGGATAGTTACTGTAATGGTATCAAAAGTTGATGCAAGAAAATATTTTCAAGAGACTTGTCACCTTGTGGAACACCAAATGTGAAATAACAGGCATTGAAAATAATTTGTGTGACAAGAGAGCCAAAGGAATTTCTCTATCCAGCTAGTTTAACTGGCTTCTAATGTGACCTATAGAAGTAAATTAAATAAAGTGAATAGATGCATTAATGCCTTTGTGAATTTCAAACCTTTTGCAAAATCCACATGAATGCAGTGGGAATTAAGAAAAGAAAACAACTCACATTTATTCAGTTAATTTATCTTAAAAAGAATTCCAACAAAAGGATGCAAATTTTATTTTGATTACAAACATACAGCCATTCCAGGGAATAATATTATCTCTGATGGGTTATATCAGAAAGAAAAAAAAATTGTTTCATGAAATGCAGAGAGAAGTTCTGATTTGTTTACCTTTGTTAAATATTCTTGGTTTCAAAATTTTCAGTTCTAAAGACTATTTTAATGTAGGCATTTAACTTATTTCTTTGAAGTATTATTCTATGACATCTTACAATGGAAAATGAAGTTTTAGTTATCTTAACTCTCATGCACAGACAATGTGCATAATGATAAATAAGTTTCTCAATTAATCCAAGGAGTTAATTTAGGAAGAGTAATATCATTATATATCATCAAATCAGAACCAACTCATAGTTACCCTTCTGTAGGTTTTCAGAGCCTGTAAATTGCATGGGAAGAGACTGCCTGTCTTTATTCCCACATGCCTAAAGTGTGTGGAGCATTGTGGCCTCATATCTTCATTATCTTTGCCTCCAAGGAGCATTCTGGTTGCATCTTCTCCAAGACGTAGCTACTTGTTATTTTTGCAGTCGATGGGATCTTCAGCACTCTTCTCCAATAACACTGAAATTGCATAGTCAACACAAAGGTACGAGATTTTAATCCACCAGTTGGTCCATGAGAGAAAGATGAGCAATCTCCTCCCATGTGATTTGCTGCCTCTGAAAACCCGGAGAGGGTCAGCTTTAGGTTGGTTCTGACTTTATGGTACACAACAGAGATGTGTAACTTTTCAGTGTATTTAACAAATAATTAGTGCATGAATTTAATCTCTTTCCTTCATTAATTGAGCTTTGGTGGATTAGTAATAAGGATTTGGGCTGTTTAACAAAATTCATGCAGTTCAAATTCACGAGCTGCTCTGTCAGAGAAAGATGGATTATCTCCTCTCATGTAATTTTACTACCTCTGAAAATCCACTGGAGCATTAGTTATGAGTTGATTCTGACTTGACAGCACATAGCAATAATCTGACTTTATCACAAATCCTTCTGCCCACAACCTCAGCCTGGGTTAGTTACAAACCAATTTATCATCTTAAAATACACTTTTATCTTTACCCTTGAGATTTTATTGTTACTTTCTTATTAATTTGTATCCCTGTTTCCATCTTCAGTTCTTTCTAGTTTCTGCTTTTTTCACACACACTCTCTTCCTCCCCTCCCCCCATTACTATTAGTAAAATTGAGAAAAGGAAGTTTAGTAAGGACAGATAATAAAAATATGTTTTAAACCATCTGTGATCCTAGGAACATCCTGGCATTAAGAATGCAGGAAGATTTATTAACACATGATTCAGATAACACAACCTTTCTTGCATAAAATGAAGAAGACTTAAATCACTTGCTGCATAAGATCAGAATACAGCCTTCAAAATGTATAATATCCTAACATCAAGAAGATAAAACTTGTTACTACTAGACCAATAGATAACACCATGATAGATAGATAAAATATTGCAGTTATCAATTCTTTAATTTTACCTATATTCACAATCAAAACTTACAGTAGTCGCAGTCAGGAAATCAAAAGACATATGTTGCATTGGAAAGACCTGCTGATGGACCTCTTCCAAATTTTAAAGACCAACAATGTCAATTTGATGACTAAAGGGTGGCTAATTAAAGCCTTAGTATTTTTAATGGATTCCTATGCATCTGAATTGGACAATGAATAAGAAGAATAAAGAAGAATCAATGACTTTGATTTGCAGTGTTGGTGAAGAGTACTATCTCAAGATAGTACTACCAAGATAGACTAACAAGAGAATAAGCAAATCTATCTTAAGAAGTGTCTGTCAGATACTCCTCTAAATCTGAACATTCAGATTAAGACAGACTAGGAAGGATTGGCCACCCACTTCTGAAATAGCAGGCCTCTGAAAACCCT
>NW_006399771.1:23888082-23889927 GCF_000299155.1 Elephantulus edwardii | reverse complement strand
TTGGAGAGGGACATCATGCTTGGGAGGGTGGAGGGACGGCACAGGAGGGGAATACCGTCTATGAGATGGATTGATTCAGTGACTGGGGTAATCGGGATGGGTGTGTCAGAGGCAGTGCGCTTGGCACAGGATAGAGCAGGGTTTAAGGCTGTTGTGCATAGGGTTGCTATGACTCGGAAACTACTCGATGGTACATAACAACAACAACAACAAAATAAATGTTATAAATATTAAAATATATTCTATTAAATTATTGTAAAACTTAGATTGTTGTTGTTAGGTGCTGTAAAGCATGACTCATAGCAACCCTTTGAACAACACATCTGAACTTTGTCCTCTAAACCTCTGACATAGTCAAGCCTTTTGTAATAATGACTGTGTCAGTCCACCTGATTTAGGGTGTTTCTCTCCATCACTGACCCTCTCTCTACGTTTCCAAGTATATTGTCCTTTTCTGAGGGATAGCTTCTCTTAGCAACATGCCCAAAGTTCCTTGCCTCTAAGGAACTCTCTGGATTCATCTTCTCCAGGAGATGCCTGATTGTTGTTTTGGCAATCCATGTGATATTCAGTACATCTTCTAATCTCCTTACTGCTGGTACCAAGTCTATCGATTGTGGATCCAAGTAACATGAAACTCTTGGAATTACAAGCAAAAAAGGAAGGATCTTTAACCCATCCCTGCCATCTCCATTCAGGTAGAAGACACATCCTTTCTAATTTTGCTAAGCCTAATGACAACTCCTGGAATGACAAGACAAATTTACAATAATTTTACTTTAAATATGAGCATTTTTCAGAGTGTAAAATGGATTTTTTTATTAATGTCAATGAACATTTACAGAGATTTTGGATTTCCATTCATTCATTGTTACACTTTTCTCCTCACCCCGCCCCCCACTCCAGTTTGCTTTTCTCCTTGAAAAGCGAAAGAAAAACTCCTTCATTGATCATAATCCCCCTGCACTCACTCACCCCCACCCTGAGTATACTCCACTCCGCAACCCTCATTCCGAACTCTTATGATAATTCTATTTTTAATTCTTGCAGAGATATATGTGAACTACATTTTAGAACTGACTCTCATTTTGATGTAACTAAAGACAGAAGAAGAATTTATGCCTTTGAATTGTGATATTGAAGAAGAGTGTTTACTACCTCATGCGCTCCCAAAATGACAAACAGACATGTCTTGGAGAATGTGCAGCCAGGGTACTCTTTGGAGGCAAAGTGACAAAGGTTTTAGGAAGCTTGTATTAACTTATATAAATTCAACAATACTATAAGTACTTGAGTGATATTTTTAATTAAGGGGGAATAAGTTATTTTTTATAATTGGCATGTTTTTATATAACATTAGACATTGCAATTATTCTTATGCTTTAAATCACCTCAGCATGCTAATAGCATCTTGATATCCTAGACTCTATGTACTTGGAATGAAATTGAACTGAATTTCACCAAATAAATCTATACAAGACACCTCAAATTGCAACAAGCAAGTAAATGAAAATAAAATTTCCCTAAAAGATATTTTTAAAAGTGGGAAATGTCCTTTTGAGTCTTAACATTCATTGCTATCTACTTCATACAAACTGATAACTTTCATGTGGGGTGAATGCCCTGATTCTGCTTGTCCTGCTTAGAGCAAGAATTGGACCAAGTGGGAGACAACTGACTGGCTATTATCAACACTTTTAGTTTTGCCTAGTTATTTGTTGTTGTGGTTGTTGTTGTTATGTGCCATAGAGTCATTTGCGACTCATAGCGACCCTATGTACAATAGCCCTAAACCCTGCTCTATCCTGTGCCAATCACATTGCCTCTGACACACTCATCCCGATT
>NW_006399771.1:23853998-23887227 GCF_000299155.1 Elephantulus edwardii | reverse complement strand
AATGTTCTGGGATTCCCATTCTTCTCAGAGTCAGCCACAGTTTGTTATGATCCACACAGTCAAATGCCTTTGCATAATCAATGAAATCACAGATAGACATTCTTCTGGTATTCTCTGCTTTCAGCTAAGATACATCTAATATCGGCTACAATATCCCTAGTACCACGACCCCTTCTAAACCTGGACGTCTGGCAGTTCTCTGCTGATGTAATGTTCTAGTCGTTTTGGATAATCTTCAGTAGAATCTTGCTTGCATGTAAAATCAATGATATTGTCCTATAGTTTCCACACTCGGTTCTTACTCAGAAATAAACCCCATGAGAGCTGAGCTTTTATTAAAGCACATGGTTGAGTGATGGTTAACTGTAGTTCCAGTAATTCCAGACATGGTATTAACAGTACTGAAAATATACCAGACTGCAGTAAACTGATAGTGGTAGATCTTACATTCTTTTTCCTCTCTATTCTAATCTCAGAAAAAACGTCAGTCACAGTTTGCTGTCACATGAGAAATATCCCACATTATCTTTACATTCTTACTATGGGGTTATTGGAATTAGCCTGTTTACTGCCTCTCATATCCTGGTTAGGAGAGACTCGGACCTGATTCAGATTTCAAGTGTAGTTGTACATGATATTGATTATGTCCTGTTAGTATCAACACTGAAAAACAGTCTAGGGATGAATAGAGAAACAAGGATTTCCCACATGACCAAAAATGGTTGGTGAATAAATCCAGCAAAATCCAGGGACCTGCCCAAACAATAAAGTTCTTGGGAATTAAATGTGCAGGAGTTAACAATGACATTTCACAGGCAACCAAGCACAGGATACGGTCACTACCTACTCCCAAGACTCAACAGGAGGCATACTATTTGATTGGCATATTTGGATTTCTAAGGACTCATTTTGGAATATTGATAATTCCTGTCCACAAAGTTACTTGAAAGAAAACTATATTTTCTTGCCCATCGTTACTTGGTCTTTTCACATCCTTTTCATTTCCTATCCCACTTTTCCACCCACCAAACTGCACACACCTGTGAATTTACCCCTACCCATCTGCACCCTTCCAATCCAACCCCTTCCCCCCTTGAGTTCCCACACAAGGTTTAATAGTTATCCTTCTATTTTTACAATAATGGTATCACACATACTTGTCCTTATGAGACTGAGTTAGTTCACTGAGCATAATGCTCTCCAGTCCCTCCCAAGTTATGGAATATTTTTCTAAATCCTTGCTTTTGAGTGCTTCATAGGATTCCATTCGGGTGAATGTACCATAATTTCTCAATCCATTCAGTTTTGGTTGGACATTTGGGCATCTTGGGGAAAGGGCAGCCAGAGTACTCTTTGGAGGCAGAGATGATAAAGTTTGCCTCATATACTTTGGCCGTATTGCTAGGAGGGGCTATTTCTTGGAGGTGGGCATGATGTTCGGAAAAGGAGAGGGTTAGCACATCAGGGCTCCATCTGTTAGTTGAAACTAATCAGTTGGTATCCCACCAATTCCTGGGGCTTTATTTTCTTTTGCCAATGCCTTTAATGTAGCTACAACTTTCTCCTTCATTATCATTGGCTCCTGCTCATATGGTACACTCTGAAATTTTTCAGTCAGTAAATTCCTTTTGCTATGGTGTGTATTCCCTTCCTCTACTTTTGATGTTTCTTGGGTCATTCAACACATTGCCCATTGCATCTTTAAGTGTTGTGCCTTGAGGTTTAAATTTATTTTTCAGTTCTCTCAACTTGATAAATGAAGAATGAATTTTCCCCTTTTTATTGTCCAATTCCAACTCTCTGCATACTTCATTATAATACTTTGTCTTCTCAAGCTGCCCTTCAAAATCTTGTTTGAAGCAGTTGGGATCCAAAAGTTAGGTCTTTTTTTAAAATTTGATTAATAGTCAGCTGTGGCTGGTAGATCTTTTTCAAACTGCATGCCTTTGAGGCGGCAGTGCAGCTTCTTACTTCCAGGTCACCAGAGTAAAGATATGAAAAAAACAGGTCATAGAGTGACGGAAATCTAATATTATGTAAATAGCTTGAGAGAACTCAGAGCAATGGAATAACTTTCTCCAGCTAAATATCCAAGACTAGGAAAACAAAGTCAAGATATATTTAATAGTTTTAAGATTAAATGTATTATATTTTTGTGTTAAGATATATTGTATAAATGAATAGTAGTTGTTAGAATGGTGAAATATATTGCATTTAGAGGAATAACATAAGCCAGCCTTTAGCTAGTGCTGAGTCAAATCACTAAAAGGGATAGTTTTGCCTTGGAGAAATGCTTTTTTGGAAGAATTATAACTAGAGAGAATGGAATTTAACCTAGGGGAAGATTAAGCTCACTTAACACTTTGAGAAGATTTGCATTTGAATTGATATGTAGATTCACTTCAGATTAATTTTTTTATTATTTGAAGATATTTATATTTGGAGGAAGAGATAGGCTGAATTTGGGCATGTTCCACTAGTTCTGTTGATCTAGTATACCTTGATGTACAGATAAGCATTAAAGGGTTGGTGCCTTGAGAAACATGAAGTTGAAGAACCCATTCTTAAGATTTGGCACCATGGAGGGCTAAGACTGAGTGAAGGGATCAATTGGTCAGGTGCACAGGAAAAAGTATGAACTTCTGAGTTTGCAGCTGATGCCCATTTACACCTAGCTATTGATGGTTGGAGATAAGTCGGTCAGAACTCAAACAGATAAAGATAAAATGTTTCATTCTCTGAGCTAGATTTGATTTCTGCAATCCAAAAACACGTTCTTGACTGGAGTTTGCTTATGGATGTTGTTATTGTTATGTCAGGTCACTTGCGACTTATAGCAACACTATGTAAAATTGCACTGAAACCTGCTCTATCCTGAGCCAATTTTCCTATCTCTGTCATACCTACTCTCATTACCCGGCTCAGTTAATCAATCCATATCATCAAGGGTCTTCCTCTCTTTCTCTATCCCTCCACTATTCCAAGCATGATGTCCCTCTTTAAGGATTGGTCCCTCCTTGCAACATGCTAAGTGTATGTCAGATGAAACCTCAGAATCCTTGCCTCCTGGAGCAGCTGGGTTTCACCCTCTTCAGGATGAGCCTGTTTATTCTCTTGGAAGTCAGGGTATACTTAACACTTTTCTCCATCACCACAGCTCAAAGACATCAATTGTCTTTCATTATTAGTCATTGTCCAGCTCTCTGATGCATAGCAAATAATTGCTGATACTATGGCCTGGACCAGGAACGCCTTAGTTTCCAGACTGACTTTGTTGTTTTTCAGTACTCTGGAGAGGTCCCTGACAACTGAGTTTCCCAATGCAATCCATCTTTTAATTTCCTGAATGCTGGTACCAAGAATGTTGATTGTGGAGCCAAGCAAACTAAAGCTGTTATCAATCTCAATCTCTTCACTATCTATCATAGTACTGCCAATCACCCCAGTTGTGAGAATCTTTGTTTTCTTGATGTTAAGCTTCAATTCACATTTAAGGCTTTTGTCTTTGACCTTCTGTAGCAAGCCCTTCAGGTTCTCCTCAGTTCTAGCAAGCAAGATTATGTCATCTGCATTACGTAGGTTGTTGATGAGTCTTCCTGTAATCCTGATGCCACATTCCTCCTCATACAGCCCAGTCACCCAGATGATCTGTTCTGCATATAAGTTAAAAAGTATGGAGACAGGAGACATCCCTAATGTAGAACCTCCCAATTTTGAACCATGTAGTGTTTCTTTGCTCTGTTCTGATCACTTCCTCCTGATCTAAGCATAGGTTTCACATAAGCACAATAAATGTTCTGGGTTTACCATTCTTCTCAGAGTCAACTGGTTTGTTGTGATACACATAGTCAAATGCCTTTATATAGTTAATGAAACACAGATAGAAATTCTTCTGGTGCTCTTGCTTTCAACCAAGATCCATCTAACATTAGCTATAATATCCTTAGTACCACATCTGGCAGCTCTCCTTTGATATGTAGCTCCACTCATTTTGCAATAATTTTCAGCAGAATCCTGCTTGCATATGATGTTAATTATGTTCAATAAGTTTCACACTTTATCAGATCACCTTGCTTTGGAATGGGAGCAAATATAGATTGCTTCCAGTCAGTTGGTTTATGTGGTTTCCTCCAGATTTCCTGACACAACTTAGTGAGAACTTTCAGGGTAGTGTTTGTTTGTTGAAATATGTCAATTGATATGCCATCAATTTCTGGGGCCTTGATTTCTTCTAATTCTTCCAGAGCAGCTTAAACTTCTTCCTTCATCACGACAGGCTCTTATTCATAATGTGCTTCATGAAATTTTTCTGTTTCAGCCAATTTCTTTTGGTACAATGACTTTGTATATTCCTTCCTTCTTCATTTAATGCTTCTTGGATCATTTAATATTCGGCCCAGAGCATCCTGAAGTATTGCAACTCATGGCTGGAATTTATTTTACAATTCCTCTAGTTTAAGAAATGCTTAGCAAGTTTCACGTTTTTGATTTTCTAACTCCAGGTCTTTGCACATTTCATTATAATACTTTGCTTTGCCTTTCTGAGTTGCCCTTTGAAATCGCTCTTTAATGTCTTGATTTCTTCCCTTGCTTTGACTTCTTGGTGCTCTAGTGTAATTTGCAGAGTCTCATATGACATCCACCTTGGTCTTTTCTTCCTCCTCTGCCTTTGTAATGACCTTTTGCATTTTTCATGGATGATATTCTTGATATCTTCATATAGGTCATTTGGTCTTCGCTCATTGTTTTTTAAGGCCTCTACCCTGTTCCTGCTATGGTTTTGGAATTCGAGTGGGATAGACTTAAGGTTAAATTTTGGTTATGGATGCAAATGCCAAATATTCTCAATGGAATAGAAAATGCTTCAGAACTAGAAACATACTCGTCCTTTAAAAGTACTGTTTGATAAAAACAGGAAAATCAGAAACTGACAATCTAAAATGAGGGATATTAATGCATGAGGAATGAAATTGATGGATGACACATTTTCATGACTATATGGAAAAATTTGATTCTTCAAGTGTGAGGGTTGATGGCTAGAAAAACCAGGAATAGTGCATAGTTTCAAAGGTTTACCATTCAAAAGTCTTTCTTAGGCAAATATCAACAATTTATTTTATGCTGAAGTATTTATTATGTTAAGGAGAAATTAGGGTGGGATATATGCCCCATACTATTAGAGGCTTAAGTAAGTTCATGGCACCTCAATACTAGCTTTCTTTTTGGGAAGCTCATTGTCTGGCTATGCTACACCTAAAAGTCTAAAACATCAGTCTCTGCAAGACTGGCCTGCATACCTACAGTTGCATGAGTCATTCCACTGTCAGAGCTGAATCTCTGGAAGTTCTTCCAGGAAACCATCTAACCTAAGGAATATGGAGAAGAAAGAGAATTGAATGGAGGAAGGGCTGTTGATGTTGGAAACCATGAAGTTATAAAGAAAATTGAATATTTGGGACACTGTTGACTATTTTAACTGTTATGTTAATAATCTTACCAGAATGTATTATAAATATAGTATTTTCAGTTGAAAAAGTTCAGAGCAGATAGACGAGAATTCAGCTAATCCAAGCATTACATGACCCAGGAACACATGCTACAGGAGTAGTATGGGTAACGACAGGTATTTTCTCCTATTGTTGTTAGATGCAGTCACATTGAGAATAACTCCTAGTGACCCATGAACAACAGATCTGAACCTTTTCCTATCCTGAGCCACCCTCACAATTTCTAACACTCTTGATCCCATTGGTATAGTCACCATGTCAATCTACCTTGTTAACAGTCTTTCTCTTTTTTGCTGTCCCTCCACCTTCCCAAACATGATGTCCCTCTCCAGTGAATAAACCTGTCCTAGCAACATGCCCAAAGTATGTGTGTCAGAGTTTCATCATCTTTGTTTCCAAGGAGTTCTCTGGCTGCATCTTCTCCAAGGTTGTTCTTTTGGAATTCCATTAATTCTGCTCCGAACATTGACCCTTTCATGATCTTTGGGAGGGATGTTTTGCCAGAATAATGACTAATAATGACTAATCAGGGTTCAGATCTGTTACTATGTCTTACTGAACTGCACCTAATAACAAGAAAAAAACTACAATTACCTAACCAGATAGACATTCTCTTGAAAGAAAAAAAAAAACACAAACAAACCACAGTACATGACCTAGAAAGACTAAACACCAAGTTTGAAACACAACTTCTTGAAGAATAGCTAAATGTGCTTCTGATTTCCATAATCTCTCCTTTTCTAGAACAATTCCATCTTTCTCTTCTAAAGGTACTAAATAAACTTGCAATCTTACTTATGACCTTAAACTCAATTATAAATATCTTCTCAGATCCTATCCTTTCAGTGACAAATTTAGGAAACTCATAGCCCTCTCTAAAATTTCTGTTTCTACTGTCTCCAAGACTGATTTTTCCAGGTTTAGTCAAAGAACTATATTTTTCCTGTTATAAAAAAATTCCACAGGAGGAATGGACAGTCAGTTCCATCAATCTACAAGGGGATTAGATAGTTTCACCAATAAATTTGAGTGATTCAAGAAGCAGACAGTCTGTCTCTCTCACCACCGACAAAGAAGTAGGACCAGACATTATTGCACCATCTAGAATTACAGCAGCTATGATCAAGCAGAGAGCCAGAGAACAATATGAGACGGGACTGCTAACCAGTTTCAACCTCACCACGAACAAAGTCAAAACTAAACTAAGAGCCTTTTCCTAATTTTATTGGATGACTTGGAGGGGGAGTAGGTAAGCCAATATTAACAGGACTGAGAACTTTGTAACACTAGCTTTAAGCCATGAGGTTCAAGGCACATTTCCAAAGCTGTCTTGTCTGTATTATGCTAATCTGGATTATAACCTTTTGCCTTCTCCAACATGGTACTGTGTAGTCTGTGAGATATAGCATCAGATTTGGGCGCAGTAAAGAAGACCTGTGTTGAGATAAGTAGAAAGAGATACAGTGTGTGTGTGTGTGTGTGTGTGTGTGTGTGTCGGGAGTGGGGGGGGAGGTACATCTCTGACCTCGTGGGAATTTGTTTTGTGTTATTGATACTGTTGATAGGGACAGTTCCCATTTGTAAAATTGATAAAAATCAGATATAGCTGCCCCTATGTGGCCAGTGCTTATAAGAAAAAAAAATGCCAAATATTATAGTCTTTGTTATGTTGCTAAAAGATATCATTCCTTGGAAAGGGATATCATTTTTGGAAAAACAGAGGTCAGCAAAAAGGAAGGAGACTTTTACAGAGTTGAATTGGCACAGCAATTGCAACAATGGACTTAATGCATCAGAACTGATAGGAATCACACAGGATAGGATACGGTTCAGATCTTTGTTCATAGGGTAATGATAAGTTTGACCCCATTGTACCTAATAAAAACACAAGAATAAAGCCAGCTTTATTTAACTTTTAGGAAATCTAATTATCCATTTAAAATTGCAGTTTTGCTTACAATGAATACAACTTGAGAAATAATTACTATAATTTTCAATATGACACTACAATCATTATTAGTTAGGTACTGACTTTATTCAATCTGTTCGATCTGTCTTATAGACTTTCTAGCCAGTTTCCTAGGTTGTAAATTGCAATGGGAGACCAGTAGCCAACTGTTTCCTTTGGAGACCCTGGTGGATTAAAATTCCTAGAGATAATAAACTCTTTGATTTAGCAATGCAACTTTTTTATAAACTATGTCACCAGACCTTTCTAATATTTTTCTCTCATTGTTGTGTTGGCACTGACTCATAGTTGCCCCTCTAGTATGTTTTCAAAGTAGATTTTTGAAAGTTGTAAATTTCACAGGGGGAAGTTGTCCATAATTCTCCCACCTAGGAGGGAGCTGGCAGATGTGAACCACCTGCCTTTTAGCTGGAAGCAGAACTTCTTATCCACTAACTCATCAGAGCTTAATTAGCAATGTTTTGTTGTTAGTTTTGGTTGTTGCTGTTATGTGTCATCAAGTCATCTGCAACTAATAGAGATTCTATGCACAATAGCTTTAAAACATGTCATATCTATATTTTAGGGCATTATTTTTATCGTAGGAGTACGCAATGAGGGTTGCAGAGTGGAGTATATTTGGGGGTGGGGGTGGGGTTTGGGGGAGGTGCGGGGGGATTGTGTACCAATGAGGGAGTTTTTCTTTTGCTTTTCAAGGAGAGGAGCAAACAGGGGGCGGGGGGTGCGGGGAGAAGGGTGCAACAATGAATGAATGGAATTCCAAAATCTCTGTAGATGTTCATTGAAATGAAAGATAAACAAATTAAATTATTAAAAAAAACCCAAACATATCATATCTTAAGCCAATCTCACTACCTTCAATACACTGACCCTATTACTCCAGTTACTGTGTTAATTCATCTCTTCTAGGGTATTTCTCTCTTGCACTGTTACTCCATCATTTCAAGCATGATGTCTTTTTCCAAGGACTTGTCACTTCTGGCAACATGCCCAGTGTTTGTTAACCATAGCTTAAAATTCCTTAACTCAAAAGAGCAACTTGGTTTGACCCTTTTCAAGACAAACTTGTCATCAAGTCGACTATAACCTATAGAAACTTTATGAACAGCAGATATGTGCTCTGCTCTGCCCTATACCGCCTTCATAATTTTTTATATACTTGAGCCCATTGTTATAGTTACTATGTCAAAGTATCTCACTGAGGGTTTTTTCTTTTATTGATCCTCCACTTTTCCAAGCTTGATGTCTTTTCACAAGGACTGATCTCTTATGAGACAAAGCATATGAGTTTTACCAACTTTGCCTCCAAAAGAGAACCCTAGTTGTACTTTCTCTGAGAACACTTGTTCTTTTGATAGTCCATAAAATATTCTCTACTCATTTCCAACACCACAAATCACAGACATCTAGATTCTCCTTCTATCAACCATATTCATTATCTAACTTTCAGAGGCATAGTAACTAATTGAAATGAATCAGGTGCTCATCATTAGTCTTTAAAGTGGCATTATTTTCCTTCGAATTTTGGAGAGGTACACAACAGACTAGGAAACAGGATTTGCCATGCATTTCTGAGATAATAGGCTTTCAAAAACCCTAAGAACAATGTTATTATTATGTACCATCAGGTTGCTTGTGACTCCAAGTTATTCTATGTACAACAGCCCTGAACTCTGCTCTATCATGAGCCAACTTCATAGTCTCTGACATACCTAACCCCATTACTCCAGTCACTGAGTCAATTCATTTCATCAAGGGTCTTCTTCTCTTTCACTGTCCCTCTACCCTTCCAAGTATGATGTCTCTCTCCAAGGATTGGTCCCTTATGGACACATGTCCAAAGTATGTGTGACAGAGCCTCAAAATCCTTGCCTACAAGGAGCAGTCTGATTTCACCCTCTCTGGATGAACTTGTTCGTTCTCTTAGCAATTCATGGTGTATTCAATACTCTTCTCCAGCATCACAACTTAAAGGCATCAGTTCTCCTATCATCTGTAGTCACTGTCCAACTTCTGATGCATAACAAGTAACTGAAAAGATAATGGCCTGGATCAGGGACACCTTAGTCTCCAGACTGACATTATTGATCTTCAGTATTCTGGAGAGGTCCTTGATGGCAGATTTTCCCAGTACAATTTGTCTTTTGATTTCTGGGATACTGGTACCAAAAATGTTGATTGTGGAAGCAAGCAAGCTGAGGCTGTTAATAGTATCAGTCTCCTCACCATCTATGATGATGCTGCCAATGGGCACAGTGATGAGAATCTTTGTTTTCTTGATGTTAGGTTCAATCCATATTGAAAACTACAGTCTTTGACCTACTAAAGCAAGCACTTCAGGCCCTCCTCAGTTTCAGAAAGCAAGGTTGTGTCATCTGCATAACATAAATTGTTGATAAGTTTTCCTCCAATCTTGGGGCCACATTCCTCCTTACGCAGCCCAGACTATCAGATGATCTGTTCTACGCATAGATTGAAAAGGCATGGAGATAGGATGCATCCCTTGTGCACACCTTTCCTGATTTTGAACCATGCAATATTTCCTTGTTCTGTTCTGATGACTGCTTCCCAGTCTATGTATAAGTTTCACATAAGCACAATCAAGTATTCTGGGATTTCCATTCTTCTCAAAGTTACCCATCATTTGTTGTAATCCACATAATCAAATGTCTTTGTATAGTCAATGAAATACAGATATAAACTCCTCTGGTGCTCTCTGCTTTCATGTAAGATCCATCCAAAATTGGCTATAATATCCCCAGTGCCATGGCCTCAAAATCCAAAGATAGCCATTGAGTTTATCCTTCCTGAATTTTAAGACCATCTCAGGAACAGCTTTGAAGTCTTAAAACTTTAAATAATGAGTGAACACCATATGAGCTGTGGGAGAATATCATCTATAAAGAATATAAAAAAGTCATTATAAATATAGAGGAAAATGGTGGAGGAAGAATAAAAGACCAAAATTTATACAAGAAGAGGCTCTGACAACTGCATTGGAAAACCAAGAAACCGAAGCAAGGCAAAGAAACCAAGATGTTAAGGAACAGAACAGAAGACTTTAAAGAACAACATGGAAAGAAAAAGCAAAGTATTACAGTGAAATAAGCAAAGAGTTGGAGTTGGAAAATTAAAAGGGACAAACTCACTTAGCAGTTCTTAAGCTGAAGGAACTAAAGAACAAAATCAGACCTCAAGTTGCAGTAATCAAGAATGTAGTGGGAAGAATGCTGAATGGCACAGGAAGCATCCAAAGAAGATGTAAGGAGTACATGGGATTACTACACCAAAAAGAACTGGCTGATACAGAAGAATTTCATCAAACAACATATTAACAAGAGAGATCCTGTGGTGATGAAGAAGGAAGTTCAAGCTGCTCTGAAGGAATTGGTAAAAACAAGGCCTCAGAACTTGACAACGTATTAATTGACATATTTCAACAAACATGCTGCCATGGATGCGCGGACCAGGTTGTATCAATAAATCTGGAGAACAACCACTTGGCCAACTGATAGGAAGAAATCTATTTTTGTTCCCATTCCCAAAAAAGGTGACCTGGCAGAGGGGGAAAATTATCAAACAATATCATTAATATTACATGCAAGCAAGATACTGCTGAAAATCATCCAAAAATGGATATAAACAGAGAATTACCAAAACCAATAGAGGAACACAAAGAACAAAGGTGGTAGAGTGATGAGGTAAAGGGGAAAAAAATAACACCAACACTGAAAAACAAACAAACAAACAAAACAACAAACACACAAAACACAATCATAAAATAAAAAGTACAACACTCAAATTGAGGAGAAACAGTTGTGAATAGCTACTAATAATTAGAATATGGAATGCAAGAAGTATGAATCTAAAAAAATGAAGTTGTTAAAAGTGAAATAAAATTCTAGGCATTACTAAGCTGATATGTATGGACTGATATTGGTCACTTTGAATCACACAATCATCTGATCTACTATAATGGTAACAAAAAATTGAGGAAAAATGGCATTCTATGCATTATCAAAAAGACCATTTCAGGATCTAACCTGAAGTACAATGCTATGAGTGATAGAATACTATCTATATGCCTATTTGGACTATTATTCAAATATATTCACCAACAGTTAGCTATGTTGGTATGGTGAAATAAGTCAACCATAATGAATCAGAATATAATTTAAGAGTTGCCATTTTTTTTTTCTAGAAGGGAAATTAGTTCTAGGCAATGCAAATCTACTTTATTCTTACCCTTTTATTTCTCTTCTTTATTTTTTTAATAGAGAGGAAAAGGAAGCTAACTTTAATTATTTACAAGTTTGCTGCTGTGACTTTCAATTTATTTTTAGGCTAGTGTGATTGCAGACTACTTCTAAATTGAAAAGTAAAATGATTTTTTTCTGAACAAATCATGGTCAAAATATGACAAGAAAATACTATGTTCTCATAAATGAACTGTGATAAATCATGTTTCAACAATGAACAAGAAAAACAGTGTCATCTGCTCCTTTTACTGGTAAAGTGCAACACTTATTTCATGAGAAAAGTAATTACCTCAGTGACATTAAAGGCCCTTTAAAAAATATTATTTCAAGTCTTTCTGTACATCTTTTCCAGCTGTGTTCCATTTGCAGTTTTATCCATTTGAAGTACTGAAACGGAATTTGCATTAGATGGTATGTAATGCACATTTTGTTCCATAATGTCCTTGAGAATTTTTCTTATATATGTAAAGATATCTCTGTAGAAGCTTTAATGACTATATGTTAAATCAAATCCTACATAAGCTTTCAATTAATGGTTCATCTCTGCTCTACTCTTATTTTTTCAGTAAAACAAAACTATTTTCTAAACTACAGAAACAATTGTAACATTTTTCTTGATTATTTTTTATGTTTTGAAAGTTAATTTGGTTATTATTCACACTTTACTTGGACAAAAAAACCCCTCCAACTAAATCTTCCAGCTGTTTTTTGGGAGTAGAAGACAATTTCCCATGTGATTATTGCCTCTGAAAACCTGCTTAAAGGTCATCAATTCATGCTCCTTTTTAACCCAGTGCCCCACCATCATACTCTCTCAGTGTTTCTTCAGTTGATAGTAAAGCTGTGCACCATACACTGACCCAACTGTTGTTACTATTAGATGCTATCCAACCTACTAAAATGCTTAGTGGTCCTATGAAAAACATATCTGAAACTTGTCCTATCCTGTGTCATCCTCATCATCTCTGATCTACTTGAACCCTGGAGTCACCTAACTTGTTGAAGGTCTTTCCTCACCCTTGGCCTTTCCAAGAATCTTATTTTTCCTGAAGACTTGCCTCTCCTAACAATATAAGGTTTGTGTTACCAGCATACCCCAGGTTGTCGATAAATCTTCCTCCAATCTTGATGCTATATTCTTCTTCATAGAATCTAGATTCTCAAATGATTTTCCATATATACAAATTGAATAGATAAAGAGAAGGAATTTAGTATTGAAATATGTTTATCTTGATTTTAGCCATGCTCGTTTTGCATGACAGTTTATTGGTCTGGGTATAGGTTTCACATAAGCACAATTAAATATTTGGGATTTCCATTCTTCTCATCGTTCATCATAGGCTGTTATGACTCACACAGTCAAATGTCTTTGCATAGTCAGTGAAACACAAATAGATAACCTTCTGATAGTCTGTTTTCAATCAAATTCTGCTTGACATCAGCAACGATCCTTGTTCCATGCATGACCTCTTCAGATTCAGATTTAAAGTTCTGACAGTTGTTGGACTGTTCTAGCTATTTAAATTTTCAGCAATATTTTCTTGCCTATAATAACAATGAAATTGTTCAATACAAAACCAAATATGTAATGATATCTATTGATTTGGGTTAACAAATAAATAAATGATAAATGATTCATTGTCTTTATGAGTGCTTCTTTTTTCCCGTCTTAAATCATTTTAGTAAGCATTTTTTTTTTGTTGAAACAGGTTCATTGGTATTCCATCAATTCCTAGGGCCTTATGTTTTGACAATGACTTCTTGAATGTCTTTCTTCCTTTCCAGCGGTTCTTGATCATATGCTACTTCCTGAAATGGTTCTATGTCAACCAGTTTGTTTGCTGGGGTTTTTTGTTTGCTTGTTTGTTTTTTGTCTAATGACTCTTTGTATTCTTTTACTCTTCTTTTCATATTTCCTTCATCATTCAAGACTTTCCTCGAAGTATCCTTCTGTGTTGCAACTCAAGGTCTGAGTTTTGGGTTTTAGTGCTTCAGCTCTATAAACGCCAGGAGAGTCCTTCCCTTTTTATTTTCTAACTCCTGGTCTCTGCTAAGCATCTGAAAGTTGGACAATGACTAAGAATGACAGAAGAAGAATTGATGCCTTTGACTGCCAACAGAGCAAATAGGTCTGTCCTGTAGAAAGCGAAACCAAGGTGCTCCTTGGAGGCAAAGGTGGCAAAACTTCATCTCAAATACTTTGGGCATGTGGAAAATAGGGTCCAGTGTTGGATAATAACAACATCTACCTTTGTAGAAGGTCAGTGAGAAAGAAAGAGCTTCTTAACATGATGTATTGACACAATGTCTGTAACAATAGACTCAAGTGTTTTGGAGTTGGTAAGGATGACACAGGATAAGGCAAGCTTCAAAGTCATCGTTCATACAGTGTCATTCTTTTTCGTCAACGTGACAGTGTATCACAAGAACAATAGCAACAATCTTTGTATATCATGAGTGGTTTGCTTGTGCTTTTCCAAAGAACTGAATTGGCCCTGACCATGTCACTATGTAAAGAGACCTGGTAGCCTAGTCCACAGGAAGTTGAGTTGCTTTTGGGGTTTATTCCCAAAAGGGAAAGCCCCTCAAGGTTGATGTTCACAGACAGATAGCATAGCTTACAGAGAAACCATCATCTACTTGACCTTGATGTAGTTCTGTCAGAATGTCTAGAAACAAATAGGGCAAGGGGTCATCCATTCCAGAGCTATTCACTAAGATAAGAGACTAGAAAAACAGTTCTAAATAGATCACTACCTAGTTTAACTACTAAGCAGAATTACCTAAGTTTAGGGGGTCAGCATTTTGGCGCATTTTGACAAATATCATACCTTTCTTAACTCAAAGGCAGCTCTTCTTTTAAGGTTCAAATCTACAACTTGCTGTAAAGGAGAGAGATAGGTAATCTCTTCCCATATAATTCACAGCCTTGGAAATGGATGACAAATCAGCTGTGAGTGAGTTCTGACTCAGTGGCAATGAGATTAATATATCAACTTGGTAGTGGTTCTGTCACCAATCTACTTTTTTAAATTATTTAAAACCTTATTAAATAGTTACACTTTAGCAAAAATTATGATCAGGGGTCAGATTCAATAGTTGATAGCACAATGCTTTATTTGATAATAATACAGAAATCTTTTTAATATGGAATGTTGACAAAAGAAATAATATACCTGCCACATAGACATCATCGACAAATTGGTTTTTAGTTGTCATGAAGCCCTTTCACAGGAAAAGAAATTCTGTTAACAATTTTCTTAAAATTGTTACTAAACAGAAGTACTAAGATCTTCACTTTGAGATATACTTTACTCCGAGTAGCTATCAATAATGTATATTAATATAAACTTTGCTAGGAGATAAACTTTTATAAAAAGTAATATCAGAAAACAGTTTCCAAGTAAAGTTAAAATAAAAGATTATTTCCATAATTAGTATAGAGCAGAAAGGGTGAAGTATGTTTAATAAAAATTAAAAAAAATTTCTTTGAATTTGAAATCTATAGTATGAGTTACTTAAAGTATAAATTAGAAAACTGATTTTTTTTTACCCGAAATAAATAGATATTGTTACATATAATTTGGTTTTGTAGGATACTTCACCCCTTTTAATAGGAAAACGTGTTTTTCAGCTGTGTAAAACAACCCGCTTTATGCAGAGGCACAATCCTGCTTGCTGAAACTGAGGAGGACTTGTAGCGCTTGCTACAGAAGGTCAAGGACTGCAGCTTCCTATATGGATTGAAGCTCAACATCAAGAAAACAAAGATTCTCACCACTGGGAAAATTAGCTACATCAGGGTGGATAGTGAAGAGATTGAGATTGTTAACAGCTTTAGGTTGCTTGGCTCCATAATCAACACTCTCGGTACCAGCCTCCAGGAAACCAAGAAATAAATTGCATTGGGAGTGTCTGCTGTCCAAAGTAGTAAAGAGCAACAATATAAGTCTAGAGACTAAGGTGAGCCTATTCCAGGCCATAGTCTTTATAATTGCTTGCTATGCATCAGAGAAGTTGGACAATGACTAGGGATGATAGAAGGAGAATTGATGCCTTTGATATGTGGTGCTAGAGAAGAGTTTTAAATATAACATGGCCTGCTAGGAGAACAAACAGGTTCATCCTAAAGAGGGTGAAGATAGACTGATCCTTGGCGGCAAATATTTTGAGGCTTTGTCTGACATACTTTGGGCATGATGCAAGTCCTTGAAGAGGGCGATCATGCTTGGAAGGGTGGGGGAATGAAGAAAGAGAAGCAGAACATCAATAAGATGGATTGATACAGTGACTGAGATAACGAGGGTATGTGTCAGAGACAATAAAATTGACACAGGATAAAGTAGGTTTCAGGGCTGTTGTACATATGGTCACTATGAGTCACAAGTGGCTCGATAGTACATGACAACAACTAATCCCCCTTAATTGGATTAATCTTTATTATTACTATATACCCTACTCTCAAGTTCTTAATCATATATTCTTGTAAGCTCATTTATGTTAATTTATGAAAGATGCACCCAGACATTAACAAGTTTTGTTTCCATATAGTCACCCAACAAATCTCTTTCTCTGTATTATGGAAAGTTTCTGGGTCCTATTGGGCTGGCTATATGCCTCATGCTGGGAGCCAATGAGAACCTGAAACACAGGCAGACCTGCAGCCTTTGAAAATGCATTTGGGCCCTCGGGCCTGGTTTTAATTATTTTTGGGTCAAACAGTCTTTAAGTGGCATAGCCCTGGTCGTCCATTGCTGTACAGAGGTAACTCGTGCTTGCTGTGATGCTGAACACTGACACTGATGTGTCAAATGCGAAAATGGTTACCCATGGTGGACAGTGTTTGGTGGAGCTCACTGATTAAAACAAGCTTGGAAGCAGGAGTGACATCCACTTATGAAATAATTTGTCTCCGGAAACCCTAGGGACTTGGAGAAACAATGAAAGTTATACATGTGTTCAGGTCTTTCATTCATAGGGTCATTATGAGGCATCTACGACTCAACAGCACTTGACAAGAAACAACAACATCAAGATCTAAGGTCAACATCTCTTCTGATAAACTTTTACTTTTCAAGATCTTCAAGTGAAAATAGTCTTTTCTTTCTGTACATTCATAGCACTGTAGTCTGCAATAGAATTTAGCACATTTTGCTAACCGAGAGTTATTTGTACATTTTCCAAGAAAGACTGTTTTCAGTCACAGGTTCCTATTTTTATCATCTTTGTTTAATTCTCATTATCTAGCTCCATAAATATTAAAAGGTGTGTTAAGTTAAATTACTGCTATATGATTTTTTTAAGATTTCATTTTCTTTCTGATTTTCATGAAAGGATTATTGAATATCTCCCAGGATAGTTCGTTACTTCAAGAGAAAAAGTAATAAATGAGTAAAGAATATTCATGAAATCTAGTCATGTATCTCTCAGGGAGATAACCTTCTTTGTTGGGTCAAAATGGAGCTTAAATATTTCGTCTTCTTTTGAAAGGTTCCATTTTCCATCCTTTTTTTTAAAAGGTAGAGTTACTATTACATATTTCTGGACACGCGGAATATCCCCCTATCTGATTTCCTTACTAAATTAGATACTCTTAAGGTCATGGGCTGTGTTCTTATTTGTTTCTTTATCCTTACAGCCTAGCATGGGTCTTTTTATAGAGCAACTCTGAAGGTACATGTTAAAATAAAAAGAAAGATATGAAGAAGGTAGGAAAGGAAGAAATGAGAGACAGACACACAAACTAAGTTACCCAACAATGTTCAGGGTTGTGCTCACGATTATCTTGTCCTAAAACCCGGGTTTCATTCTTTTCTCTTTGCATTGCATCCAATCACAGGACCAAGAGGCAGCTGCAGAAAATATCCAATTCTGCTGAAAATTATAATGATTTAAGAGGGAAAAAAGAAGCTCTCATGAAGACCATGAATCATTTCCTTTTTCTATGTAAATTGTAATCAGCATGAATGTGTTTAATAAATGTGCTTTTAAAATTCAAAAAACTTGCTTGTCCCACATCCCTTGATATATATATTCTACACAAAATATTTCTTTTTAAATGTGAGAATATTTCACTGTGGCTAGTGAAAATAGCTCATACTTTTTAAATTATGTATCACTATAATGTCATAGGAAGATACTGTCCATTTTTCTTCCACAGTACCACTGGTGTATTTGAACCACTAGAGAGGTAGGAGTAGCAGAGAAACATGCTGTTTAGCATGATGACTATGCCACCAAACAACAAAGATTTTTACCAAAGATTGTAGTCTGAAACTGACCAAGCATTTAATCAAGATGTGTTAATGGTAATTGGTGAATGAAATGCAAAAGTTGCAAACTATGAAGAAGAAATAGTAATAGGAAAGTGGGGACATGGTGACAGAAATGAGGTTGGGAATAGAATAAATAATTTTATGTTTTTAATGACCTATTCATAGCAAGTATCTTTTAAAAAAATAAATAACCCACAACCCACAAACTATAACTTTACACATGGACCTCACCTGATGGACTGTATAGGAATCAGATTGACAGCATCCATGGAAAATATCATAGGATAAGCTCCACATCAGCAGTTAAAATAAGGCCAGGGACAGACTGTGGGGCAGACCACCAACGACTCATGTGAAAGTTCAAATTGAAGGTGAATAAAATGAAAACAAGTCCATGGAAACAAAAAAATATGCTCTTAAGTCTATCCCACCTGAATTTAAAAATCATCTTAAGAATAGGTTTAAAGTATGAAACACCAATGATTAAAGATTAGATGAATGGTGGAATGACATCAAGGATATACAAGAAGAGAGCAAAATATCATTAAAAAGACAGAGGAGAAAGAAAAATCTGAAATTGATGTCAGAAGAGTCTCTGAAAATTGCACAGAAGCCCTGAAAAAGGGAAAATAAAGGAAAAGCACATCAAAATAAAAAAGCTGAACATAAGATTTAAGAAGGCAATTCAAGAAAACAAAGTAAAGTATTATAATGGCATGTATAGAGAGCTGAAATTGGAAGAAAAAGGAAGAATTTGTGATGTATTCTTCAAACTGAGAGAACTGAGAAATAAATTTAAGCCTTGAGTCACATTAAAAGATACTTTAAGAAGTGTGTTGAATGACTCCAGAAGCATCAAAAGAAGATAAAGGGAATACTTAGTGTCACTGTATTACAAAGAAGTGATTGACACTGGAAAGTTTCAGGAAGCATCATATAAGCAGGAGCCAGTGGTAATGAAAGAAGAAGCTGAAGCTACATTGATGGCATTGGCAAAAAAAATAAGGCTCCAGGACTTGAAGGGATACCAGCTGACTTGTTTCAATTAACAGATGGAGCGCTAGATGTGCTCACCAGTCTAAGCCAGGAAATTTGACGGACAGTGATCTGACCAACAGATTGGAAGAGGCCCATATTTGTTCCCATTCCCAAGAAAGATGATCCAGCTGAATGTGGAAAATATAGAACAGTATCATTAATATCCATGCAAGCAAAACTCTTCAGAAGGTCGTTAAAAAGTGGATTGAATAGTACATACACAGGGAACAGCCAGAAGTTCAAGTAGGATTTAGAAGAGGCTTTGGCACCAGGGATATCACTGCTGATGTCAGATGGATTATGGCTGAAAGTAAAGAATCTCAGAATAATGTTTATTTATGCCTTATTGACTATGCAAAGAGATTTAACTGTGATACATAAAAACTTATAGCTAACATTGAGAAGAATGGAAATCCTACAGCACTTAGTTGAATAAAATATATATTTAGATTAAAAAATATATTCCTTGATTAAAAATATACCTACACAAGAGGTTGTTTTGAGAACAGACCAAAGAAAAATACTATATAGTTTGAAATTAAGAAGGAGTATGTCAGGGTTGTATTCTCTCTCCATACTTGCTCATTTCTATGCTGAGAAAATTATTTGAGAAGCTGGACTCTATAAAGAATGTAACATCAAGACTGGATCAATAACTTGCATTATGTAGATGACACATCCTTGGTTGCTGCAAGTGAGGAGTACTTGAAACACTTGTTGCAAAAGATCAGAGAATATAGACTTCAGTATAGATAACATCTCAACAAGAAAACAAAATATCTTACCAGTGAACCTATAGGAAACATTATGATAGATAGACAAAAAAATTAAACTGACAACAACTTCATCTTACTTGGCTTCATAATAAACACCTTTGGTACTAACAGTCAGGAAATCAGAAGATTTCTTGCATTTGGGAAGTCTGCAGTCAAAGACCTCTCCAAATTATTGAGGAATATGATGTCAGGTTGAGGACTAAGGTGCATCTGATTCAGGCCTTGATTTTTCTGGAGCACTTACTATACATCTTAGAGTTTAACAATGAATAAGGATGACAGAAGAACAATTGATGTCATCGAGCTGTGATGTTGGAGAAGAGTACTGAACATCCCATAGACTGTCAAAAGAATAAACATATGTATAAATGTTTGACCTTGAGTCTATCCCTCTCGAATTCAAAAGCATCTTAGGAAAAGGTTTGCGGCCTTAAGCACCAATGATGGAATATCAGATGAACTGTGTGAGGATATCAAGAATATAATCCATGAAGAATGCAAAAGATCATTACAAAGGCAGAGGAGGAAGAAAAGAACAAGACTGATGTCAGGTGAGACTCTGAATATTACATTAGAGCACCAAGAAGTCAAAGTAAAAGGAAGGTATCGAGAAATTAAGGAGCTGAACAGAAGATTTCAAAAGGCAGCTCCGGAAGACAAAAGAAGGTAATTATAAAGAAATGTGCAAAGAGTTGCAGTCAGAAAATCAAAGGAACTGAACACAAATCAGCATTTCTTGAGCTGAAGGAATTGAAGAACAAATTCAAGTCTCCAGTTTCAATGCTTAAAGATGCTCTGAGCAGAATATTGAATGATCCAGGAAGCATTAAATGAAGATGGAAGGAGTATACAGAGTCACTGTACCAAAAGGAATTGACTGACACAGGAGACTTTTATGAAAGAACATATGATCAAGATCCCGTGGGGATGAAGGAAGAAGTTCAAGCTGCTCTGAACTAATTTGCAAAAAACAAGGCCCCAGTTATTGATGGAATACCAATTGATATATTTCAACAAACAGACGCTGCCATGGATGCCTTTACCAAGTTGTGCCACTACAGCCACCTGGCAAAATGACTGGAAGATATTTATATTTGTTCCCATTCCAAAGAAAAGTGATGTGACAGAGTGCGAAATTATCAAACAATAGCATTAATATAACATGCAAACAAGATTTGCTGGAAATTATAAAAAAAACTAACTGGAACAGTTATGCAGGCTAGGTTTAGAAGAGGTTGTGGTACTAGGGATATTATAGCTAATGTTACATGAATCTTGGCTTGGCTGACAGCAGAGAGTACTAGAAGAATGTTTACCTGTGTTTCATTGACTATACAAAGGCATTTGACCGTGTGAATCACAACAAACTGTGCTTGACTCTGAGAAAAATGGGAATCCCAGAACACTTGATTGTGCTTATGTGAAACTTATACTTGGACCAGGAGGCAGTCATCAGAATAGGGCAAGGAAACACTGCATGGTTCAAAATTGAGAAGGGTGTGTGTCAAGGATGTGTCCTATCTCCATATCTTTTAAATCTCTATGTGGAACAGATTCTCCAGGAGGTTGGGTTCAACGAGGAGGAGTGTGGCATTATGCAGATGACACAACCTTGTTTGAAACTGAGGAGGATATGAAACACTTGCTGAAGAGGGTCAAGCATTACAGCCTCCAATATAGATTGAAGCTCAACATCAAGAAAACAAAGATTCTCACCACTGGGCCAAGTGGTAGCATCATGATGAATAACAAAGAGATTGAGACTGTTAACAGTTTCAGTTTGCTTGGCTCTACAATCAACATTTTTGGTACCAGCATCCAGGAAAGTAAAAGACAAATTGCACTGGGAAAGTTTACTGTCAGAGACCTCTCCAAGGTACTGAGGAGCAATGATATCAGTCTGGAGACTAGGGTGTTCCTGTTCCAGGCTATAGTCTTTGTAACTACTTACAATGCATCAAAGAGCTGGACAATGACTAGGGATGAGAGAAGGAGAGCTGCTGCCTTTGAGCTGTATTGAACATACCACAGACTGCTAGGAGAACAAATAATTTTGTCCTGGAGAAGGTGAAGTCAGGCTGTTCCTTGGAGGCAAGGATTCTGAAGCTTTGTCTGATATACCTTGGACATGTTTCAAGGCGGGATCAGTCCTTGGAGAGGGACGTCATGCTTAGGAAGGTGGAGGGACAGGGCAGGAAAGGAAGACCCTCAATGAAATGGATTGATTTCGTTAGTGGGGAAATGGGGATAGGTGTATCAGAGTCAATTAGATTGGCAAGGGATAGTAAACAACCCAAATGAAAAATGGGCATATGATATGAACAGACACGTCACCAAAGAAGACATTTAGATTGCAAAACAAACTCATGAAGAAATGTCCAAAATTCCTAGCTCTAAGAGAGATGCTAATCAAAACAACTATGAGATATCATCTCACCCCAGTAAGAATAGCAAAATTTAACATAACAGCAAACAATAAATGTTGTCGAGAAACTGGAACTCTTATTCACTGCTGATGGGAGTGTAAAATGGTGCGACCACTATGGAAGGCTGTATGGCACTTTCTCAAAATGTTAGAAATGGAAATATCATTTGACCCAGCATTTCCACTACTGGGAATATAGTCCAAAGAAACCATAACTGCCACCCAAGCAGATATATGCACACCTAGGTTTATATTAGAGAAGATTATTCAATATATTATGGAATCTAAGAAAGCAAACAGGTTTGTCCTGGAGAGGGTAAGGATTTTTAAGGTCTGTCTAACATATTTTAAGCATGTTACATGGAAGGACCAGTCCTTGGAGAGGGACATTTTGCTTGGAAGGGTGGAAGGACCGTGCAGGAAGGGAAGATCCTAGATGAGATGGATTGACTCAGTGACTGGCATCATGGGGGTAGATGTGTCAGAGACAATAAGACTGGCTCAGGATAGAGCAAGGTTCAGAGCTGTTGTACATAGTGGCCCTATGAATTGCAGGTGATGTGATGGCATGTAAGAACAGCAACTATACACACACACACATACACAAGCCCTGGAGTTGATTTAAAACAATTATTTTGCATTCCATTTACTCATTTATATACATGTTTATTTGTTTGTTTTAATTGTAGGAAGTTGTTATTCTCCTGAAATTTTATGACACAAGGTATACATATAATGGCCAACCTAAGTTTAAAATCGGAATCTGGTAAGCAATATTTTAGAAGCAAATATTGGTGATATTCTTCCATAAAGATTATAACAAAAATATTTTTTTTCAAGACAGTTCTACTCTGGAACTCATGGGACTACAAAATTAGAATTTACTCACTGTCAATGGAGTTTTATTTTATTTACTCAGGTATTTTTTATTAATTGCAGTTTGTATAGTGCTGAAAATGAAGGAGAAATCTTCTGTTTAATTGGCAATGTCTTCAATTCTGCCTTTCTGAAAATTTGTGAGAAAGGTGTGTGTATTTAAAATATTTATGTACAAATTATTAGCTTGAAGAATTATTTTTACTGAAAGTATATTCTGTTTTAAGAATAACTAGCTTCCAAAAGGTTATTTCAGGTGAGGAAACAGATGCCGAGTTAACATACAATGAACCACTGAGCTACTTGTTATTCCATAGTTCTGCTAACTTAATCTGCAAATAATTATTTACCACATGATATGGGCCAGATGTTCAGGTAGACCATGAGAAATTCAACAACAACAGCAGTAATAAACACTCAAATTGTCCTAGTTGTCACTTTAGTTTACAAGTGGAAATTCTTTCAATGAGATAAATTCCATAAAAAGAATGTAACATAACTGTTCACAGAGTTTGGAGGAGAATGGAAAAATGAACAGATAGACTCAATAAGTTGAAAACAATTTGGCTGAGGTATGGCGTCAGAACCACAGATGTGTATTATTAATACTGATAACATTGTACAGACCGTAAATTTTTGGTAGCGATAGCATTTTAAAACCATCAGAATTCTCACACTTCAAAGTGACCCGTGCATTGTTGAGATACTTGTGCAAAAAGCATTTTTCCTCCTTTTGATCTCTTGACTGTATGTGATCTTGTATTATGTGATGATATTTTAGCCCAGTGTCTCTGATATCTGAATTGATTACTGGAGGTAAAATAATCTCTGGTGAGAGTATGCATACAAAACTCAAGGAACAGCCTGCTGATTACACAGAGAAAAATTCCTATTTACATGCAAATATCTTTGTAATCAGCAGTGCTGGGAAAGAAAATGTGTGAAAATCTAAGGAACTTTGCTTTATAATGTCTCAACTTTCCTTAAAGCACTATCTTCCAAAATATTTCCATATTCCAAAGCTGTTGTTGTTACTGTGTACCATGGATTCAGAAACGACCCATAGTTGACATTCTAACAGGTATCATAGGTAATAAACCACTTAGCAGAACTTGCCAATCTTTTTTTCTCAAACTGGTAGATTTGAACTGTGTGCCTTTAGATTAGCAGCACAATTTTTTTACCGCTAAGCTGCCAAAGAGTATAGCTCATTTACCAAACTGTAAGTTTATTTGAGATGAAGCATGTTGATGCAACTTACCTTTTCTCATTTCTTTCTTAGTGTAGTTGTATGCACTTTTGAGTTGTGTCTAGTTGACATTTTCCTCTGGTCAATCAATATATAACTCTTAAAGCAAGAGTTTTATAGAAATGATATCATAAAGCTTTGTTTTTATTGATTTTACAACAGAGGTTAATGAAAATAATACATATTTTTTAAAAGAAACTTAAATTCATTGTCTTAAAGATTTTGACTCAAAGCTACCCTACATCAGGTTTCTAAGGCAGTAAATCATGCTAAAAGAAGCCTGTTCATGTTTCTTCTGTAACACCAATGATTGTGACAGGATACACCAAATCTTTGGGATAACAGTTAAGCTCACTTAAAACTAAGCTACCAGAACTATTAACCTACGTTGTTGTTTTTGCTGTTATGTGCCATCAAGTCACCTGCGAGCCATAGTAACCCTATGCATAGCACCTCTGAACCCTGCTCTGTCCTGAGCCAATCTAACTAATTCTGACACACCAACCCCCATTGCTCTAGTTATGGTATCAATCCATCTCATCCAGGGTCTTTCTCTCCTGCACTGACCCTCCACCCTTCCAAGCATGATGTCCTTCTCCAAGAATTGGTCTCTTCTGGCCACGTGCCCAAAGTATGTGAGATGGAGCTTCAAATTTCTAGCCTTCAAGGAGAAACTTAATTTTACTCTCTCCAGAACAGACTTACTTCTTTTCTGGGTGTCAATGGTATGTTCAAGACTCGTCTCCAGCATCACAACTCGAAGGCATCGATCCTTCTTCTGTCATCCTTAGTCACTGTCCAGCTTCCTGAATCATAATAGTAATTGAGAAGACCATGGTTTGGATTGGGAGCACCTTGGTCTCAAGACTGACAGTTGTTTTTCAGCACTCTTGAGAGATCCCTGAGAGAATATTTTCCCAATGCAATTCTTCTTTTGATTTACTGATTGCTGGTATTAAGAATGTTGTTAAATATACCCTAAAGAAACCATAACTGCCACCCAGGCAGATATATGCACACCCATGTTTATTGTGGCTTTGTTCACAATAGCATGGAGTTGGAAACAACCTAAGCATCTAGCAACAAGCGAATGGATAGAGAAGCTCTGGTATATTCACACAATGGAATAGTAGGCTACATTAAAAAACAAAGAACTCACGCAATATTATTCAAAATGGTCACCCTGGAGAACTCTGTGCTGAGTGAAATATCTCAGTCACAAAAGGACAAATACTGCATGGTGCCACTGTTGTTGAATGGGACTGACATCAGAGTTGTGGTTAGACTGAGAAAAATTGGATACATTATGTATACTGAATTGAAATATATGAGGGAAACAGAACAGTTTAAAAGCAATATATGATTGGGTATTCTGGTTATGACTAGTCCAGAATGAAGGTTTTATAGTGGAGTGTACTCAGGGCGGGGAGTGGGGGATTATATACCAATGAAAGAATTTTACTTTTCAAAGAGAAGAGCGAACTTGGGGGGGGAGGGGTAGGTACGGAGAAAAATGCAATGATGAATGAATGGAAGGTTACAAAATCTCTGTAACCTTCATTAAAATTAATAAAATTAAATTAAAAAAAAGAATGTTGATAAATACACCAATTGTCAATAAATTAATTTTCAATCAGGACCACTCTATGTGTTTCAGTGAGCTTTCCAGAACCATGATCTTTCAGAAGTAAATTTCCAGAGGCAATTTCTCCAGAGGCACTTTTGGGGGATTTTAAGTTACTAATCTTTCAGTTGGTAGTTGAAAACTTTGCCACTGAAAAATGGAGTAAATTTTTTTCGACATTAATGACCTGTTGTTGCTGTTGTTAGGTGCTGTCACTTCTAGTATGATTCATAGTGACCCTATGAACAGCTGAAATAAACACGACCCTGTGTTATGACATCTTTAGTCTCTGACACACTAGAGAGCTTGCTACGGTCACCATGTCAATCCATTGAATTCGAGGGTTTTCCTTTCCTTCACTGACTCTCCGTGTTTCCAAGCATGATAGTCTCACCTAACCACATGCCTAAAGAACGAGAGGTGATGCTTCACCATCTTTTCCTTCAAGGAGCACTCTGGCTGCACCTTTTTAAGGACATATTTCTTTGTTCTTTTGGTAGTCCATGGGATACTCAGCTCAAGGACACTTAATAATTGCAACAACGAGATATTCAGTACTCTTCTCCATCACATTTTCTTCTGTCATCCTTATTATTGTCTAGCTTTCTGATGTGTAGCAGGTGCTTGAGAAGACTATGACCTGAATCAAGATCACTTTAGCCCTCACTTTTTATTGCCCTTCATCATTTTGGAGAGGTCCCTGGCAGCAAACCTGCCCAATGCAATAGGTCTCCTGATTTCCTGACTGCTGGTATTAAAGATGTTGGATGTTGTTGGTCAAAGCAAGATAAAATTACTGTTAAATGTCATGACTTATATTGTTAGGTTCTGTCCAATCAAGTATAATTCATCGTAATCTTATGAACAGTTTACATCAACCGTGCCATATTCTGTGCCACTTTCGTCATCTCTGACAAACTAGAGCCCATTGAGGAAATCACTGTATCAATCCATCTTGTTGGGGAGGTCTTCCTCTTCTTTGCTGACCTTCCATCTTCCAAGCAATATGCCCATTTTCAAGGAATAGCCTCACCTAACTACATGGCCAAAATATCCAAGATGAAGCTTTGTCATCTTTGCATCCAAAGAGCACTGTAAGTACACTTTTTCAAGACATATCTGTTTGGTTTTGGCAGTCCACTCAGCACTCTTGTCCAGCACCACAGCTCAAAGCCATATATTCTCCTTCTGCTGATTCTTATTAATTTTTCAATATATGGCAAAAGATTGAAAAGACCATGGCCCAAATTAAGTTCACCTCAGTCTTCAAACTAACACCAACATTCCTTAATAACTTAGAGAGATACCTGGCTAATAGTAAATTAATAACCCGAATGCTTGCTTCATCCCTATGTACTTAAAAATTGGTGACTTTTATTCATTTTAAAGAGATTTTTTTAGCTTTATTTAATTTTTATTTTATCTTAATATTTTCACAAAAGTTAAGAGAAAATTTGGATTTCCATTCATGCATTATTGCACATTTTCCTCCATATGCATATATCAGTTTTGGTGACAGCTCTGGTCTTCTCAGGGTATATTACCCATAGTGCAATTGCTGGTGAAAAGGTATTTCTATTTCTAACTTTTTGAGAAAGTGCCATATTGCCTTCCACAGTGGTTGTCCCATTTTACACTACCAACAGTGAATAAAGGTTCAAATTTCTCTACCACCTTGCCAGCATTTGTTGTTTGCTGTCCTATTGAACTTTGCTCTTGTTACTTGAATGAAATGATATCTCATATTTGTTTTGATTTGCATCTCTCTTAGAGCTAGGGATTTTGAACATTTCTTCCTTCATGTGTTTGTTCACCATCTGAATGTCTTCTTTGGTGAAGTGACTGTTCATGTCCTGTGACCATTTTGCGGCTGGGTTGTTTACCTTTATCTTGTTGAGGTGCTGGAGTATTCAATAAATTCTAGATATAAGTCCCTTATCAGACATATCCTTACCAAATTCCTGGTCTGTGGCTTTCCTTTTTACCCTGTTTTAGAGGGTTTTGATATGCATAGAGATTTGATTGTTAAAAGGTCCCATTCATCTATTTTATCCTCTCAGAGGTTGTAGGTTTTTCAGGGTGCTTGGGAGGCTGTTCATGTTATAGACCAGGGCTTCTAGAGTTTTTCCAAGCTTTCCTCTGATGAAATCTATAGTCCTTGATTTTACTTCTAGGTCCCTGATCCACTTTGAGTTGTTTTTATGTAGGGTGTGAGGTGTAGGTGTTGCTTGAGTTTTTTTACAAATAATTTTCCAATTTCGCCAACATCATTCATTAAAAAGGCTGCTGTTTCCCCACTTAACTGATTTTGTCTCCTTGTGAAAAATCAGTTGACCATAGGTAGATAAGCTGATTTCTGGGTTCTTAGTTCTATTCCATTGATTTTGTGTCAATGACTGTACCAGCCCCACGCTGTCTTGACTGCTATGGCTGTTTAGGAGGAGTTCAGGGAGTGAGATGCCTCAGATCTTGTTTCTCTTTTTCAAGAATGCTTTACTTACCTTGGATTTCTTTCCATTCCAGATAAAATTGGAAATTGTTTTTTCTATCTCGTTGAAGAGTAGAATTGGTATTTATATTGATATTGAATTGAACTTGTAGATTGCCTTTGGTAGAATCATTAAAAAAATCAGTCTGAAATAAAGTTCCTGTTCACAAGACCAATTAAAAAATGCACTGAGGAAAATATCTTTTGTGTGTGTCATTTTTTTAGGAGATGAAATGCAGTAAGGAGCAAACTGCTCTGTAAGCACACTTCTAGTACTACAGAATTAAGTCTCTAAAATATTAGAGGGAAGTTTGTTGTTGTTGTTGTTGTTGTTGTTGTCGTCGTTTTTCCACAAGTAGTGATGTTCCAGGAGAGTATAATTTAATATATCTTGATTTTAAAGTTTTGAAATATTGAGGAAATTAAACTGTTATGATTGTCATACAGTTCTGCAAATATGAAAAAACAAAGCAAAAACAAAACACACATCTCAAACTAGTTCACTCAGCATAATGCTCTCCAGTCCTTCTCAAGTTAGATAATAATTTACAAAATGATTACTCCTGCATGCTGTGCCATATTCCATTGCACGAATGTATCACAATTTCTCAATTCATTTGTTTGTGGTTAGACTTCTATCTAGGCTGTTTCCATGTTCTTACAGTGGAGAATAATGCTACTATTAACATTGGTATACAAGTTTCCATTTGAGCTTCAGTTCTCCTTACCTTGGGGATATTCCAAGCAAGGGAACTGCTGGCTCATATGGAATTTCTATGTTCAGCTTTTTGAGGAAACACCAAACTGCCTTCCAGCATGGTTGTACCACTGTACAATCCCACCAACAATTTAAAAGATTTCCTATCTCACCACATCCTCTCCAACATTTATTACTTGCTATCCTGTTAAACTTTGACATGGCTATTGGAGGAGACAATAAGTTTTTTCGTTTGGTGTTTTTTTTTTTTGTTTTTGTTTTTGTTTTTTTGTTTTTATGAGAAGAGACTGTGTAATTTTTCCTGAAAAGCAACTGATAGATTCAAGCCACCAACCTGTCCATTTTTGGTGCACCTCTTAACAGAACACACCACCAAAGCTCCTAATCATACTTAAGAATACACCTTAAATAGGTAAATTTTATAGTATGTAAAGTTTCTATCCGTAGAACTATGGTGGCCTAATGCATAAAGGATTGTGCTGCCAACTCAAAGACAAGTGATCCAAATCCACCAGCTCCTCCCCAGGGGAAAGGTGGGAAATCATTTCCTGTGTGATTATAGCCTCTAAAACTCACTGACATTTGATACACCAGTCAATATGTTCCTATTCCCGAGGAAGGTGATCCAATAGAATATGGAAACTATCAAACAATATCATTAACATCACATGGAAGCAAAATGCTGCGAAGATCTTTCAAAAATGGCTAGAACAGTACATAGATAGGGAACTTACAGAAGTTCAAGCAGAATTTAAAAGAGCCTGTGACACCAAGGATATCATTGTTGACTTCAGATGGATCCTGGCTGAAAGTAAAAAAAAATCTGAAGAATATCTATTTATGATTTATTGTCTATGCAGAGACATTTAACTGTGTGGATCTCAACTAATTATGGCAACATTGAGAAGAACGGGAATCCTAGAACACCTAATTTTGCTCCTGTGAAACCTATACCTAAATCAAGAGGTAGCTGTGCAAACAGAGCAAAGAGCAAGGGAACACTACGTGGTTTTGAAATTAAGAAGACTGTGTGTCAGGGTTGTATTCTCTTTCCGTACTTATTCAATCTGTATGCTAAGCTGGACTCTATGAAGTTGAAAGTGGCATCAGGATCAGAAGAAGGCTCATCAATAACCTGTAGTATGCAGATGACACAACCTTGCTTGTTGCAAGTGAAGGGAACTTGAAGCACTTATTGCAGAGGATCATAGAATACAGCCTTCACTATAGATTGCATCTTAATGTCAAAAAGACAAAGATTCTTACCACAGGACCAATAGGCAACATCATAATAGGCAGAGAAAGATTTAAACTGTCAATTACTTCATTATACTTGGATTCATCCTTGGCACCAGAGGTCAGGAAAATAAGGAGATGCGTTGCACTGGGAAAGTCTGTAGTTAGGAACTTATCCAAATTATTGAAGAGTAATGATGTCAGTTTGAGGACTAAGGCAAGCCTGATTCAGGCCATGGTCTTTCCAATCACTTGCGATGCATCTGAGAGGAGAACAATGAATAACAATGTCACAAGAAGAATTGATCCCTTTGAGCTGTGGTGTTGGAGAAGAGTACTGAATATCCCATGTACTGCCAGGAGCACCAAAAAAAAAGTCTTGGAAACAGTGCAGTCAGAGTGCTCTTTGAGTATGTTGCTAGGAGGGTCTATTTCTTAGAGAGGTGCATGATGCTTGGAAAGGTGAAGGGTTGGTGAAGAAACGGAAGACCCTCATTCAGATGGATTGAAATAGTGACTGCTTCAATGGGCTCTAGGTGTTATAGTATGACAACAGCCCAATATAAGAGGTACATAATTTCAAAGAGGATAAAAGTGGGGGGAGGTAGGTAATTTTGCAACAATGAATGAATATAAAAAATAAAAAATGAACGGGGGTGAGGGAAAGAAAAGAAAGGGGATAAAATGTTCAACAATGAATGAATGAAAATATAACTTCTCTGTAAGTGTTCATCAAAATCACAAAGTAATGTTAAGATTTTGTCTTTTTATTTGTCTTTTCTCCCATCAGAAAGCATAAATTTAAGTCTTCCAGAAGCTAAAAGACATTTAATACTATTATAACAATTTAATACAGCAGCAGCACTGAGAATTCTGAGGTTTATATGTAAATCAAATAGTTATTAAGAATAGTTGCAAAAATTTTAAAACTAAATTTCTGAAACCAGACTTATTTTTATTGGTATATGTGCTATTTTTGTTAACATATGTGTACATGATTGTTATTTTAAAATAAGTTAATAAATATTTTTAAAAGACTATTTTGTTTTGTGATTTTAACAAAAGTTTTCAGAGAAGTTAGTTTTTCATTCATTGTTTCACATTTTACCTTTCTCCCTCCCTTTCCTTTCCCCTACTTAACTTAAAAAAAAAATCATTGTTGCACAATTACCTACCTCCACCCACCACAGTCCTTTGCAATGTCAGAGGAATCTTGGCAGAAAGCAAAGAGTACAAGAGAACGCTTATTTGTATTTAATTGATTGTGCAAAGACATTTGACTGTGTGGATCACAACAAATTGTGTCTACCCATGAAGAAAATGGGAATACCAGAACACTTGATTGTACTTATGTGAAACCTATATTTGGAACAGAAATCAGTCCTTAGAACAGAGCAAGGAAACACTGCGTCATTGAAAGTCAGAAGAAATATGCATCATGGATGCATACTGACTCCGTACCTTTCAATCTACATGCAGAACAGATCATTCAAGATGCTGCACTTTATGACGAGGAATATGGCCTTAGGATTGGAAGACGAATCATCAACAACCTACATTATGCAGGTGACACAAACTTACTTGCTGAAATTGATGAGGACCTGAAACACTTGCTGTAGAAGGTCAAGGACTGCAATGATGATGAATATTGATGAATATGGATTGAAGCTCAACATCAAGGAGACAAAGATTTTCACCTCTGGGCCAGTGGGTAGCAGCATGATACATGGAGAAGAGATTGAAGTTCTTAACAATTATAGCTTGCTCAGCTCCACAATCAACACTCTTGGCACCAGGAATCCGGAAATCAAAAGATGAATTGCCTTGGGAAAATCTGCTGTCGGTGACCTTTCCAGAGTACTCAAGAGCAATGATGTCTGTCTAGAGCCTAAGATGCACCTAATCCAGGCGATGATATTCACAATTACTTGCTATTCTTCAGATAGTTGGACAATGCCTAAGGATGACAGAAAAAAGAATTAATGTCTTCAAGTTGTGTTGCAGAAGAAGAGTCTTGAACATATATATCATGGACCACCAAGAAAGCAAATAGTTTAGTCTTAGAGAGGATGATACCAAGTTTTTCTTGGTGACTAAGATTTGGAAGCCTCATCTCACATACTTTCTACACATGGACAGGATAGACCAACCCTCGGAGAAGGATATCATGCTCAGAAGGGTGGAGGGAAGGCAAAGGAGAAGACAACCCTGGAAAAGATGGAATGATACAGTAACTGGCACAATGGGGGTTGGTGTGCCAGGATCAGTGAGACTTGCTCAGGACAGCACAGGCTTCAGAACTGTTGTAATAGGGTGATTATGGGTCACAGGCAAGTTAATGGCTCATAAAAACAACTGGGCTGTTGTTTTATGTATAAAGCCTAATCATATATTCTTTTTAGACAGTTCTTTTTTTTTCATCTGTTCCAATGCAGTAACAAACATATTTAAGTACTCTGTGAATCTCTAATAAAGTAAAACCTATGTAAACTAAACTAAAATAAAGTTAAAATCTATGTAAACTAAAGCACTTTGGAGTCATTAGTAATTTTTAAAAATAACCTTATAAAAAAAATAACCTTATAACGAAGTGTTTGGAAATTGTTAAAGGGAAATGAACAAGCAAACAAGTAGATGATATAAATGGTACAGATGTGTGTCTTTATATATTTCTTACTCTGTGACTAGAAGAAAAGAATAAATTTTATTATGAACCTCAAAGTGTCAGTAGTTTCAAACACATTTCTATTCTCTTTCACTTTAAAATAGCTTAGAAATAGGAAAAAAAT
>NW_006399771.1:23842766-23853898 GCF_000299155.1 Elephantulus edwardii | reverse complement strand
TGTGTTTCTAGTGTGGAGATTCTTGGATTGTAATGGGTAGATGTGTGATTTTTTTTAAAATTTACTTGAAAATTGGATGTAAACTGTTTGGGTATTTTTTTATTTTGTCAACCATCAAATGTAAGCTGATTGGCCATTTCTGATTTTGCTAACAATCAGTTGTGGCCTGAAAGCCTGCTGTTTAAATAATCAGGATCTGGTGGTCAGGCCTTTGTATTTAAAAGTTGGTTGGGTCCTTGGACCTGTGGCCCTCAGGCCAAAAGTTAATTATGTTTAGAAAGAACATTTTTCCAAGTGATACAGCGGTTGTTTGTCACTTTCCTGTACTGCAATAACTTGGGCTTGCTGTGGTACTGAAATCTGTGCCACTGGTGTGTCAAATGCCATAAGAGTTATCCATAATGGACAAGGTTTGTTGGAGCTTCCTGATAAAGACAGACTAAGAAGCCGGACAGATCATCTACTTCCTAAATAACAGGTCTTTGAAAACCCTATGAACACTAAACAAAGAGAATAACTAAAGTAGTATAGTGGTACAGCCCAGACTGGAAGTCAGTTTAAATGAGTACAAATAATAACAAACATTGTTTAACAATTGGAATATGGAATGTACATAGCTAGAATATTGGCAAATCAGAAATTATTAAAAATGAAATGTTACACATGAGCATTAACATATTAGCCATTCATCATTAGTGACATAAGGTATACCAGCTTTGGCCACTTTGAAAAAGACAATTAAATGGTATACTACAGTTAAGGCTCCAATCCTTGAGAAGTGACATCATGTTGAGAGAAGTGGAAGGTCAGAGAAGAAAATAAGATCTTGAACAAGATGGAATGAAACAGTGACTGTAACAATGGGCTCAAACATGCCTCAGATTGTGGGGATATTGTAGGAAAGGCCAAGGGTTGTTCATAGAATTGCTGTAAGTTGTAGAGAGAGCTCTGTTGGCCTACTGGATAGAAAATCATTTTACCAAGCTAAAGGTGGGTGATTTCAATCTAAGGCCCTCAGGCTTGGTTTTAATTGTTTCTGGTCAAACATTTTCTAGTCTGTCAGTCTGATGAACAGAGGTAACTTGCAGTTTCTGTGATGCTAACCACAGATGTGTCAAATGCAATAATGGAGCTATAGTGGACAATGTTTGGCCAAGCACCCAGATTAAAACAGACTTGTAAGCAGGAGTGGCATCCGCTTCCAAAATAGCTTGCCTCCAGAAACTCTATGAAAAATAATGAAAGCTACAGGTCTTTTGTTCATAGAATCTCAAAGGCACTTAACATCAACATGGTATACTATACAGGAAGTGAAAAACAGAAAAAAATGGTGTTGCAGTAATAGTACAAAAAAGTCAACTTCATGTTCTATCCTAAAATGCATTTTTGTGAGTGATAGGATAATATCTATACACATACAATGACGACCCACTAAAATGACTATTATTCAAATATATACTCCTCTATCTAGAGTCAAAGAGGAAGAAATTGAGAATTTTTACCAAATCTTGCAGTTTGAAATTTATAGAATATGCAATCAAGATGCATTAATAATAGTTGGTGACTAGAATCCAAAAGTAGAAAGCAAAGAAGAAGGAATAGTTGGAAAATATGGGCTTGGTGATAGAAATGAGACTGAAAATATAATAAAATAATTGACTTTTGTATTTGCAATGATTTATTCATTGAAAATACCTTTTTAAAAAAGAACAAAAGATGACTTTACCCGTGGATCTCACCTGATGGATTGCATAGGAAGCAGATTGACTACATTTGTTGAAGAAGTTCAATAATCAGCAGTCAAAATTGGCCAAGGGAACATTGTGGGTCTAATCATAAACAAGTTCAAATTGAGGTCAAAGAAAATGAAGAGAAGTCCAAGGAATCAAGATGTGATCTTGTACAATTTGATCTGAATTTCATGATCACCTTAAGAATAGGTTTGAGACATTGAACACCAGTGACCAAAGACTATATGAGTTGTGGGATGATATCAAAGATATCATCCTGTTGTTGTTGTTATGTGACATCAAGTCACCTGCAACTCATAGACACCCTGCAGAAAACAGCTCTGAAGCCTGCTCTATCCTGAGCAAGTCACACTGACTCTGACACACTAACTCCTATTGTCCCAGTTACTGTATCAATCCATCTCATTCAGGGTTTTTCTCTTCTGTAGAGTCACTCCAACCTTCTGAGCATTATGCCCTTCTCCAAAAATCGGTCCCCCTGGCCATGTGCCCAAAGTGTGTGAGATGTAGCTTCCATATGCTAGTCACCAAGTAAAAACTTGATTTTACTCTTTCTAAGACAAAACTATTTGTTTTCTTGGTGGTCCAGAGTCTTGGTTCAAGACTCTTCTCCAGCACCACAACTCAAAAGCTTTGATTCTTCTTCAGTCATCCTTAGTCATGGTCCAGCTCTCTGATGCATTACAAGTAATTATGAAGACCATGGCCTGAATCAGGCACACCTTAGTCTCCAGACTAACATCATTGCTCTTGAGTACTCTGGAGAGTTACCTGACAGCAGATTTTCTCAAGGCAATTTGTCTTTTGATTTCCTGGTGGCAAGAGTGTTTGCTTATTGTGGAGCCAAGCAAGTTGTAATTGTTAACCTCAATATCTTCTTCATCTATCATCATGATGCCAATTGGCTTAGTGGAGAGTATCTTTGTCTTCTTGATGTTGAGCTTCAATCCATACTGATGATTACAGTCCTTGACCTTCAACAGCAAGTACTTCAGGTCCTCCTCAATTTCAGCAAGCAAGGCTGTGCCTCCTACATAATGTATATTGTTGATGAGTCTTCCTCCAATCCTAATGCAACGTTCCTCTTCATAAAGCCCAGACTCCTGAATAGTATGTTCTGCATATATATTGAAAAGGTATGGAGACAGGATGCATCCCTGACATACTCCGTTCCTGATTTTGAACTATGCAGTGTTTCCCTGCTCTGTTCTGAGGACTGTTTTCTGATCCAAGTACAGGTTTTGTATAAGCACAATCAAGTGTTCTTGTCTTTTCATTCTCCTTAAGGTTAACCACAATTTGTCATGATCCACACAGTCAAAAGCCTTTCCATAGTCAATGAACCACAGATAGATATTCCTGGTACTCTTTTTGCTTTCTGCCAAGATCCATCTGACATTGGCAATAATGTCTCTAGTGAAGAAAGCAAAAGGTAATTACAAAAATGGAAAAAAAAGAAGAAAAGAAAGAAAAAATTTAAATGGATGTCAGAGAAACTCTAAAGACTGACCTGGAGTGTCAAGAAGCCAAAACAAAAGGGAAAAATGTAAAAGTGAAAGAGCTAAACAGAAGATTTCAAAAGCAGCGCTGGGGGATAAAGCATAGTATTGTATTAGAATGTGCAGAGGCTGGAATTGGAGAATAAAAAGCAAAGAACTCACTCTGCCTTTATCAAACTGAAATAACTGAAAAAGAAATTTAAGGTTTATTGAGTCTGTTGTAATGTTGAAAGTTGCTACAGGTAACATATTGAATGACCAGGAAAACATCAAAAGAAAATGGAGGGGAAACATTGAGTCACTGTACCAGAAAGAATTGATTGACACTGGAACATTTCAGGAAATATGATACGAACAGGAGCCCATGGTAATGAAAGAGGAAGTAGAAACTTCATTGAAGGCGTTGGAAAAAAAATAAATAAAGTCCTAAGAAATGATTGGATACCAATTGACTTGTCAGTTTCAATTAACAAATGAAGCCTTGAATGTACTTACCAGTCTTTGCTAGGAAATTTGCAGGATAGCTGTCTGGTCAACAGACTGGAAAAAGTCCTTACTTGTTCCCATTCCCAAGTAAGATGATGCAAATGAATGTTGTAACTATCAAACAATATAATTGATATCACATGCAAGCAAAATACTTCTGAAGATCATTAAAAAATGGCTGAAATAGTACATAGATAAGCACCTGCCAGAAATTCAGACAGGATATAAAAGAGGCCATGGCACCAAGCATATTATTGCTGATGTCAGATGGATCCTGCCTGAAAGTAAGGAATAACAGAAGAATGCCTATTTTTGCTTATTGACAATGTAAAGGCTTTCAACTCTGTGGATCATAACAAGTTATGGCTGACATTGGGAAGAATGAGAATCTCAAGGGAAATAATTGCGCTTGTGAGGAACCTATATCTGGACTGAAAGGCTGTGTGTGAATGGAGCAAGGGAGCACTACATGGCTTAGAATCAGGAAGAGAGTGCTCCAGGATTGCATTAATTTTCAATACTATCAATCCATATGCTGACAAAACTACCTGAGAAGCTGGACTCTATAACGAGTAGTGTGGCTTCAGGATTGGAGGGAGACTCATCAATATCCTGTGTTATGTAGATGACACAACCTTAAAGTGGTTGTTGCAGAAGATCAAAGAATTTAACCTTCGGTATTGATTGCATCTCAATGCCAAAAAACAAAGATTCTTATCCCTGCATGGATCAATAGGTAGTATCATGATGGGTGGAGAGGAGATTGAAACTGTCAACAGCTTCCCCTTAATTGGATTCTCAACATCATTGGTATGAGCCGTCAGGAAATAATGAGACACATTGAACTAGGAATGTCTTCAGTTAGGAACCTCTCCAAATTATTGAGGAGTAATGCTTTCAGTTTGAGGACTAAAGTACATCTGATTCAGGCCATAGTCTTTCCAATTTCTTGCTATGCATCTGAAAGTTGGACAGTGAATGAGGATCACAAGTAAAGAATTGACACCTTTGAGCTGTGGTGTTGGAGAAGAGCACTGAACATTCCACGAATGACCAAAAGAACAAATAAATATGTCTTGGAGAAGGTTCAGCCAGAGTGTTCTTTGGAGACAAGAACAATGAGGCTTCACCTCAAATATTTTGGGCATATTGCTAGGAAGGACTATTCCCTAGAGAGGGACTTGATGTTAGAAAAAGTGGAGGGTCGGCAAAGAGGGAGGCCCTCAACCAAGTGGATTGAAACAGTGACTGCTGCTGTAAAGGGCTTTTGTGTGTCAGGAAGTGTGAGGATGATGCGGGATAGAATACAGTTCAGGTCTATTGTTCATAGGGTCACTATGAGTCATACTCAACGGCACCTAACAACTAAAAGCACTATCTGAAATGTTGTAATGAAGTTTTCTGATAATTGCAGAGGATAACAATATGAAAAGAAAAATATTTTTGGTTCAGTGTGTTATTTTTTTAAAATTAGTAAACAATCATAAGGCCAGCTAAGCAAAAAGTGTGCTTTTTCCACATATTTTTATCTCTGTAAAACTCTCCATGAAATAATTAATGGTAATGAAGCTCTTTGAAAAGAAATTCATAATACAGTTGTCTTTTGTGATCAAAGGTAACTTTGCTTATAAATGTACCAGAGAGAGCATTTCAAGGACAGTGACTCCAGCTGAGAGGAGACACATTTTCTAAGAAATTTAGCATTGAATTAGTTCCCCAAAATATTCAAGTAAGACATAATAACTTAAGAATATGTGATTTTGGCTAAAATATACAGTATAAGAAGATACTCTATTGTGTGTGTGTGTGTGGTGTTGTTTTTTTTTTATTTCACAGCTTCACTGCTTTTTTTATTTTATTTTTTTAAATAATTTTAATGAACATCTACAGAGAATTTGGATTTCCATTCATTCATTGCTGCACTTCTTTTCCTGCCCAGCCCTCAATTCTGTTTTGTGTGATTTGGGGCCCTCAGGTTTGGAAGGGTGGAGAAACAATGCTGAAGAGGAAGACGTTGGATGAGAAGGATTGACACAGTGACTTGGGTACTAGGGGAAAGTGTGTTTGAGATAATAAGATTGTCTCAGGGTAGGACAGGGTTCTGAGTTATTGTGCATAAGGTCACTATAAATCATAGATGGCTTGTCAGTGCGTAATACCAACAATAACATGTGATGTAGAATGAAGGTCTGTTCACAAAAACTGTGATCAAATTTAAGATGTAGGATTGATCATGGCACTTAAACATTGCACTTTAAATATTTTGTGTCACCAGTTTCTGATCTGTCATTTGATAAAGATAATGCATATATATCTCATAAACATGGTGGAATATTAACATAAAATATATAGTTCAATAGCTGTTATTCACCTTTTACTAAGTCCTACTTTACATCATATATATGAGATGATCAAGACATAACAGATCAGAAGCTTACCTAAGGTGCTTCAAATGCTAATCATAACACTGCAGGCTATGTTTCAAATCTGAATTCAAACATCTTGCTCTGATTCACAGCACTGTGTTGTGTTGCTGAAGTGTAAATAGGTACACATATAAACTATCCAAGAAGTGAAAATAAAATAAAATTAAAAGACACTCTGTTAAAACATAAAATTATATGACTAGAAAGGTCTCCTAATGGCTGTTTCAGGGCTGCATTCAGACCATTGCTAACAGTTATTATCTGCTTCATTCAAAGGGAGAAACAGAAAAATAAAATAAAACCAGTACTTACAATTTACAGCAATAATGGTTTTCTTTTCGTGATTTTCTTCCCCCGTTACTTTTCTAATAAAAACTGAAATTGTTATTGACATAACTATAACACACATTTAAAAAAAAAATCATTACTGTATCCAGAACTGACTAGTTGACCCTTTAGTAGGTTTTCAGAGGCTGTAAATTGTATGAAGGGAGACTGTCTATATTTCTCCCTGAGAAGAGCTGGCAAATTTAAATCTCCTGTTGTTGGTTGCTCAACTCTTTACCCATAGGCCACCAGAGCTCCTTCTAGAGCTAACAGACGTAAGTAATATTTTTTTTTATTTTTTTCTGCTTCGCCAATTTATCCAAAGACTCTTCCATTCCATAGAGAGTTGCATTGCTTTCTCAAAGGTTACATATGTTGGTTCAAATCCACTATCTACTCTGAGGGAGAAATAAGGGCAGTCTACAGCCATAACAATTTGTAATTATTGTTGCCAAGTGCTCCTGAGTTGACCATGACTCATAGTAATCCAATGCACAATAGATCTGAACCATGCCCTATCCTTCATCATCCTCATGTATTCTAACACCCTTGAACCCACTGTGACATTCACTGCATCAAATAATGTCACTGAAGATCTTCATCTCTTTCTCTGACTCTCCACATTTCCTAGAATGATATAATTTTTCCAAGGACTGGTCCTTCCTGACAACCCATTTAAAACATGTGAGATGAAGTTTCGACACCCCTTCTCTAAGGAGCACTTTGGTTGTACTTTCTTCAAGACAGACTTGCTGATATTCACTGCCTCTTGGAAAACTTCTGGAGGGTAACTGTGATCCTGAACTGACCGGATGGCAATGAAATGCTGATGATAATGATGGTGATGTGTAAGTTGAGAACTGCCTTTCTTAATGTTTTCTTCACCCTCACCATGCATGCAATGGGCACCACTTCCAATGGCCATCTCCTTCAAAAATTATTACTAAAAACAAGGAATAATAACTGTTGCAATGAGACAAAATATCATTTCTAAACACAAAGTGCTCGTTCTCCAGAGTGGAAATGGTCTATATAGCTTGCTTGTCCTAAAAGAACTAATCCACCCCAAAAAAAAATAGAGGAATGAAGAAGGCCAGGAGAAAACAAGCATAAAGAAAGGATGTAAAAGAAGAGAGAGAAGAGAAGACAGGCAAGCAGATTTTGACAACTTTCCTGAAGAGTGTCCATGCTGGTGTTCCTGCCTATGAGGAACACCACGTTCTTTCACCGTAGTGAAGTAAGGAATTGAAGAGGATGTCCCAGCTCTGTTAACATCTTTTAAAAAGACAATAGTAGAGCACAAAGGAGATGGGAAAATTTACATTTCTGTGAATATTAATGTTTTGTACCTCATCCCTTATGAATATGACCTTCTTCCAGCACTGTCAGTAAATCACTACAGATTTTGCCATCTCTCCTCACTTCTCCATTTAGAGATTTTCATGATTACAGAGATTATTAAAGGATTGTGACTTGGATGTCATCAACACTCTTTCCTTTCCCAGATGACTCTAATACAGCCCTAAAGTGCTATGGCATCTGATTATTTCTGTTGCTCTTGAACCTTGAGGAGTGTTACCTTATGAAGGGTGTTTTATGGCTGCTGGGATTTGTTTTACTTGTGTGAATCAAAAGAGTCATCCCTTTCTCTCACAGGTGACTGAAAAGGATGCCCAAGGGAGAACTAGGCACTAGACCTGAGAAGAAATGTGAGGAGAATAAGGTCAGTAAATGACTTCTGTCCTTGAAAGATAAAAGCCTGCTGCTGCTATTGAAGACTATTTCCTGGGGACTCAGCCTCAGTTTAAGATTCTGCAGATAAATCTCTTTCCTTGTCTAGTTAGTTTTTTCCCCCCTTTAACTTGTTTTCTCAGAAAGTTATGAAACTTAATACTGATTCTTTACATTTTATATATTCTTCTTTTATTTTGATTGTTTCTTTAGCTATAATCCTGTAACTTTAACATGTTTTTGTGGACTGTAGAGTCGGAACTGTCCCATGGCTAACTCTCTGGTGGGTTTTCAGAGGCAGTTAATTGCATGGGAGGAGATTGTCCATCCTTCTCCCCCAGAGCAGCTGGTGTCCGGGAATAACATTTCTTCAGGATTGCAGTGCAGCTTTTTGACATTAGAAATCCAGAGATCCTTATAATTTTAACATGTTGTTGTTGTTGTTGTTGTTATTAAGTGCCGTCGAGTAGTGACCCTATGAACAAAAGTCCTCGACACTTTCGTGCGTGACTTTCATCCTTTCTCCGGGTTCACAGGGTTTCCGGAGGCAAGCAAGCTATTTACAGAAGTGGATGCCATTCTTGCTTCCAAATTTTAACATAGAGAGGTATTATTTATTGTAAAAAAAATTCTTGCAGTTTACTGCAATTATTCAGTTTAATCCCATTTTCCCTTTATTAAAACATTTCATCAGAATAACAGAAACTCTGTATGTCTTGTTGAAATATGTATGTATAATTCTTTCTGTTGCAAGCTGTCTAACTGCTGTTTCATAAAGCACAACTTAGAAAACTGGTGGACAGGCAAGCTGTGGCCATTCAGACTGATACTATTGTTGTTGTCAAGTGAAGTCGAGTCATAGGCAACTCACAGCGACCCTATGAACGAAAGTCCTCAACACTTATGTGACTTTCATCCTTTCTCCAGGTTCATAGGATTTCCAGAGGCAAGCTATTATGGAAGTGGATGCCACTCCTGCATGATACTAGCAAATATTTTATCTAAAGAAAACAAAGAGAACCTATCATTTCAAGAAAAAATATTTGTGTAATAAGTAATTCACAACATTTGGAATTTCTACATAACTCAGTATACACTAATATTTCCAAATTATCAAAAACAGGGGCAAGATACAAAAGCATGCACAAAGAACATTCCAAATGCAAAGAAGTTAGCGATTTTTAATGTATTATACTATAAAAAGTTCCTTGTCTTGTACCACACTGCACCATTTCTTTAAGCAATTACCACTATAGTTATTGGAAAGTTTTCTAAGGAGGAGAGGAAAATATGACATATTTATATAGAAATAATATAAATATTTTTAACTATATTAAAAGCAGATTGAATATTTAAGCATAATTATCATCTAACTGACAGACTATATATGTTGTTAGGTTAAGTAGAGTATGACACATAGCAACAGAATGAACAACAGATCTGAACCTTGTCCTATCCTATGCCATCCTCACATTTCCTGACATAGTAGAGCCCATTTCAGCATTCACCATGTCAATCCACCTGGTCGACGGTCTTCCTCTCCTTTGCAGGTCCTCCACCCTTCCAAGCATCATGTCCCTTTTCAGGGAATAGTTCCTCCTAGCAATATGCCCAATGTGAGGCAAAGCCTCATCATCTTTGCCTCCAAAGAGCACACTGACTGCATCCTCTCTAACACATATTTGTTTGTTCTTTTGACAGTCCATGGGATGTTCAGCACTCTTCTCAAACACCACAACTCACAGGCATCAATTCTTCTTAAGTCATCCTTATTCATTGTCCAGCTTTCAGATGCACAGCAAGTAATTGGAAAGACCATGGCCTGAATCAGATGCACCTTAGTCCTCGGACTGACAGCATCACTCCTCAATAATTTGGAGAGATTGCTAACTGTAGATTTACCCAGTGAAATACATCTTCTTATTTACTGACTGCTGGTACAAAAAATGTTTATTGTGGATCCAAGTAAGATAAAATTGTTGACCGTTTCAATTTCTTCTCCATTCCTCATGATATTGTCTATCAATTCAGTGGTAAGAATCTTTGTTTTCTTGACATTGAAATGCAATCCATATGGAAAGCTGCATTCCTTGATCTTCCACAATGAAGGAATATACAGAATCATTGTACCAAAAAGAACTGATTGGCAATGAAAAATTTTAATGAACAAGAGCCAGTGAAGGTAATGAAGGAGGAAATGGAACTACATTGAAAGCATTGGCAAAAAAATGTTTCAGCCACCAATGGGATACAAATTAGCTTGTTTCAATTTCTATTGAAAGCACCTTGAATGTGCTCTGCCAGGAAATTTGGAAGACGGCTAGCTGTCTGGCCAACTGGATTGTAAGAGATCCGTATTTGTTCCCATTCCCAAGAAAGGGGATCCAATAGAATGTGGAAGCGATCAAACAATATCATTAATATCCCATGCAAGCAAAATACGGCTGAAGATCAACGACATATCTGATAAGGGACTTATATCTAGAATTTATAAAATACTTGAGCATCACAACAAGATAAAGGTAAACAATCTAATTGGAAAAAAATGGACACAGGATATGAACAGACATTTCACCAAAGAAGACATCCAGATGGTGAAGAAACACATGGAGAAATGTTCCAAATCCCTAGTTCTAAGAAAGATGCGAATCAAAACAATTATGAGATATCATCACACCCCATTAAGAATAGCAAAATTTAACAGAACAGCAAACATCTACGGCTCACGAAGTTGTGGAGAAATTGGAACCTTTAGTCATTTTTGGTCAGACTGTCAAATGATGTAACGACTATGTCAAGTAGTATGATGCTTTCTCAAAAAGTTGGAAATAGAAATACTACTTGACCCAGCAATTCCACTCCTGGGAATATATCCTAAAGAAGCCAGAACTGTCATCCAAGCAGAAATATGC
>NW_006399771.1:23839562-23842267 GCF_000299155.1 Elephantulus edwardii | reverse complement strand
GTATGGGCAGGAAAGAAAGTGTGCAACAATGAATGAATGCAAATTAAAAAAATAAAATAATAAAAAGAATATAAAGGGGGAAAAACCTAAAAACCAGCTAGAACAGTGCATATGAAAACTGCCAGAAGTTCAAGCAGGATTTAGAAGGGGCCGTGGCACTACGGACATCATTGCTGATGACTGAGTGTTCCCAGTTGAAAGTCAATAATAGCAGAAGTATGTCTATTTGTGATTATTTGATTATACAAAAGCATTTGATTGTGTGGATCATTACAAGTTTTGCCTGACATTGAGAAGAATGGGAGTCTCAGAACTTAATTGTGCTCATGTGAAACATCTACATGGAGAAGGAGGCTGTTTTGCAAACAGAGCAGGGGATCTCTGCGTAGTTTAAAATTAAGAAGTGAGTGAATCAGGGTTGTATTCTTTTGCCATACCTATTCAATTTCTATGTTGAGCAAATTATTCGAGAAGCTGGACTCAGTGAAGAAAAGTATGGCATCAGCATTGGAGGAAGACTCATCAACATTCTGCATTATGCAGATGACACGACCTTACTTGTTGAAAGTGACAAAAACTTGAAGCACTTGTTGAAGACTATATTATTTATATATGTGTGTGTGTATGATATATCTGTAGTCGTTGGCCAGCCCTCTGATGCATAACAAGCAATTGCAAAGACCTGGATGAGGTATATCTTGGTCTAAAGACCAAGTTGCTGACATAGTTGCTTTTCAGTACTCTGGGGAGGTCCTTTACAGCAGATTTTCCCAATGAAATTTCTCTTTTGATTTCCTGACTGCTGGTGCCAAGAGTGTTGATTGTGCAACCAAGCAGGTTGAAATTGTTAACAATCTCAATCTCTTTTCTTTCTATCATAATGCTGCTGATTGGTCCAGCGATGAGAATCTTTGTTTTCTTAATATTGTGCTTCATTCCATATTGAAGACTGCAGTTCTTGACCTTTTGCAGTAAACCCTTCCGGTCCTCCAAGGTTTCAACAAGCAAAGTTGTGTCATCTGCATAATGTAGATTGCTGACGAGTCTTCCTCCAATCCTGATGCCATATTCTTCCTCGTAATGTCCAGCCTCCCAAATGACCTGTTTCATATACAGATTGGAAAGGTATGAAGCTAGGACACACTCCTGATGTACATCCTTTCTGATTTTGAACCATGCAATGTTCCCTTGTCTGTTCTGATGGCTGCTTCCTGGTCCAAGTAAAGGTTTTTGTGTGAGCACAATTAAGTGTTCTGGGATTCCCATTCTTCTCAAGGTTGACCACAATTTGTTGTGATCCACACAGTCAAATGCCTTTGAGTACTCAATGAAACACATCTTTGCCTTTAAGTTATGTTGCTGGAAAAGAGTACTGAACATCTCATGGACTGCCAAGTGAACAAACAAGTCTATCCTGGAGAGGTTAAAACTGAGTTACTCCTTGGAGGCAAAGATTCTGAAGTTCTGCCTCTCCTACTTTGGATATGTTGCCAGGAACAACCAGTTCTTGGAGGAGGACATTGTACTTGAAAGAGGGAGGGGCAGAACAGGAAGGACAGGAAGATGCAGGATGAGATGGAATGATTCAATAACATGGGTAATGGGGATAAGTGTGATGAAGACAATGAGATTGGGTTATGACAGGTTAGGATTCAGAGCTATTGCACATAGGGTTGCTATGAGTCTCAAGTAACTCAACAACATATAACAACAACAAAACAATTAACATAAAAGCATATATATTACTTCTTAGATAAAATTTATTTGTGAAAATGTGATAAGACTTTTTTGTTAGGAATTACATAATTTATTTACTTAAGAATTTATCCAGTAAAATATTCATTTTCAAAGTTATAAAAAGAAAAATTTCTCATATGTTGCATTTTATAGTTGGTGTCCTGGTGGTACAGAGGTTAAAGGTTTGGCTATTAGCCACAAGGTATGACATTAGGACCCAGCAGCTACTCTGAGGAAAAAAAGATAACATAGTATGCTTCCATAAAGATTTAGAGTTTCATAGTGCAGCTCTACTCTATACTGTAGCAGAACGATGACTTGGAATCGATTTTTTGCCTTTTGGTTTTATTTTTATATCATTAATATATTGACATGAACAGTGTGTCTATGGGTAGGCAGTGCAACTCCTTACCACTAAGCCACCAAAACTCCCTATGTAACTAGAAGGAATCTTGAACTCTTTAATATTCATAAGAATTTTGTGAAAGTTATGCAAGCTACTCACTTTCAGATTTTTTTTAATTAATGGGCTTCCAATTTCATCAATTAAAAGTTTCAAGTCTTAGACAAAACCATTCCATGGTTGTGGTTCAAGAGACAAGAATCCCTTCATGGTCTTTGAGAGGGACCAGGACTCGGCTGACTCACTGAAATTTACCTCTCCAACTGTGAGACATGAAATTTCTCCTGTTTAAAAACACTTGTATATTGCATTGAAACAGATAAGGGTGAGAACAGTTTAAAAACTATATATGAGTGGTTATTATGGGTATGATGAGAGTCCAGAGTGAAGGTTGCATGGTGCAGTGTACTGGGGGGGTGGGCAGGGATTGTATACCAATGAAGTAATTTTCCTTTTACTTTTCAGAGACAGGAGTGAACTGGGCGGGGAGGGGTGGACAGGAAGAAAAAGGCAACAATGAATGAATGAAAATCCAAAATTTCTGTAAATGTTCAATAAAATTAAT
>NW_006399771.1:23833999-23835645 GCF_000299155.1 Elephantulus edwardii | reverse complement strand
TGTTATGCATCAGAGAGTTGGACAATGACTAAGGAGGATAGAAGAAGAATTGATGCCTTTGAGCTGTGGTGCTGGAGAAGAGTATTGAATGTACCGTGGACTGACAAGAAAACAAACAGATTCATCCTGGAGAGGGTTAAGCCAGGCTGCTCCTTGGAGACAAGGATTCTGAGACTTAGTCTCACATACTTTGGACATGTTGTAAGGAGGGAAAGGTCCTTGGAGAGGGACATCATGCTTGGGAGGGTGGTGGGATCTTGCAGAATGGGAAGACCCTCTATGAAGTGGATTGATTCAGTGACTGGCGTAATCGGGATGGGTGTTTCAGAGGCAATGAGATTGGCACAGGCCAGAGCAGGGTTTAGGGCTGTTGTACATAGGGTCGCTATGAGTTGCAAGTGACTTGAAAGCACATAACAACAACAACAACTGTATTGCTTACTAAGTTCCTACAAGCTGTTTTTCACACTGTATCTTTACTCTTTCCTTTGCCCATCCTTCCCTCCACCCATCCAATTGAGTGACCCTATGATTAACCACCACCCAACTTCCTCACCCCTCTGCTTCCACCCTTATCCTCTTTGGATCCTCATGTAAGTTCTACAAGAATGGTTTTATATAGTATTTGTTCTTATATGACTGAGATCACTTAGCATAATACTCTTCATTCCCTCCAAAGTTAGATAGTGATTTACAAAATTACTGCTCGTGCGAGCTGCTTAGTGTGAATGAACCATAATTTTTCAATCCATTCTATTGCGGTTGGACATTTGGGCTTTTTCATGTTCTTGTAATGATGAATAATGCTCCTGTAAACATTAGAATACAAGTCTCAATTTGTGTTTCAATTTACATTCTCTCAGAGCACATTCCAATCAGTGAAATATCTAAGTTATATGGAATTTCTATGGTCACTTTTCTGAGGAAACACCAAACTCTCTTTCAGAGTAGTCTTACCATTTTACAATGACACCAACAATGTATGATTTCCAATCTTGCCACATCCTCTCCAAAATATATTAGTTGCTCTCCTGTTTAAATTTTGTCACTACTACTGAGTGACATGGTGTCTCATTGTATTTCTGGTTTGTATCTCTCTTATTTCCAGTGATTTTGAGCATTTCTTCATGTGTCTGTTGTCCACCAGAATATCTTTCTCTGACTTTCCATGTCTTTTGCCCATTTTGTAATTGTATTAACAGCTGCTTTCTTGTAGAAGCCCTGTAGGATTCTGTAAACTTTTGATATGAGAGCCTTGCCTGGAATGATATTGCCAAATGTTTTTCCCAGTCAGTAAGATTTCTTTTTATTCTGTTGGAAAAAGCTTTTGATGCACACAGGAATTTAATCTTTAGAAGGTCCCATTTATCAATTTTACTCTCTTCATATTGTACATTTCTGGCTGTATTTGGCAGTCCTTTTATACCATAAGCCTTCTAAACTTGATCTGAGTTTGTCTTTGTTGAACTTTATGGTTTTGAGCTTTACTCCCAGATCTCTCATTCCCCTTGAGTTGATTTTTGTGTGTGATGTGAGATGTAGATTCTGTTTCAGCTTTCTGCAGGTAGTAGTCCAGTTTTGCCAGTATCATTTTTTAAATTTAATTTTATTTTATACTCAATTATTTACAAAGTTTGAATACATTG
>NW_006399771.1:23821160-23833754 GCF_000299155.1 Elephantulus edwardii | reverse complement strand
CATAATGCCCTCCAGTCCCTCCCAACTTAGGTAGTAATTTACAAAATCATTGCTCCTGCATGCTGTGTTGAATTCCATTGCATGAATGTACCAACATTTCTCAATCCATTTTTTTGTGGTTGGAGTTCTAGGCTGTTTCCATGTTCTTGAAATGGTAAATATTGCTGCTATGAACATTGGGGTACAAGTCTCCTTTTGAACCTCATTTCTCATTTCCTTGGGGTATATTCCAAGCAATGGGATAGTTGGGTCATATGGAATTTCTATGTTCAGCTTTTTGAGGAAGCACCAAACTGTCAGCACCATTTATTGAAGAGGTTGTCATTTCCCCATTTGATATGTTTTATTTCCTTGTAGAATATCAGTTGACCATCAATAACTGGATCTATTTCTGTATTCTCGATTTTGTTCCATTGGCCTAACTGCTTGCCGTTGTATGAGTACTAAGCTGGTTTTGTTACTACCACTGTGTAGTAGGTTTTGAAGTTAGGCAGTGTATGCCTCCCACTTCATATTTCTTTTTCAGAAGTACTTTCCTTAATCAGGGTCTATTTCCTCGCTAAATAAACTTGAGAATTTACCTTTTCATCTTCTTAAAAAATTAATTTGGGATCTGTAGTGGAATTACATTGAACATGTAGATTGCTTTTGGTAGAATTGTTATTTTCACAATATTGAGTCTTCCTATTCGTAAACAGGGCACATTTTCCCATTTATTTAGGTATTTTATTGTGTCTCACAGAAGTGTTCTGTAGTTTTCTTTGTACAGGTCTTTTGCATATCTAGTTAGATTCACTGCCAAGTATCTCAGCTTGTGGTTGGTTATTGTAAATGGTATTAATTTCTTGATTTCCTTCTCTGAGTTCTCTTTGTTACTGTAGAAAAATCTCACTGATTTTTGCATATTGATCTTATAGCCTGCCATTCTACTAAATTGATCTACTAGCTGTAACAGTTTTGGGGCTTTTTGCTAAGGCCTTGGGATTTTCCATGTTCATCATCATATATCTGCACATAGTGACAGTTTAACCTTCTCTTTGCCTATGTACATGCCTCTCATTTCCTTCTTTTCTTGTATTACCCCAGGAAGTACTTCCAATACAATATTGAATAGAATTTGTGACAGTGGGTATCTTGGTTTTGCATATATATTATTCACTATTCTGAAGAAATTTCCTTCTATTCCAATTTTGTTAAGTGTCTTCATTAGAAAGGGATGTTGGATTTCATCAAATTCCTTTCTGCATCAAATGCTATAAACATATGAGTCTTGTTCTTTACTTTGTTAATGTAGTGAAATACGGTGTTTTTGTTATGTTGAACTATTTTTACTTATCTGTTATAAATACCACTTGTTCATGATGAATTATTATTTTTTTCTTTCATATTTTATTATCTTAGGTCTTTCTGGAGCCAGAGTTTCCATTTTTTGATGCAATTTTGGAATCTATTGGCTAGGATTTTATTAAGGATTTCTACATCTATAATCATGGGTAGAAACCTTCCATTTCCTCCTCTTTGGCTCTGGTTGTTGGTGCATATATTTGAATGATGGTGGTATTCTTTGAACTTCCTTGCAGCCATATGGATATTATACTGTCACTCACAGCATTATATTTCAAGAGGTATCTATAATTGCAAGTAAAACAGTATAAATTGAAAATTTTACTTTAAAAAAACTCTCTCACTTTTTATCTCTCTGATCACTTAGAATCAACTACTGTTCCCCGTCCCCCACTTATACAATACACAAATGTTCCCTCACCACTTTCATTCTCCCTTCAGGTCGACCCGACCAACCCAGACCCACACAGGAACTTCAGACAAAGTTTTTTGACTCTCCATTTCTCTCTCTTTCTCCCTCCTCAAACTGCTCAGCCTTTTAGCTCCTCATGACTGACCTCCTAGTTAAATAATCTTAAAAAAATAAAACCCTAAGATTCCTGCAACTAATTTATCACTCTCTTCTTTTCCAATCCTGACCTGCAGATAAAACATCACCCCTCCTTCTGCTCTGATCCCAATTCAGCAGACAATCTCCCATATGATTCTCCCCTAGCACTCCAGACTAGAAAACACAGGCAAATACATCAAGCTCCTCTGCCCCTCCCTACCCTCAAGTAGCAATCTCTACAGCTACAGGAAATGGCAGCATAAACAAACAAAAGGATTATAAAAGATAAACCTAAAAATTAAAAGTTTTTGTTTGTTTTTATTAAAATAAGTTTAAAAAGTTTGTATTTTCCACCCACCTTAAATTTTCAACCAGCGTTCAAAGGGTAAAAAAAAAAATCCTTTTTAAAGAATTCTGTATCTTTTGAAATTCACTACCTTAAACCCTAGGTCTCATGAGAAGAAATAGTGATAAATTCTATGAGTTGGTCTGCCCCTAATTTTAGGAGAAAACCTCTGAAAAAAATAGCTTTAGGCCACCAAAGTAACTCAAACTAATTTTTAACTTCTTTTATTTTATTGTTCCACAATAAAACGTTGGAAGGGGAGAAGAAGGACTTGCTAAAAGCTAAATGTCTTAAAATTGCTACAGCAGAATATTTAAAATCACAATCTTTCTCATCCAGGAAATAAGCTCAAAAAGCCATACTCCAAGGCTTTTGCTTCTAGTATAAAAAACCTAGTCACAGTCACATAAGTCATATATATCAAAAGTTGTTTCTAGAGAGCAAATGGACAGAAGAGAAGACTCCTTCCATTTGCTTCCAATGCAGTTCTCATAAACACCTAGCTCAGTAATGCCCCAAGCATGTCTTAGTGGCAAAAGAACGATCAGGTTAACTGAATCCTAACTCCCTCAGGGCTGCAAGGAGTAATCAACAGAGCATCATCATATGCCTGGAATAGCTTTGAGTATGCATGGACATTGCTGGGAATATAATTCACTTTCTTCTCAGCCTTAATACAACTTACTTAATCTTACCATCTTTTAGTTTTAACTCCTTTCAACTTACTACTGTAAGCATTACAAAAGAACCTGCAAATAAATATCAAACTCCCTTGTGAAATGTATCTAATATAAAGTATCGTTTTCCCATCAATTTATAGTTATAACTATAACCCATGCACTTTTATTAAAAGCCCCCACCTTATTATCAAAAGTAAATACTAAAGTTCTTTTCATCCCGATATTTCACATAGTATTGAAAAGTAGTAACTCAGTGCCAATAGCCCTCAATATATCCCCAAAGTTAAAAAATACATAGCCAGAAAAATTAGAGTAAAAACTAACCTTCAATAACAAAAACGTAAGTCATACCAGCCAAACCTTTGCTAAAGACTATTAACTTTGTTTCCTCCTATGACAGAAAGTAGTCATAGTCACCCCTTTTCACCTAATCGGATTTCAGAAAATTAAACTTCAACAAAGCAACCCTAATAAGTCAACTAGCAAATGGTATAATCCTTATCCCTGACTCAAATATTACTTGCCTACTTTCAATTAAAGGCACAAAAGGAGTAAGTAATGTTTCCTCCTCTTATTTAATCACACCCTTTCCTTGTCAAATAATACCAGTCAATACTTCAACAGTATTCCTGTCTGTAGCAACTCAATTTATAGCTGCTTAAGTAACAACTGGAGTCTACCTCTTCCTGGGAGAAGAATTTTGTTAACATGTAAACTAATCGAGTTGTTGTTGTTATTTGCCAAGCAGCCTGCAACTCATAGTGACCCTATGTACAACAGCCCTAAACACTGCTCTATCCTGTGCTAATCTCACTGTTTCTGGCACTCCATTATCCCAGTTACTGAATCAATCTGTCTCATAAATGCTCTTCCTCTCCTATGCTGTCCCTCCACCCTCTCAAGCATGACGTCCCTCTCCAAGGACAGGTCCCTCCTTACAACATGTCCAAAGTATGCCAGATGAAGCTTCAGAATCCTTGCCTCACCAGGACGAACCTGTTAGTTTTCTTAGCAGTCCATGGTATATTTAATACTCTTCTCCAACACCACAACTCAAAGGCATTCATTCTCTGTCTATCATCCCTAGTCATTGTTCAGCTCTCTGATGCATGTTGTTGTTGTTGTTATGTGCCATCAAGTCGCTTGTGACTCATAGCAACCCTATGTACAAGAGCTCTAAAGGCTGTTCTATCCTGTGCCAACCTAGCCATCTCGAACACACTTATTCCCACCGCTCCAGTCACAGAATCGATCCATCTCACCAAAGGTCTTCCTCTCCTTCGCCGCCCCTCCACTCTGCCAGTCCCTCCTTGAAACATGCCCAAAATATGTCAGATGAAGCTTCAGAATCCTTGACTCCAGGGAACACTCTGGCTTCACCCTATCCAGGACAAACCTGTTTGTTCTCCCAGCAGTCCATGGTATATTCAGCACTCTTCTCCAGCACCACAGCTCAAAGGCATCAATCTTCTTTCTTTTTTAAAATTTTTTAAAATTTAGCTTATTTTTCATTTCAATGAACATCTACAGAGATTTTGGAATTCCATTCATTCATTGTTGCACCCTTCTCCCCGCACAAACCCCTCCCCCCCCCCGTTTGCTCCTCTCCTTGAAAAGCAAAAGAAAAATTCCCTCATTGGTACACAATCCCCCCACACCTCCCCAAACCCCACCCCTTACCCCCAAATATAATCCACTCTGCAACCCTCATTGCATACTCCTACGATAAAAATAATGCCCTAAAATATAATACTTTTAGACTATTCTCTCCACCATAGACTTCAATGCCGTAAACATATTTCATCCAGTTTTTCTCAGTCTTACCCCACCACAATGCCAGCCTCATTCTACAACAGTGGCACCATATAGCATTAGTCAATCCTCTTTCTATCAACCCTATTCACTGACCAACTCTCTGGTGCATAGCACATAATTGTGAAGACTATAATCTGTATCAGGCGCATCTTAGTCTCCAGCCTGACATTGTTGCTCTTCAGTACTCTCGAGAGGTCCCTCACAGCCGACTTTCCCAATGCAATTCATCTCCTGATTTCCTGGCTGCTGTTACCAAGAGTGTTGACTGTGGAGCCAAGTAAATTAAAACTGTTAACTATCTCAATCTCTTCACCATCCATGCTGATGCTGCCAATTGGCCTAGTGGTTAGAATCTTTGTTTTCTTGACGTTTAGCTTCAGTCCATATAGGAGGCTGTAGTCCTTGATCTTCTGCAGCAAGCACCTCAGGTCCTCCTCAGTTTCAGCAAGCAGGGTTGTGTCATCTGCATAACGCAGGTTGTTGATGATTCTTCCACCAATCCTGTTGCCACATTCCTCTTCATATAGCCCAGTGTCTCAGATGATCTGTTCTGCATACAGATTGAAAAGGTATGGAGACAGAATACATCCCTGATGAACCCCCCTCTTGATTTTGAACCATGTAGTGTCTCCTTGCTCTGTTCTGACAACTTTCTCTTGGTCCAAGTATAAGTTTCGCATTAGCACAATCATATGTTCTGGGATTCCCATTCTTCTCAGTCAGCCACAGCTTGTTGCGATACACACTGTCAAAAGCCTTTGCATAGTCAATGAAGCACAGATAGACATTCTCTGATGCATAGCAAGTGATTGTAAAGACAATGACCTTTATCAGGAGCACCTTAGTCTCCAGAGTGACATCTTTGCTATTCAGTACTTTGGAGAGGTCTCTAATAGCAGACTTTCCCATGCAATACGTCTTTTAATTTACTAGCTGCTGGTGCCAAGAGTGATGATAGTGTTGTCAAGCAAACTAAAGCTGTTAACAATATCAATCTCTTTACCATCTATCCTGATGCTGCCAACCGGTCTAGTGGTGAAACTCTTTGTCTTCTTGATATTGAGCCTCAATCCATATTGAAGGCTGCAGGCCTTGACCTTCTAGAGCAAGTGCTTCAGGTTCTCCTCCATTTCAGCAAGCAGGGCTGTGTCATCTGAATAACACAGATTATTGATGAATCTTCCTCCGATCCTGACGCCACATTTCTCCTCAGATAGCTCAGCCTCCTGAATAATCTGTTCTGCATATAGATAACTTTTCAATCAGGAATAGTGACAGTAGTCACCCAAGAAAAAGAACTTCAAGAATGAAACCAGCAAAGAGAATGGGAGATAGGGAACCAACATAAACTTTTCTTCTCTCTTAGAGGTTGGCTACCCTGATTTCTCCCATTCCTCTGCCATTTTACAGTAATTTTTTAATCTTAATGTTTAGTCTTTGCCTCGTGCAATTTCTCTCTAGTTTTCTACAGAAGCTGATGAGAGCCGTTGCCAACCACACAATCTGTGAACACCTCCTGTTATCAACTGGCTACCAATTATTACCCTCCATCATCACATCTACCATCTCCACTGCCTGAAATCAATAGCCTTTCCCTATTTTAGATCTTAGCACCCATACATCAAGAATTAGTTACAGAATAGAACCCCAAGGATCCCAATCATATAACAAAAGACTGGTATGTTAGGAATGTGGAGCTGCTCTCCCTCCTTTTCCCAGAATAGCCACAGAAATGATCAAATCCCAGAAAATAGCAGTTGCAACCCTGTTTATTTCTGTTAGGGTTGCCAAACTATTCCACCTCCCTTTCCCAGGAATAAATATCTATGGCTTATTGTTGTTGTTAAGTGCCATTAAATCAAGTATGACTCAGATCGACCCTATGAACAAAAGATCTGAGCCCAGTCTTGTCCTGTGCCATCCTCACACTTCCTGATACACAAGAGCCTATTTCAGCAGTCACCATGTCAATCCACCTGGTTGAGGGTCTTTTTCTCCTTCTCCAACCCTCCACCCTTCCCAACATTATGTTCCTCTCCAAAGAATAACACCTCCCAGCAATATATCCAAAGTATGATATTCTTGCCTTTAAAGAACAGTCTAGGTGCATGCTTTCCAAGATATGTCTATTTGTTTTCTGGGACATCCATGGTATATTTAGTGCTTTTCTCCAACATCACAGCTCAAAGACATCAATTCTTTTTCTGTCATTCTTATCCATTATCCATGTCTCAGATGTATAGCTAGTAATTGGAAAGGTCATAGCCTGAATCAGATGTACCTTAGTCTTCAAACTGACATCACTACTGCTTAATAATTTTTAAAAGTTCCTAATTGCTAAGTTTTCCATTTCAACGTGTCTCCTTATTTTCTGACTGCTCTTAGCAACGATGTTAATTGTGGATCCAAGCAAGATGAAGCTATTGATTATATCAATCCCCTCTCCAACCATTATGACACTGACTATTGGTCCAGTGGTAAGAATCTTTGTTTTCTTGATATTGAGACACAATCCATACTGAAGGCTGCATTTCTTGATCTTTTGCAACAAGTGCTTCAAATCCTCCTCACTTTCAGCAAGCAAGGTTGGGTCATCTGTATAACTCAGGTTGTTGATGAATCTCACTTTAATTCTGATGCCACACTCTATTTCATAGAGTCCAACTTCTTGGATAATTTGCTCAGCATATAGATTGAAAAGTATAGGAATCCCAGAGCACTTGATTATGCTCATGAGGAACCTATACCTGGACCAGGAGACTGTTGTGTGAATGGAGTAAGAGAGCACTATATGGTTTGTAATTGGAAAGGGAGTGTGTCAGAGATGTATTCTGTCTGCATACCTATTCAATCTATGACCCACTACCTGTTCCTTTATCTTGTAATAAGCAGCTACCTACAATCTCGCTTCCCAATTTCCTTATAAGACAATATAAAACTCTGTTGCAGAATGGGACTGTCCTTGGGGTTGGTGAGAGACTGAGTAAGATGGGCAGAATATTGAATGACCCAAGAAGCATTAAAGGAAAATGGAAGAAGTAAACAGTCACTGTACTAAAAAGAGTTGCCTGACATAGAAGAATTTCAAGAAACAATATATGATCAAGAGACAATGGTGATGAAGGCAGAAGTGCAGGCTGATCTGAAGGACTCAGCAAAAATATGTGCTCAGGGACTGAGGAAAAACAAATTGACATATGTTAACAAACAGATGCTACCCTGGACATCTTCATCAGCTTGTGCCAAGAAATCAGGAGGACCACTATCTGGCCAACTCCCTGGAAGAGATCCATATTTATTCCCATTTCAAAAAAAGTGAACCAACAAATGTAGAAATTATCAAATAATTTTCACTAATATCACATACAAACAAAATCCTGCTGAGGATTATCTAAAAATAATTGGAAAAACTACAAGGACATTGAATTACCAGAAATACCACCTGGGTTTAGAAGAGGTCATGGTTCTAGAGAGTCTGTTTCCAATGTCAGGTGAATCTTATAGAAAGCAAAGAGTACCAGAGGAATGTCTGTCTGTATTTTATTGACTATGCAAATGCATTTGGCTGTGTGGATCAAGACAAATTTTGGCTAATCTTGAAGAGAATGGGAATCTCAGAATACTTGATTGTGCTCATGCAAAACCTTATACTTGGATCAGGAAGCACTTCTCAGAACAGAACAAGAAAACATGACATATTTCAAAATCAGGAAAAGAGTTCATCAGGGATGTGTCTTGGCTCCATACCTTTTCAATCTACATGAAGAACAGATCATTGGGGAGGCTTCGCTTTATGAAGAGGAATGTGACATCAGGATTGGAGGAAGACTCATCAACAATCTATATTATACAGAGGACACAACCTTGCTTGCTAAAACTGAGGAGGACCTGAAGTGCTTGCTGCAGAAGGTCAAGGACTACAGTCTTGAATATGGTTTGAAGCTCTATATCAAAAAGAAAGATTCTCACCATTGGGACAATTGACAGCACCATAGTAGATGGTGAAGAGGTGGAGGTAGCAAACAATTTCAGCTTACTTGGCTCCACAATCAACACTCTTGGCACCAGCAGTCAGGATATAGAAGGATGAATTTCACTGGGAAAATCTACTGTCAAGGACCTCTCGAGAATACTGAGAAGCAATGATGTCAGTCTAAAAACTAAGATGAACCTGATCCAAGCTACAGTCTTCACAATTACTTGCTACAAATCAAAGAGCTGAAGACCATGAATGACCGAAGAAGAATCAATGCCTTTGAGTTGTGTTGCTGGAGAAGAACCTTGAACATACCATGGACCACCAAGAAAAGAAATAAGTCTGTCTTGGAGAAGGTAAAATGACGTTTCTTCTTGGAAATTAGGATTTTGAAGCTCCATCTCACATTCTTTGTGAATGTGGCCAAGAGGAACCCATCCTTGGAGAAGAACATCATGTTTGGAAGGCTGGAGGGGCAGTGCAGGAGAGATTGTGGATAAGATGGATTGATCCAGTAACTGGGGCAATCAGGGTAGGTGTCTCAGAGTCAGTGAGACTGGCGTAGGACAGTATGTATGTTATACATAGGCTAGCTATGAGTCACAGGTGATTTGACAGCACAAGACATCATCAACAACAACATATGCATGTGAAATTTGGATAATAAATAAAGAGGACAGAGAAGAATTGATGTCTTTTAATTGTGGTGTTGGCAAATAATATTGAAAATGTAACAAACAGTCAAAAGTGAAAAAAATATGTCATGAAAGAAAAAAATCTAATTGTACCACACAGTGTGTAGTTAAAAAGCAATTAATGAAGAACAAGTATGTGAGGTGTTAGAAACCTTGAAAAATTGACTTCTCTAGACATTGTGTTAGCTCCCTTGGTGGTATGGTCTCCAGTTACCCTAACTACGGACACATGGTATTACACATCATCAAAAGCTGTCGGTGAGTGTAAGAGAGCTTTTTCCATACTGTGAGTGAGAGCTAAGAGGGGGCGGATAGAAGAGGAAAAGACTATGGTACTGCCATGAAGAGATTGTGGTAAGGTGTAATCATTGAAACCTTGGAGATAAAGGTCACAGTTAAAAGTTTTACTTGCTGCATGATTGAAGGAAAAGCTGACTTACAACTGCTCTCAGAAAGTTTGCTGGATGATTGAGGAAACCAAATACTTCTTGCATTTGTGCACCTGAACTGAATTTGGATTATCACTAATTGAGAAGCAATGACTAGTTAATCTGCCTTGGGACTGCTAGAACAAACCTAGACTTGCATTGAGTGATATTTGTTGCCTCCTCCACTCCCCAACCTACTTCCCTTATAAACCTCACAACGGTGAGCAACATCTGTGAGCCTTGCAACAAATATTGGGCTAAATAATTGGTAAAATAGGTGCAAGAGCATAGGATGTGGGTGGCATTTCAGACATTGTAGCTATTTTGGTACTATGGATATTATTAATAGGGATTGTTTCCCTTTATGAAAAGGGTAGAAGGCACACTCAGCCACCCTCACAAACCCACCTAGACACATTGCACCTGCTCCTTCACAGTATGCATAGGCCTTATTCAAAAGAACAGTACTAAGAATTAATAAAATTTTTGACTCGAGTTTTGTGATTTTATATATTTCATATTATAGCTGCTGTTCCTTTTGCATGCATAAACTAAAAAAATTATCTCGCTGCATTCTGCATTTCTTATATCTTTAGGTTTAATTCGCTATTTGTTCTGTCTAGTGTGCCCTCTCTCACAGCTCTGTCATTTTTGTTTGTTTGTATGTTTATTTTTACCTACTTGCTATGAACCATATAAACCTTAGCTCAGCAGTTACTTTTATGAACATTTGTCTGAATTAGACAATGTATTCATAGAATAATATACTGGTTTAGATGTCTTACTTTGTATGCTCAGAAAATTTTGTGCATTCTTATTAAAGAATTTAAAAGTGCATAAAACAAAATATCTCTAACTCACTGTTATGAAGTTCATTCTAATTCATAGTGATAAGGCTTTGAATGTCACTGGGGGAGGGGGGGTGTCTGCATATCTTTCTCCCACAGGAGGCCCTTTGATTGACAAGTCAAAACTCCTTATTAGAGTATCTGTTGTCTTTACACACCTTGGAGTCAAAACAAAATTACAGCTGACTCTCCAAAAGGTATTGAAAAGCAATTTAATACATAGAAGAATACCCATTTTTTTTCTCCAACAGAGCAGCTGATGGATTTGAACCAAATGTCTTTCGGTTGACAGTGTAACTTCTTATAATTAAGCCACCAGAGCTCTCTCATAGAAGTACTGTAGTGAATTGAATGATTTTCTCAAAAGATATATCCGTGTCCAGTTCCTGGAAACTGTGAAAATGAAATCCTTGCAACTCTGAGTGCCATTTCCAGCAAAAACCAGATCTGGAGGTCATACATTGGGATGGGCTATTATAACTGCTCGGTGCCGCAGGCCATCTTACGGAACTTACTGGAAAACTCAGGATGGGTCACCCAGTATATACCGTACCAGCCAGAGGTGTCCCAGGGTAGGCTGGAGAGCTTACTCAACTACCAGACCATGGTGTGTGACATCACCGGCCTGGACATGGCCAACGCATCCCTGCTGGATGAGGCGACGGCGGCGGCTGAGGCCATGCAGCTGTGCCACAGGCATAACAAGAGGAGGAAATTTTTCGTTGACCCTCGTTGCCACCCACAGACAATAGCTGTTGTCCAGACTCGAGCCAAATACATGGGGGTCGTGATTGAGCTGAAGTTACCCCACGAGATGGACTTTAGTGACAAAGACATCAAGCGGAGTCCTGTTCCAGTACCCTGACACCGAGGGGAAAGTGGAAGACCTCTCGGACCTCGAGGGGCGAGCCCATCAGAGCGGGACTCTAGCCTGCTGTGCTACTGACCTTCTAGCCCTGTGTATTTTGAGGCCACCAGGAGAATTTGGGGTGGACATTGCCCTGGGAAACTCACAGAGATTTGGGGTGCCCCTGGGCTATGGGGGACCCCATGCAGCCTTCTTTGCTGTCAGAGAAAACTTGGTGCGAATGATGCCTGGAAGAATGGTTGGGGTGACGAGAGATGCCAGTGGGAAAGAAGTGTATCGCCTCGCTCTTCAAACCAGGGATCAGCACATCCGGAGAGACAAGGCCACCAGCAACATCTGCACAGCGCAGGCCCTTTTGGCAAATATGGCTGCCATGTTTGCCATCTACCACGGCTCCCGCGGACTAAAGCACATTGCAAGGAGGGTCCATAATGCCACTCTGATTTTGTCTGAAGGTCTCAAGCGTGCAGGGCACCAACTCCAGCATGCCTTGTTCTTCGACACCTTGAAGGTTCAGTGCGGCTGTCCACCCAAGGAAGTCCTGGACAGGACCGCCGAGCGGCAGATCAACTTCCGGCACTTTGACGATGGGACACTCGGCATTTCACTTGATGAGACAGTCAACGAAAAAGACCTGGACGATTTGTTATGGATCTTTGGCTGTGAGTCGTCTGCTGAACTGGTTGCTGAAAGCATGGGGGAAGAGGCAAGAGGGATCCCAGAGACTATGTTCAAGAGAACGAGCCCGTTCCTCACGCATCAAGTGTCTAACAGCTATCTCTCAGAAACAAATATCGTCCGGTACATGAAGAAATTGGAAAACAAAGACATTTCTCTTGTTCATAGCATGATTCCACTGGGATCCTGCACCATGAAGCTCAACAGTTCTTCTGAACTCACACCTATCACATGGAAAGAATTTGCAAATATCCACCCTTTTGTGCCTCTGGACCAAGCTCAGGGTTACCAGCAGCTCTTCCGAGAGCTTGAGAAAGATTTGTGTGAACTCACAGGCTACGACCAAATCTCGTTCCAGCCTAACAG
>NW_006399771.1:23816992-23820370 GCF_000299155.1 Elephantulus edwardii | reverse complement strand
TACGTGGCTCATGAGTTTATTTTGGACACACGACCCTTCAAGAAGTCTGCAAATATCGAGGCTGTGGACGTGGCCAAGAGGCTCCAGGATTATGGATTTCATGCACCTACCATGTCCTGGCCAGTGGCCGGGACCCTCATGATTGAGCCCACCGAGTCAGAAGACAAGGCAGAGCTGGACCGATTCTGTGATGCCATGATCAGCATCCGGCAGGAAATCGCCGACATCGAGGAGGGTCGCATTGACCCCAGGGTCAACCCACTGAAGATGTCTCCACACTCTCTGACCTGCGTCACAGCCTCCCACTGGGACCGGCCGTATTCCCGAGAGGTGGCGGCATTCCCTCTGCCTTTCGTGAAACCAGAGAACAAATTCTGGCCGACCATTGCCCGCACTGACGATATCTATGGAGACCAGCACCTGGTGTGCACCTGCCCCCCCATGGACGTTTACGAGTCCCCGTTCTCCGAGCAGAAGAGGGCCTCTTCCTAGTCCTCGCTGCCCTAACCTAAGCACCCCGTATGCCTCTCTTCAGAGAGCTTGAAAAGAAGTACTTCCCCTCCCAACCCAGACTCAAGTATATACTGTGTATATTTTTAATCTGACAAGGTTAATGTAAATACACTCAGCGTGGTGAGTAGATGTTGACAGGCGTGGGGACTGGGCCTGTCAATGCCTCTGCAGCCTTGTCCGTGGAAGCAGTTGCTGTACAAGTTGCTTGTTTGGGAGCTGTCGTTTTCACATTTAAAGGGCACGCCAGGAGCTGTAGCGTTCGACGTAGGGTTTGCCGGCATTTTAGCTGCTGTGCTGGAGCCTCACTAGACCTATTTTTTTGTTCCAAATGAGTCCTTGTGAGCTGAGCCATCTGTGGGCGATCCAGGGCAAATGTTTACATTTTCTATACCCTGAAGATCTATTTTTCCTCCAACTAACTTTGCCTAATCTGAAATAGCATTTCTGAGCCTTTCTTTCTTTGTGATTTTTTTATCTACATTTATTAGTATTCTAATAAAAGTGTTGCAGTTTGAAAAAAAAAAAAAGAATTGAAGGTAAGAAAATAAGCCTAAAATGTTCAAATGTATCATAAGTCTAATAACTAATTATTGTTGTTGTTATGTGTTGTCAAGTTGCCTGCAACTCATAGCGACTTTATGTACAACAGCCCTAAACCCTGCTCTATCCTATGCCAATCTTATTATCTCTGAAACACTTACTGCCATTACCCCAGTCACTGAATCAATTCAACCTTTTATAAAGGCCTTCCTTTCCAGAACTGTCCCTCCACCCTCTGAAGCATAATGTCCAGCTCTAAGGACTGTTCTCACCCTGCAACATGTCCAAAGAATGTCAGATGAAGTTTCATAATCATTTCCTAATAATGACTAATATAAAAAATTTACAAAGGAGAAATATAGCCACAGAGGCAGAGGCAATCTGAAGATAATTATTGAATGAATACAAGAAAATAAAATTATCTCTTTTATAAAGATGATAAAACATTTGTTGAAATTTTCCAAATGGAATTAGAATTACTACATTACAATTCCAAACGCACAAAGTTAAATTCCACCAATTGCTTCATGGGAGAAGGTTGGACAATCTCCTTCTGTGCCATTTACTGCCTCTGAAAATCTACTACAGGGCACTTGATGACACACAACAACAACAACAACATGAAGGTATCAATATAATAATAACTAATAAGAAAAGAAAATATAACAAGATATCTTTGGAATGCTTAGGAATAACTTAAAAACTTATAATCCCTTTGAATGGAGTCCTAGTCATTGAAACTCTCCACTATGTTTTTAAGGTGATAAATATTTACAATAAGACCCACCTAGTGAATTCGAGGCACCAACTTTTCAGTTGCAGTCTTGCATGTTATGTATTATGCCACAAGGACATAAAAATGAGAATGTGCACTGAGAAGAAAGTGAATTGAATTTTAGTTGGGTGTGGTATCCTGAATATATCCCCAAGGTCCAGTTGCTAATTTTATAGTTTACATTGTCTGCATCTTTGTTGAGTTTCTTTTCACTTGACCTATCTTTTAGTGATACTGGTAGGTTGAAGTTTCCTCATACTATTGTGGTGCTGTCTGTTTCTTTAAATCTATTAACTACTATCTTATTTTGTTTGCAGGTCTATAATGTGTTGTGTGAATTTTGACCAAGGTTATTTATTCTTGATATATTGTGATTTTAATCAGGATATAATGCCCTTCCTTTTGTTTGATGGTGGTTTTCAGTATAAAGTCTATTTTATCAGAGACTAGTATTGCCAGTCCTGCTTTTTTGAGGTTGCTATTTGCTTGGTATATTTTTCTCTAGCCTTTGATTTTGAGTCAGTCTTTTTCTTCCTTTTTTGCAGATGTGTCTATTTTAGGCAACATGTCAATGGGATTTGGGTTTTTTTATCCATTGTGCTACTCTTTCTCTTGATTGGCACATTTAGTTGATTCTTATTAAGTGTGATATGTCAGGCCAGGTTTTACTGTTGCCATTTTGCTGTTTATTTTTCTGTTGTTTCTGGTGACCATGGTGCATCCACTTTTCTTTGAAAGTGTCTTCATGTGTAAAGGACTTCATTTAAACATTCTTGTACTTTTAGTCTTGTTTCATAGATTTCTTAAGTTCCTTCTCGTCTGCAAAGGATTTGATTTCTCTTTCATGCCTGATGGAGAGATTTGGTGGGTATAGGAACCTCTTCTGGCAATTGTTTTCTTTCAACTCTGTGTAAGCCATCCCATTGTCTTCTAGCTGTCACGGTTTCTGAGGGAAAATCAGAACTTAATCTAATTATTTCCTCTTTTTAGGTGACTTTGTTTTTTGTGGGGCTTTTTTTTGTTTGTTTGGTTGGTTGGTTTTGTTTAGGTTTTGGTTTTTTTGTGTGTGTGGTTTTTTGTTTTGTTTTGTTTTTTACTGGTTTAGCATTCTATCCTTATCTTTTTATTTGGCAGATTAGACTATGATATATCTTGATGTTTTTCTTTTTTTAGTCTAGTCCACATGGTGTACGCTGTGCTTCTTGAATGTGAATTTCTCTGTTCTTCAAAATACCTCCAAAGTTTTCTTCTAATAATTCTCCCATAATTTTCTCAGGGATATCCCTCTCACTACCATGCTCTGTAATTTCAGTCATACAAATGTTGTTCATTTTGTTGTCATCCCACATGACTCTAATATTTTCTTCTTATCTCATCTTTGATTTTTCTTCTAATATACAGGCCATAGTCTTTGCAATCACTTGTTATGCATCAGAGAGCTGGACAATGACTAGGAAGGATAGAAGGAGAATTGACGCCTTTGAGCTGTGGTGCTGGAGAAGAGTATTGAATGTACGATGGACTGCCAAGAAAACAAACAGATCCATCCT
>NW_006399771.1:23805183-23809357 GCF_000299155.1 Elephantulus edwardii | reverse complement strand
AAAAAACCAAAAGACAAATTGCATTGGGAAATCTGTTGTCAAGGACCTCTCCAGAGTACTGAAAAGCAATGCTGTCAGTCTAGAAACTAAGGTGCACCTGATCTAGGCCATGGTCTTCACAATTACTTTCTGTGCATCAGAAAGTTGAACAATGACCAACAATAACAGAATAAGAATCAATTCCTTTGAGTTGTGGTGCTGGAGAAGAGTCTTCAACATACCATGGACTGGCAAGAAAACAAATACGTCTGTCTTGGGGAGGATGAAACCAGGTTTCTCCATGGAGGCTAGGATTTTGAAGATCCTTCTCACATACTTTGGACATGTGACCAATCCTTGGAGAAGGACATCATGTTTGAAGGGGTGGCAGAGTAGAGGAAGGATCCTGGATGAAATTAGTTAATACAGTAACGGGGCAATGGGGATTTGTGTGTCAGAATTAGTGAGATTGGCTCACAGACAACTAGACAGCACATAGCAATAACAGTGAGAAGAATAAAATTTTAGCAAACTAAATTGTGTACATGTAAAGCCTATACCTAGACAAATAAGCACTTGTTCAAACAGGACAAGGTCACACTTCGTGATTTAAAGACCACTGGACCAATTGGCATCATCAGGACAGATGGTGAAGAGATTGAGATTGTTCATAGCTTTAGTTTGCTTGGCTCCACAGTCAGGACAGGAAATTAAAAGACATATTGCCATGGGAAAGTCTGCTGTTAGGGACTTCTCCAAAGTACTAAAGAGCAGTGGTGTCTCTCTGGAGACCGAGGTGCATCTGATACAGGCCATGGTCTTTGCTATCACTTGTTATGCATCAGAGAATTGGACAATGACTAAGGAGGCTAGAAGGAGAATTGTTGCCTTTGAGCTCTGGTTCTGGAGAACAGCATTGAGGGTCCCATGGACTGCTAAGAAAACAAACAGATTCATCCTGGGAAGGGTTAAACTGGCTGCTCCTTGGAGGCAAGGATGCTGAGGCTCCGTCTAACATACTTTGGACATATTGTAAGGAAAGACTGGTCCTTGGAGAGGGACATCATGTTTGGGAGGGTGGAGGGACAGCAAAGGAGGGGAAGGCCCTCTATGAGGTGGATTGATTCAGTGACTGGGGCAATTGGGATGGAAATGTCAGAAACAGTGTGATTGGCACAGGACAGAGCAGAGTTTAGGGTTGTTGTACATAGGGTCGCTATGAATCACAAGCGACTCGACGGCACATAACAACAACAACATCAGGAAAGGTATGCATTAGGGTTGTATCCTTTCTTCATACCTATTCAAATTGTATGCTGAGCAACATTTGATATAATGGAGTCGACTACATGAAGAGAAGGATTTGAGAAAGGCTTCAATTTGCGTTATACAGATAACAAAAAAACCTGTGTTAAGGTGATAACAAATACAGCCTTGCTTGTAAAAAGTGATGAAGCACTTATTGCAGAAAATCACAACCTTTAGTATAGTTTATATCTTAACATGGAGAAAGCAAAAGTCTTCATCTCTTGACCAACAGGCAACAAGAGGATAGATGGAGAAGAGATCAAATGTGTCAATGATTTAGTTTTACTTCAATCTACAATCAATGCTCATGGTAGTAAAAGTTAAGCCTAGACAGCATTGTTGTTGTTAGGTGCCATAGTCTATCATGACTCACAGCTATTCTATGAACAAAAGATCTGAACTCTGTTCTGTCCTGCACCATCCTCACAATTCCTGACACACAAGAGTCCATTGCTGCAGTCACCGTATCAGTCCACCTGGTTGAGGGTCTTCCTTTCCCTCACCAACCCTCCACCCTTTCCAACATCATGTTTTTCTCCAAGGAATAGCACCTCCTAGCAACATGTCAAAAGCACCGACTAGCAAAGTGTCTAACATGTGAGGCAAAGCCTCATCATTCTTGTCTCCAAAGAGCACTCCAGCTGCACCATCTCCAAAATACATCTGTTCATTCTCTTGGCCGTCCATAGGATGTTCAGTGCTCCTCACCAACACCACAGATCTTTTTCTGTCATCCTTAGCCTTTGTCCAGATCTCAGATGCAGAGCTAGTAATGGGAAAAAGTAGAGCCTGAATCAAATGCACCTCAATCCTAAAACTGTCATCACAACTCCTCAATAATTTGGCCAAGTCCCTAAGTGCAAGTTTCCCCACTGCAATGAATTTCTGTGGATCCAAGTAAGATGAAGGTGTTGAAAGTTTCAATCATGACACTGTCAGTCCAATGGTAAGAATCTTTGCTTTCCTGACATTGAGATACAGTGCATATGGAAGGCTGCATTTCTTGATCTTCTGCAGCAAGTGCTTCAAACCTTTCTCCCTTTCAGCAAACAAGGTTGTATCATCTGCATAAAGCAGGTTATTGACGAGTCTCCTTTTAATCCTAATGCCACAATCCTCCTCACAGACTCCAGCCTCTTGGATAATTTGCTCAGCATACAGATTAAATATGTATGGAGAGAGAATACAACCCTAACACACAATGCTTACTGAAATACCTCAGTCTCATAAGAACAAACACTGGCTAAGTCTATTATTGTAAAAATAGATTAGTAATTGAGCAAGATATGTATAAATGTTAAAAGGGGAAAAGGAAAAGATAAAGAGGTGGGGAATCACTAGGATAGCAGAGGTTAGTGGGTGGATGAGAGGTTAAAGAATGGGAAAGATTCAATGAGAACTTGAAAAGACAGTGATAATAAGCATAGATATACAGTAATTAATTATATAAAATAAAATGTTCTTGAATGATTGTCTAAAACAAAATAGAAATGAATGAAACACAATGTCTATGAAGGATTGATTGTATGTAAACCAATTAAAATATTAGAAGACAAAAAACAAGAAATCAAAAGATATATTGCATTGAGGAGATAGGCTCTCAAGGACTTCCCTAATTAATTGAAGAGCACGGATGTCAGATTACACACATAGGTGTGTTTGATCCAAGCCTTAGTATTTTCAATTGCTTCCTATGCATTAGAATGTTAGACAATGAATAAGGATGACTGAGAAAGAAATGATAGCTTTAAATTGTGATGTTGGTGAAGAGTATTGAATATGCCCTGGATTGCAAAAAGAATAAGCAAAAGTGTTTTGAGTGAATTGTAAACACAGTGCTCCTTGGAAGCAAGGATGGTCAAGGTTCATCTCACTAATTTTGGTCACACTTTTAGGAGTAACGGGTACATGAATAGAAATATCATTCTCAGAAATGTACCCTTAACAAGATGACAAGAAACTACCATAGTGGGTTTGGACATTACAGAGATCATGAACATGGGGCAGAATAGGGCAAGGTTAAGATTTGTTGCACAAAGGGTCTGCATGAGTTTTTAGTTGACTTTATGACATTTAACAATTGTTTTAATTTATAATAGTACATATTTATTATATATACAATTTCTAAGTATATATGTAGTATAGAAGCTCTGGTCCTCAAGTGGCAAAAAGCTGCACTGCAATTCCAAAGGCATGTGGTTCAAGGCCACTAGTTACTCTGTTGAAGAAGGATGGACACTCTCCTCCTGTGCAATTAACTGTCTCTGAAAATTCGCCCAAAGGTCAGCTATGGGTCGGTTCCTACTCTAGGGTACACAACAAAATATGTAATATATATTAATAAATATATGGTTGTTGTTGTTAAGTGCTATGAGTAGAGTACAATTTAACTTATAACAATCCTATGACTAACAGATCTGAATCTTTTCCTAACCTGTGCCATCTTCATCATCTCCAGTACACTCGAGCCCATTGCTTCAGTCACTGAGTCAATCACCTCATCAGGGATCTTCTCTTTCACTGATCCTTCACCTTTCCAAGCATTATGTCCCTTTCCAAAGAACAACCTCTCCTAACAATATGCTTAAAGTATACAAGTTTTGTTGTCATTGTTTCTGAGGAGCACTCTGGCTGAACTTTTTCTAAGACATAGGTGTCCTTTTAGCAGTGCTAAAAGTAGGATATTCGGTATTCTTCTCAAACACTACAACTCAAATATATCAGTTCTTCTGTCGTTATTATTCATTGTTCAACTCTCAGACACATAACAACTAAAGCTGAGTGAAATTAAGTCAAATCCACGTGAGCTAAAATATAACCTGAGACGATCTCACCTGAATTTCAAAACCATTACAGGAACAGGTTTGAAGCCTTGAACATTAATGAG
>NW_006399771.1:23797667-23805083 GCF_000299155.1 Elephantulus edwardii | reverse complement strand
CATCATGCTTGGTAGGGTAGAAAGACAGTGCAGGAGGGGAAGACCCCCTATGAGGTGGATTGATTCAGTGACTGGGGTAATTGGGATGGGTGTATCAGAGGCAATGCAGTTGGCACAGGATAGAGCAGGGTTTGGGGCTGTCGTACATAGGGTCGCTATGAGTCGCAAACGACTCGATGGCATATAACAACAACAACAACACGTTTCCAATGAGGGTCTTGTCTTTCAGATCACTGACTCTGTTACATCTCTTCAGTTCTACGTTTTGTTCTACCAGCATGTTGGACATTTCTACAAATCCAGTCTTAATATTCTGTATTGCATTTCTATGCTTTTCTGTTATTTTCAGTACTATGTTAGCTGTGTTTTCTCTGTCTTGTAATGATTTTTTTTAGTCCTTGTACCTCTTTATCTATACTATCAGTTATTTCTTCTGTCTTTTGCATTTTCTTTCATATATGTTCAAGTTTCTCCTCATCAGTATATTTCTTCTGGATTGCTGTCTCTGACGTATTTGCTTTTATAATGACTTCCCATTTTTTCTTCCATTTTTAATTTTCTACTGTAACTGTTCAAATAACTCCATACCAATATATTACTTTTTGTTCTCTTTATAAAGATACTCATTTGGCTTGCTTTTTCTAGAAGAAGGCTTATTTTTTGGTTTTCTTTTTCATTTTGCCTAAGGCACACTTCTGCTTTCTTGACATTTTATAAAACATTTTTAGAAGATGTTAGATTGTTGTAAATATATATATATATAATGACTCATAATATAACAATGTTTTGTGAAGGACCTGTATATTGTACTCCATTTTTGGCTTGAGGCTTACAGAGCCAAGAGCCTAACAACAGTGTTTCATCCAAAGTACCTGAATGGTAGAACAGGGAAGTTTGTTCCCTTCCAGAAACTGCATCTTAGCCCAGCTTTTCCTGGTCTGTCCCCTTTTGCTTAATCACACATTGTGTACCTAGACAGCAGTGTTTAACCCAAAGTACCTGAATGGTAGAACAGGGAAGTCTGTTCGCTTCCATAAATTGCATTTCATTTAAGTTCTTGCAGCAGAGAGATGTAGGATCATGATGAGCATGTCTGATATGAAGCACACACCCCAGTTTTTAAAAACATTTATTTATTGCACAATTTCCTCTCTTCCAGTCTTTTTATCATTTTCCAGTACACTTTGAAATAAACCTCTCATTTGTGACTGCTGCCATACATACAATGCCTAATCATATATTCCTTTTAAACAGTTCTTTCCTTCATTTTTTCCAATGTAGTGTTCACTCTTTAGTAGTGTAATTGGTGCTGATATACCACCATAAGCAGATATGTTTGAGAATTTCCCTCCACTCTAGAGCTTTAACATAACATTGTGAGGAAGACTTGAGGTTCTTGTTGCAGAGTATCAAGAACTATAGCCTTCAAAACCACAAGAAAACAAAAATCCTCAATACTGAGCCAATAAGTAAAATCATGATAGATAAAGAGTGAAATTGCCAACAATTTTATTTTGTGTGGATCTTTAATCAACAGGAAATGAGGAAATTTCAGGGATTTTTTTGAAAGTCCTGAGGAGCAGGGATGTCAGTTTAAAGACTAAGATTTGCAGACCGCAGCCACAGTCTTCTCAATCACCTTCTATGCAGCTGAGAGCTGCACAATGAATAAGGATGACAGAAGAGTCAATCCATTTGAGTTATGGTACTGGAGAAGAGTGCTAAATATCCATGGATAGCCAAAAGAATAAACAGATATTTCTTGGAGAAAGTACGGTCAGCGTGCTTCTAGGAGACAAAGATGACTAAGCTTCCTCTCACATACTTAGGGCATGTTTTTAGGAGAGGCTATTCCTTGGAAAGGGACATCATGTTTGGAAATGTGAAGGATCAGGAAAACTCTCAACAGGATGGACCAATACATGTATGATTAGGTATTATTGTCATGACAGCAGTCCAAAACAAAGGCTGCATAGTGCAGTGGACTTGGAGGGGAAGGGATTGTATAACAATGAAAGAATTTTTTTTTTTTACAAGAGAAAAGTGAATGGGGAGTGGGGGAAGTTGAACAGGGAGAAAAATGCAACAATGAATGAATGGAAATCCAATGTCTCTGTAAACTTTCATTAAAATTAATAATAATAAAAGAAGATGCACCGATACAATGTCTGTATCAATGGCCTCTGTAGTGTCAGGATGGTAAAGATGGTACAAGATAGGGCAAAGTTCAGATTAGTCAATCATAAGGTCCCTATGTACTAAGTGACTTGTCCACACTTAACAACAATTGACTCATTAATGTGGAAGTATTACCATATTTGATTATTATTGCCATCATGATAGAAAGAGGATATGTGGGTGGATTTAAAAACTTATTTTCTCACAGTTCTGAAGGTTACAAGTCTAAATCAGTGTCTTCATTGCTTTGATTTCTTCTGTGGATTTTAGTATTCTCTTGGTGTTTCTTGCTTGCAGATATTAATTCATTCCTTTCTAAACAGGTCTTCACAGAGTGCTTATCTTTCTTCTCTGTGACTACTATCGAAGTCTAGTTTGCTGTTTTAATAAAGCAGTAGTTCGAGATTATTAGGTTTAGAGCACATTCCAATATGAGCAAATATTTTATCAAAAGGGAGCTTCAATGGCCTAGTGGGGGTTTCTCTGCAAATTCAAATTGACCATTTGCTCCATGGGAAAGAGATGGGCAGTCTCTTTTCCTGTGGTTTATAGTCTCTGAAACTCTGCTAGAGGTTCATCTATGAGATGGTTCTGACTTATCAGCAGCTAACAATAACAACAATGTAACAAAAGAATAATTCTTGTTTCAAAACAGCATCATTTTTATAGTTATAGTCTCTAGGAATCAATCTACAACAGTGACTATACCTTGAATGAATGAAACTCACCATAATCTTTTTAGACTGATTTTAATGAGATATTTTTTAAAATTTCTGTTTCTGTTGTCAACACATAGTGAGAGGAACTATACATAACAAAATTATTCTCTTGTCACTTTGAATATTAAGCTTAAAAAATAATTATGTGGTCCATTGCTTTAAATATTGCAATGAATAGTTCCAAACTGTCTAATTGAAAAAGTAGACTTCTGGTTTTAGTACTTATCTTTACCCTAGAACTAAAATTAATGATAAGACAAAAATACAAGGAAAAATAATTAAAAATAAATCCCAGTCTTTGCTTTTATTTTCCTCAATTTCTGGAAAGTAAATGTTCTTTTTTGGCAATATTTATTTAAATGCTTTAAAGTATGAACTCTTTAATGATTAGGGTTTGCAATATACACAACTACAGATATAAAAATACTCTTGAATATTTAAAACATAAATGTCTATCCAAAGCAAATATCTTATGTTGCTGTAAGGTAAAAGATATTTTATGCTATTATTATATTTTACTCTAAAATAAGATTAACAACTCAAAAACTCAATTAATTGTTATCAAGTGAAAAATCAACTCATAGCTGACATCCCACTGGATTTTCAAGTCTATAAATCACATGAGGAAAAATATTCTTTCTTCCATGAAGCAGTCAGTGGATTTGAACCATCAGAGACACATGGCGTTTGGATTAGTAGCACACTACATCTTATTTGTTACCATTGTGTTTACATAACTCTGTGAGATACAAAATATTGATTAATGTGCTTCAACCAACAATTCTCCACTAATACAACTGTCTTCCTACTAAATAGCATTGAATTAAAAATTATTAATAGATAACAATATCAGAACATATTTTATCTATTCATTGTTTTATTATTTTAAAAAATTCTCTGTTTTGCCCTCTCTTTTTTTCCCCTTGTTTCATTGATTAGGCTTTTATGTTTCATTTATGAAGAGGTCTAAATGTGGCTTTTCATTATCAGTTTATTCTCTTTGCATTATTTTCCAGGTATGAACATTTAGAGGAATTTCCATGCAATTCGATTTTTAAAAATAAATAGAAAACAGTATAAGAAGAGAAGAATAAAGAAGATTTATGATGGGCTTTTTTACTTTAACGTCCCAGCAGAATAATAATAGCTACACTCTCTATCTTATTAATATTTTAGAATATTGGACTTGAAAAGTATAGACTCAAACTGCATAAATTAAAACATTTGAAATCCACAAAGCTTTTAATCTTTAAGATGTATGGTAGCCTCATATTTTTACAGTCTATAGATCTTTGTACCAGGATAGTTTTAGATTTAGATATAGTTTTTATATACAATATAGGAAGGTATATTGTAGTTGGTGTGAACATGTTACAAACTGTCCAGTCTCTGATGTATAATGAACTTTCCTCCACCAGTTAGACTGCATGTTTACAATACACAATTAATACATCTGGCTGACTTTAATTGCATTAGCTTTGTCGCACCAGAGGTGGCATAACTTTCATGTGAGATAATTAGGTTTGCTCAATTTAAACAGACACATTAATGCAGCTCAGCAAAGCTCAATTAAATCTGTTTTCAAAGCAAAAATCACAATGTGAGGCATTATGGGTAATGCTATGCAAATTTTTTATGTTGGCAGAGAAACTGAATAAGGTTTCAGCAGCACCTATTGGCATGAAAGGGTTTTCTCTACTTAGAATATCAAGGTAAATCTAGCAGGATACTTATGTTGTGATTTCTCATTTTAGGACTTATCAAAGTGATAACAGCTATTGGCCTGGACAAATGAATTGTTTTGCCACTCTGACTTCTTTCAAGGTCTTTTTTTAAAAAAATATATTTTAAAGCAAAGCTTGGGGTATTTTTACAATCTAATCACAATTTGCCTTCTAGACACCAGCTCAAACTAAAAAAATAATTTTGATTTATTGTTGTTTCTTCATTTAAAATAATTTTTTTCTGAGCAAGCAAGATAGAATGATCACATATTGCTAATAAGTGCTGCCAGAATCAACTCATAGCTGACACGGCAGCTGATTTTCAGAGACTGTAAATCTCATGAGAGTAGATTGTCCGTTTTTCTCCTATGAGACTGTTTTATTTCCACATAGTATCTCTTTATGATACTTACATGGTCATTTAAAATGTTCAATAAGCTTTTCTCTTTCTGTTGGAATAAGTGTTTATTATAGAAATTGGCACTTGAAGAAAATATTAATACATCTACATGGGACGTCATTCTTGGGAGGGTGGAGGGACAGAGCAAGAGAGGAAGACCCTCAATGAGATGGATTGATTCAGTGACTGGGGTAATGTGGGTAGGTGTACCAGAGACAATAAGGTTGGCACAAGATAGAGCATGGTTTAAGGTTGTTGTACATAGGGTTGCTGAGTTGCAGGTGACTCGACTGTATATAACAACAACATGAGCCAAACATATGAATTTGACTGAAAATATCTATCTTTGTAATATCAAATAATATGACTTTCTACATGTTAGAAAGTCATTTTAGGAAAAGCATGTTTATTATAATAAAATTGTTTTGAAATATATTGAACTAATTATGAACTTTGAAATATTTTATGTGATATAGTATACTTATCATTAGAAATGAACTATCACTCTGTCAGCTATTTACCTTTATTATTACTTTGTTCTTACTTCCTTGGAAAAGTTATTCCTTGGAGAGGAACATCATGCTTGGAAAGATATAGGGACAGTGAAGGAAAAGAAAGCCCTTTGTTATATGGATTGGCACAGATACTGCAGCAATAGGCTCCAGTATATCAGAGATTGTGAGGTTGGCATGTGATAGAACAGGGATCAAATCTTTTGATCTTACTATCAGTATGAGTCATCCTCAACTCTATGACATTTAACAGCAACTCATCTATTTGTAGTATGTTGGTGAAATTACCATATTTCCCCCTATTTGGTGGGATTCTAGGTATTTCGAGTTTTTATTCCTCAAGAGTGTCAAATTGACACATGGCATCCTTTTCTTCTGACACTATTTGAATTTTTAAGGAGATTATCAATGGTCACTTTTAACCTTACAAGGACTTATTAGAAATATTTTATGGTATTTATCTAAAATTATATATTTAGTTTATTATATATGTAATATATGACTATGTCTTTTATATTAAATATAAAATGTGTTCTATTTTATATATGTATACAAAATACGTTCTATTTTATATATAATAGAAAATACTTTCTATTTTATGTGTCAGTGCTCAGGCCATTTGTTCATAGGGTCGCTATGAGTCGTCTACAACTCGACGGCACCAAACAACAACAAAAACAATTTTAGGTATAATATAAAATATATAATTATTAGATTTTTGGGAGCTGTAAATCACATAGGAGGCGATTGCTCATCTTTTTTCATTAAGGAGCTGTAAGTTTAAACTGTCTGCTTTTTGGTTGGCAGCATAACTTCTCACTCACAAGAACACCAGTGTTTGCTTGCCCTCTCTCAGAGAACATCTACTTCTTTCTCAGTTCAATCATATAACTGTCTGATTCAAAATGTCCCTTGTCAATTCATCTCATTTCGCTAATACCTAATATGTCAACATTTATGTGTTACATTTCTTTCTTGACAATGTCTAGACTTCTTACATTCACGCTTCTCACATTCCACCTTCCAATCATTAGTGTCTGCTTACAATTGTTCCTCTGTATATGTGTTTCTGAATGTAAGGGCTCAGCTTCAGTTTTCATGTCTGTTAGGGTTTTTGAAGGCCTGTTATATTTCAGAAGTGGATGACCTTCTTCCCAGTTTGTCTTAATTCGGATGCTTAGTTTTAGAACAGTATCTGACAGACAAGCATTTTACAGAGCAAATTAAAGATTCTTCCCTTACAGAAATTACCGGTACACTGCACCCCCTCCAAGCACGTGTAACTTGTTTCCTCCCTTTTCCTGTTACATCAACATCCCTCACACTCCTGCTTACTTGGTCAAGCACTCCATTCCCCAGTCACCTCTTTATATGATAGCTTAGTCCACAAGCTACTTCTGTGATGTCTTGCACTACAAGCTGCTACGGTATCTCATGCTATTGCATGTCTCCTATTTAGGAGGATGAAAGACCAAATCCTGTGTACCAGCTTTAGGGAAAGATTTTTGCAATTTCCGAGGTTCAGATAGGTCTCTTCTGGATCTGATATGGTGTCCAAAATCACTCAGAATTTCTTAAGCTGAAGCAACTAAAGAACAAATTCAAGTCACTAGTTGCAATGCTTAAGGATATGATTATGGTCTGAAGTTGTCAATATGCATTGAAACTCAAGAAGAAGAAAAAGATTCTCACTACAAGGCAAATTAGTAGTTCCATGAGAGATGGAGAAGGGATTGAGGTTGTTAATTACATCTTACTTGGCTCCACAATCAACACTCATAACATCAGCCGTCAACAATACCTTTCACAATAGCTAATCACAAGATTAAATACTTGGGAATAAATTTAACCAGAAGTACAAAGGACCTTTTCCAAGAAAATTA
>NW_006399771.1:23785444-23791777 GCF_000299155.1 Elephantulus edwardii | reverse complement strand
TTTCATGAAACAGCATATGAGCAAGAGCTTGTAGTGAGGAAGGACGAAGTTCAAGCTGCTGTGAAAGAATTGGCAAAAAACAAGGCCCAGGAATTGATGGAATACTGATTAACATATTTCAACAAACAGATGCTGCCCTGGGTATGCTGAGTTGTGCCAAGAAATCTGGAGGACAACCACCTGGCCTATTGCTTGGAAGAGATCTGTATTTGTTCCCGTTCCAAAGAACAATGATCCAACAGAGTGCAAAAATTATTGAACAATGTCATTAGTATCACAAACAAGCAAGATTCTGCTGAAGATTACCCAAAAACATCTAGAACAGTACATCAATAGAGAACTGCCAGAAGTGCAGGCTGGGTTTAGAAGAGGCAGTGGTATCAGGGATTTTGCAGGTACTGCTAGATGGATCTTGGCTGAAAGCAGGCAGTCCCAGAGGAATGTCTATCTGCTTTTTATTGACTTTGCAAACTTATTTGACTATGTGGACCACAACAAATTGTGGCTAACTTGAAAAAGAATGGGAATCTCGGATTGTGCTTATGCAAAACTTATACTTGGTCCAGGAGGAAGTCATCAGAACAGAGCATGGAAACACTGCATGTTTGAAAATTGGGAAGGATATACACCAGGAATTTTTTTTTTATCTCCATACTTTTTCAATCTATACGCAGAACGTATTATCTGGGAGGCAGGGCTGTATGAGGAGAAATGCAGTATCCGGATTGGAGGGAGACTAATCAACAATTGGCGTTATGAAAGTGACATAATGCTGCATGCTGAAACTGAGAAGGACCTGAAACACTTGCTACAGGAGGTCAAGGACTGCAGCCTTCAATTTGGATTGAAGCTCAATATATATTAAAAAAAACAAAACAAAACACCACCACCACCAACAACAAAAAAAACCCCAAAAACAACAAAGATTCTCATCACAGGGCCGACTGGCAGCATCATGATAGGTGGTGAAGAGATTGAGATTGTTGACAGCTTCAGTTTGCTTGGCTCTACAATCAACACTCGGTACCAGCAGCCAGGAAATTAAAAGATGAATTGCATTGGGAAAGTCTATTGTTAGAGACCTCTCCAAGGTACTGAGGAGCAATGATTTCAGTCTGGAGACTAAAGTGTTCCTGATACAGGCCATGGTCTTTGTCATTACTTGCTATGCATCAGAGAGCTGGAAAATGACCAGGGATGATAGAAGGAGAGTTGATGCCTTTGAGATTTGGTGCTGGAGAAGAGTATTAAATATACTACAGACTGCTAGGAGAACAAACAAGTTCGTCCTAGAGAGGGTGAAGCCAGGCTGGTCCTTAGAGGCAAAGAGTCTGAAGCTTTGTCTGACATATTTTGGTATCTTGCAAGGAGGGCCCAGTCCTTGGAGAGAGACGTCATGCTTGGGAGAGTGGAAGGACAGTGCAGCAAAGGAGACCCTCAATGAGATGGAATGATTCAGTGACTGGGATAATAGGGGTAGCCATGTCAGAGACAATAAGATTGGCAGAGGATAGAGCAATGTTTAGGGCTGTCATAGTTAGGGTTGCTATGAGTCACAGGTGACTTGATGGCACATAGCAACAACAACACAAATTTAGATGTAATCTATGTTGTAGACTTTGATCTTCTTCAATAAATGCTTCAAGTCTTTTGTAATTTCTTTCTGTAAGCAATGTTTTTACCATTTGCGTAATATAACAGGGTAGATAGGACAACACTTGTGTTGAAGGTCTATAGGAGTAGTAGTCAACTCAAAGAAACAAATTTAGAAACAAATTTAGCAGACTTGATTTTCCAAAATTAAGATACTGCAAAATTAAGATACTAGCAATCTCCTCCCATGTGACTAATTGCCTCTGAAAAACGACCAAAGGGTCAGCTGTAGGTCAGTTTCAACTCAATGGTAAAAAGCAACAATAAGTGTAGCTCTTGGACCTTACTCATAACAGTAGAGCAAGTTCTTACTCATAGTCACCATTTCTTCTCCCATGGAGTTGCTGTTAGATTTAAATTTCCAGAGAAGTATGGCCTTTCGGTTAGTAATGCAACTTGGTAGGGTCTGCTCTCTTAGACCTACGTAATTTGGATTGAATCAATTAATTTACGCCAAAACTCCACTACGGTACCCAAAGCAAGCAGTGCAAAGTCACTCCATGGAATAAGGACGGACAATCTCCTGCGTTATTAACTGCCTCTGAAAATCAACTGTAGTGTCAGCTATAGGCCGGTTCCAAGTCTACTGTACAACAACAAAAACAATATGTGCCAAAACCTGTATTGAAACATATTAAACAATTTTAACAAAAATACCATTAAATCCCCAAAGTGACTCGAAGAACAGACTATATATTAAAGGCAATTTTATTCATCTAAGTAAGAAAAGAAAAAAGCTGATTCAGAATTTTTTTCGTCTTCTCCTTTTTCATGACAGAATTGCTATTATTATCTACATTTTTACCTGGGGTAGAGTTCTTTGAATTAATTCACTACTCCAGGATGTCAACTATAGCTAAGAAAAAGTTTCTTGGCTTAAAGTCTTATTTACTTTTTTCTTTTAATTATATAGTGATAGTAAATATTCATACATATTACACTCAGAAAAGAATGTCATTAACACATTTGCAATTTCAATTGTTGTTATAAAACAACTGAAACGTAATATCTGACTTTGCTTGCAAAGCAGAACTCAAAGGGTCATTAGTGATACAGAGAAAATTATGTTTTTAGCTTAATGATAATTATAATAAACAATATATTTATTTGGTGGTAATTGTCTGATATTTCAGTTACAAAAAGAAGGTTCCTATTTGTATTTTAATATATTTTTTATCAAACCTTACAGAATCAATTTAATATTAGTATAAAATTTATTTGCCCTGTAATAATAACCTTGAAAAAAATCCAATATAATACCATGCTATATGAATAAGTTATTTTCATTTATATATACTATGGCAGAACATACAAACTTAAATCCTTTATGTGACCAAAAGCAAAAAAAATTCTATCTAGAAATAAAATTTTTAAAAACCAAACAACTTAAAAAACCCTCCAAACCCACACTTGAATTAGGTCTATTGAATAGAAGGGATCATATAAGACCTTCCTTTATATACCAGTGCTTCAGTCTGAACAAACATCTTGTACCACTTTAAACCTGACTACAAAGTGTTTTATAAGCTTCTCTATAGCCTTTCCAAGTTATTGAGGTTAATGGTCAATGCAATTGCCATCTCTTATGCAATAAAATACTTTATTTTGTCTGTGAGTTCTCTAAGGAGTAACACAAGCATAAAGGGTGTATTCAGCATACATGAAATATAACCCTATTAGAGTAGCCAAGTAAATTACAGAATCTCTGAAGCAGAAAAGCTGCCAACTCGGTAAAATGATGGTCTTTGTATTCTTGAATTAAATAAAATGATAAGGCTGTTGATTTCAATAAAAGAATTTGAACCAAAAATCTAGAGTCATACAAAATAAAACTAATAAAATTGGAATGGCAGTATGTATAATCTAGCTGATGATTGCATTCAAGGGAGAAAAAAAGAGGCCAATCTGACTGGTTATAAATACTTTAGCTTATCGAAGAAAGAATAAATGATTAAAAGAAAAACCTGTAAAGATAATGTAAACTTTTACTCCAAGGATTACTACCCTGATTACTATTGCTTTACCCTGTTAAAATGGGATCATCATTGCAATTATCATACTCAAAGGCTTGGCTACTAAAATTGGCAATGTTTCTAGCCACTGCATACTGAATTTTAACTAAAGACTTGAGTGTATCATGGTAAGACATATCAGTAATAATTAATTCTTAGTAATCATGAAAGTTTAAACATAAATATCACTAAAATAAAATTGTAACTAAGTCAAACATTTGGAGTTTTCCATGTTGTGTCGCAACCCTCATCTGTCCCCTATTGTCATTTTCATTGAGTCAGAAGCGACTCACAGTTGTCCCCCGTCAGGGTTCTGATGCTTCAAACTTCACGGGAGGGTGGTTGCCCTTCTCTCTTCCAATTAGCTGCTGGTGGATTTGAACCTAAATATCCTTTCCTAAGCATACTATGGACTGGCAAAAGAACAAACAGTTCTGTCTTGGAAAGGGTGAAACCAAGTTTTTCCTTGGAGGCTAGGATTTTCAAGCTCCGTCTCAGCTCCTTCGGGCACATGGCCAGGAACCTTGGAGAAGGACATCATTCTTGGAAGGGTGGAGTGACAGCACAGGTGAGGAAGACCTTGGATGAGATGGATTTATGTAGTAACTAGACAAATGAGGGCAGGTGTGTCTGAGACAGTGAGACTGGCTCACAATAGGGCAGGCTTCAGAGCTGTTGTATATAGGGTCGGGTCGCTGTGAGTCGCAGGTGACTCAATGGCACAACAACAACAACAAAAATCTAAGATAATGATAGTGACAATTATATAGTGATAGAGAAAATATTAATGCTGTCAATGACTTCATCTTACTTATGTACATCTACAATCAGTCTACTTGGTACCAGTAGTCAGGTTATCAGAAACTCATAGTACTAGGAAAGTAAGTAATCAGGGACCTCTCAAATTAAGGAACAATAATGTCAGTTTGAGGACTAAGGACTGTCTGACTCAGTTGGTGATCTTTTCAGTCACTTGTTATGGATCTGAGAGCTGGACACTGAGTAAAAATTACAGAGGAAGAATTGATGGTTTTGAACTCTGATGTTAGAGTTGAGTCCTGAATATCCCATGGATTATAAAAAGGACAAATAGATAAGTCTTATAAAAGGTTACAACCAAAGTGCTCCTTGGAGGCAAAGAGCAAAGCTTCACCTCACATACTTTGGTCATATTGCTAGGAGAGGTTATTCTTTGGAGAGAGACATCATGCTTGGAAAGGTGGAGGTATGGCAAAGGAGAAGAAGACCATCAACCAGCTAGATAGGCCCAATGACTACAGCAATATGCTTGAGTGTGTCAGGGACTGTGAGAATGGCACAGGATTAGACAGGGTTCAGATCTGGTGTTTAGAGGGTTGTTTGGTCATATTTGACTCAATAACACCTATTAACAAGAACCCCAAACCAAAGGTCTTTACTTTTCACAGATACATGTTTAGCAATTTGTTTACTAGAACAATTGTGAAAATTATTAAGAAAAATAGATATTTTTCTTGAACTTACCAGGGAGTGTTAATGTGAACAAATAGGAATCTTCCATTTGGTCAGCCAGGCCTTCAAATATCCTCACATAGACTTATGAGTACATCCTGGGAAACAGATATTAGTTGAAACAAGTTGGTTGGTATCCCATCAATAAAGATATTAGTAAATGCTGAGTTCTATCAAGCAAGGGACATGGAAGAATCTAGTTCTTTGTAGTTTTAAACTGAGGGTTTCAGTTTATTGCTTCTGATTTCTAAAAACCAACTCCAGCTCCTGGAGGCTGCCCAAAGTTTCTAAATGCAGAAGAGCCTAAATATCTAATGATATAATCATATACATATAATCATGCATAATCACTTGTATCTTGTAACTTTTGTTATATTCTCTTGTTTAGAACAAGCTATAGGTCTTGTCACATTCAGAGAGGACGACCATATACGGTTTTGAAAGCAACTCATGGGACCCTTTTAAAAGTTGGCCTGCCACAGGTAGAAAACAGCAAGCAATGAGAATTAAGCTCTGTTTGAATTTATGTGTAATGAAAGAGTTACACAGAGAAAAAGGTATAAAGAAAAGAGATTACAATTATGTTAACAAAACATATTTGATTATGTTTCTTGTAGTGCTACATAGCTTTTGCTTTAAAACATGAAATTCTAATAAAACACACAAGGGATTAGTATAATAATAGCAACATCACCTATCACTTAGCTATTTAAATTGTGTGAGGCTTATGTGCTGTATTCCAAGATTTAACAAACAAAAATAAAGCAATTCAGTTAAAGATAGCATACTTAGCTAAATTGAACGTTGTTGTTGTTGTTAAGTGCCGTGGTGTCGCAGGTGACTGATAGTGATCCTATGAAAAAGAGTCCTCAATGCTTGGGTGTCTCTCACCCCCTCTCCAGGTTCATAGGGTTTCTGGAGGCAAGCTATTATGGAAGTGGATACCACTCCAAGCTTGTTTTAATTGGGGAGATCCACCCCACTCTCTGTCCGCATTGGGTAACCAGCTATTAGCACATTTGACACATTAGTGTCACAGTGTTCAGCCTCACAGCAACAAGTTACGGTAACTTGTACACCAGGGCTATACAACCTAGAGGAATGTCTGAACAAAAACAATGAAAGACAGGCCTGAGGGCCGCAGGAATGTGTCCTGTCTCCATACCTTTTCAACCTG
>NW_006399771.1:23768789-23784899 GCF_000299155.1 Elephantulus edwardii | reverse complement strand
GTACCATGAACTGCTAAGAAAACAAACAGATTCAGCCTGGAGAGGGTTAAACCTGGCTGCTCCTCAGAGGAAAGGATTCTGAGGCTTTGTCTGACATAATTTTGTCATGTTGTAAGAAGAGATTGATCCTTGGAGAGGGACTTCATGCTTGGTAAGGTGGAGGGCGGGTACACGAGGGGAAGGCCCTCTATGAGGTAGATTGATTCAGTGAATGGGGTAATAGGGATGGGTATATCGGAGACAGTGAGATTGGCACAGGACAGAGCAGAGTTTAAGGAAGTTGTACATAGGTTCGCTATGAGTCGCAAGTGCTTCGACAGCACATAACAACAACAACATACAGATACAGCACCTAACAACAACAACAACAACAACGACACAGAGAGAGCTATGTTAGCCTAGTGGACAGAAAGTTATGCTACCAAGCCCAAGATGGGTGATTTTAATCTGCTGCTCTCAGGCCTGGTTCAAATTGTTCTTCTGTCAAACATTCTTCTGGGTGGTATAGCATTTGGTCTGTGCATTGCTGTACAGAGGTAACTCATGGTTGCTGTGATGCTGAACACTGTGACACCGATGTGCCAAATGTGATAATGGTTACCCATGGTATACAGTGTTTGCTGGAGCTTCCCAATTAAAAGGAGCCTGGAAGCAGGAATGTCATCCACTTCCGAAATGACTTGCCTCCAGAAACTCTATGAACAGTGCTCAGGCCTTTCATTCATAGGGTCGTTATGAGTCGTCTTCAACTCAATGGCACCTAACAACAACAACATACAGTTTGAATAGGTATGGAGAAAGCATAAAACACTGATGAACACCTTTTAACTTTAAACCATGTAGTGTTCCCTTGCGTTATTTGCACAACCTCTTGGTCTAGTTATAGGCTTCACATGAGCACAATTAAATGTTCTGGGATTCCTTTTCTTTCATTTTTTGAGAATTTGTCATTATCAATGCAGTCAAATGTCTTCGTAGTCAATAAAACAAAAATAGAAATTCTGCTATTCTTTACTTTCAGCCAGAATCCATCTGACATCAGTATATCCTGGTCCTATGGCCCCTTCTAAATCCTGCTTGAACATCTGGCAGTTCTCTGTCAATGATGTACTGTTCTAGCCAGTTTTGAATGATCTCCAGAAGTATTTTTATTGCATATTACATTAAGGGTATTGTCTCTACATCTTTCCAACATTTTTTGTTTGTTGTACTGTAAAACTTTGCTACTGCTACTGGGGTGATATGGTATCTTATTATGGTTTTGATTTGCATCTCTTCTATTGCTGGTGAATTTGAGCTTGTTTGTTCTTCATGTATAAGTTGATCATCCAAATATATATCTTTCTGAAGAGTTTTTCCAAGTCTTTTTCCCATTTTGTTATTGACTTATCACTGTTTTGTCTTTTAGAGGCCCTGTAGTATTCTGTGAACTTCAGTTAATGATATTCTTGTCTGAGATGTCATTGCCCATTTTTTTTTGCCCAAGTCTTTTGTTTGTATCAAAATATAAAGATATCTTGCAAATATAAAGGGGAAAATATGACTGGAGTAGCATCTACTTCCTAAATAACATGCCTCAGGAAACTCTATGAACTTTGATAAATGTCAATAGCTTTAGAGGGGTTTCAGGCTTTTCTTCATAGGGTCACTATGAGTCGTGCTTGACTCGAAGGCAGTCATCATCAGCAACAACATTCTTAGTGGAAGAAACACCATTATTCGAGACAAATAGACACCTTAATATACACAATGCCTGTTAAGGAGCAGGCCTTTTGGCTTCACTATATTCCTGTTCCTCACAGTGTTGAACACGGTTGAAGTCTTATATACACCTTCGGATGATTCCCTCTCTTCTCATTTGTGTGTTCTATAAAATTAATAACCATTGATCTATGCCCACCATTACCCTGTCTTTTCAGGTCCCCACCAGATCTTTCCCATTTCCTTTACACCTTTCCTCCACCCTCCAAACTGTGTGACCCTGTGATCCTGCCCACCCTCTCCTTTCTGCTCCCACTCCTTCCCCCATTGATGTAGTTCTTCTAGCTCCTTATCTCTGGAGTATAACTCTCCTAGTGGCTTCCATTGATTTTTCCATCATTTTTACCTTCTTCTATAGCTGTTCAAATAACTCCACACCAATACATTTATTTTGATTCTCTCTCTCTATGGTATTCCGTTTATTTCTGACTTCTATCATTTCTTCTATCATTTTTACCTTCTTCCAAACTTGCTTAAATGTCTTTTATCAATATATATCTTCTGCCTTCCTGACTTTGTGGTATTCACAGGGTCTACAATATACTCTGTTTTGTTGGTTTTTATTAGAAGGATTAATTTGTTTTTTCACCATGTTTGAAACTACTGATTTCTTGACATACGAAGTTTCTCTTCTTAAGTGTTAGGTCAATTCTATTGTGTCTGCCTAAGCAAGAGTGGCATCTACTTCCTAAAAACATGCCCCTGGAAACTCTACGAACTTTGATAAATGCTGATAGTTGTAAAGCGGCTTCAGGCCTTTTGTTCATATGGTCACTATGAGTTGTGCTTGACTCAAAGGAAATCAACATCAAGTTGTTATAGTTCTTATTTTTATGATGCTATTTATTAGTTGTAAGCTTAAATATTTGATCTATGGGATAAGTCACTCTCTCTTCTGGGAATTCTTACTGGGAAAATTTGCTTTTCCTGAAGTTTTTTTTCCAGATTTTCTCTGGTCTTCAGTGCAGTCCTGCAGTCCTTGCCTTATTATAGTCCTCTCTCCCAATATCTACTGTCCTTCTTTGTCTGCAGAGTGGCAGAGTGGTGTGAAACTAGGTGCACTACTTAAGCAGTTTCTGTTTAGGGGTCTTTGAAAGCAGCTCTTTCTTAAGCACCTCAGCATGCCAACTGAGAAGGTCTTTCCCCTGCTTATCTTTCCATGTCCCAAGCTCATTTGTCCTCTTAGGTTTCTGAGATGTCCCCACAGCTGTAGGTATCCCCAAATGGAGGAAAAGTTATCTAAGAGAGTTTCAGGCCTTTCTCTTCCCTGAACTTGAAAGTGCTCGCTCCGGGAAAGAGTATCTGACCTGATGATTATCTTCTCTCTTAAAGTCTGAGTCCTCTTTTGTCTCTGGAATGACACCAGATAAGGGGCACCATACTAAGTAATTTCTGTGCCAAGGTGTTTGAAGCCAACTCTCTTTCGAGCACCTCAGTGTGACAGCTGAGAAAAGCATTATCTTCCACATGGGTGTTTGATTTATGATTTTTGTTTTGTTTTTATCCTTTATGTTCTTGCTGTTAATTTCTAGTTTGATGATATTGTGGTCTGAGAAGAGGTTTTTGTATAATTTCTATGTTTATTTGTTTTTTGTTTTTTTAATTTGTTGAGGCTTGCTTCTTGTACCAATAGATGATCAAGTCTGGAGAATGCACCATGTGTACTTTAAAAGAAAATAAATTAAGTTTTATTTTTGTGAAGTACTCTTTACATGTCTATGAAGTAGAGTTGACTCATTGTTTAATTTTGTTTTTCTGCATCTTTGTTGAGTTCTTCTGAGTGTAAATATCATCTGATGAGAGAAATCTGTTAATGTCTCCTAAGACTATTATGGTGTTGCTTATTTCTTTCTTCAATTCTATTGTCTGTTGTTTTACATATTTAATAAATATGCCAGTCTAGATACAAAGGTGTGCCTGATCCAGGGCATGGTCTTCTCAATTACTTGTTATGCTTCAGAGAGCTGAACAATGACTAAGGATGATAGAAAAATAATAGATGTCTTCAAGTTGGGGTGCTGGAGAAGAGTCTTGAGCATACCATGGACTGCCAAGAAAACAAATTCGTCTGTCTTGGAGAGGGTAAAACCAAGTCTTTCCTTGAAGGCTCAGATTTTGAATTTCCATCTCACATATACTTTGGGCACATGACCAGTAGAGACTAGTCCTTGGGAAAGAACATCATGCTCGAAAGAGTGGATGGACAGGGCAGGAGAGGAAGACCCCAGATGAAATGGATCAATATAGTATTTGGTACAATGGGTGATGGTGTGTTGGACTTAGTGAGATTGGCTCAGGACACATGGAAAGGTTCAGAGCTGCTGTGCATAGGGTCATTATATATCACAGGCGACTCAATGGCACATAACAACAACATACTATATTGGTTGTTGTGTTGTTTGTTTTTGGGGTTTTGTATTGTTTTTAATTAATTAATTTTTTAATTTAAACCTCTTGTTTAGAGTCAATAAGACCTCAGGGAGGACCTTTGTGTTTAAAGTTGGTTGTAATTTTATTTTGGAGGGACATTCTTCTTAGTGTTACAGCGCTCTTCTGTCAATATGCTGTACTAAGGTAACCTGGGCTTACTGTGATGCTGAACCTTTTGCAATTGGGCTGTCAAATGTCATAACGGTTAGCCATGGTGGACAATGTTTAATGGAGTTCCCAGTTTGAAGCAGGTGTGAAAATAGGAACGGCATCCACTTCTTAAAAAGCATGTCTTTAGAAACTCTGTGAACTTTGAGGAATGTAGATACATATAGAAAGGCTTCAGACCTTTTGTTCATAGGGTGGCTATTAGTCATGCTTGACTTGAAGGCAATCAACAACAACAACATCGTTTGGTATAGGACTGTTAACCCCAAGGTTATGCCTCCTTGATCTTGTGCTTTTATTCATATAGTGTCATTCTTGTATTTTATGGTGATTTTCATTCTGAACTCTGTTTTATCAGAGATCAGTATTGTCATTCCTGCTTTTTTAGAAGTGTTCTTTTCTTAGTATATTTTTCAACCGTTTGATTTTAAATCTACGTTCTTCTCATTTCTTACATGTAGCTTTTGTAGGGAACATATGGAGGGATTTTGTATTTTTATCCCTCTGGTGCTCTTTTTTTTTCTTTCCTTAATGAGTGCATTTAACTTATTTATGTTAAGTGAGATTATTGATAAGCCAGATTTTATCATTGTCAATTTGTTATTTATGTTTCTTTTTCTGTTGTGTCTAATTACTTTCGTCTACCCACTTTCCTGGCTATCTCTCTGTGAAGTACTTCCATGAGTCATTTCTTATAGAGTTGGTTTTGTTTTCATAAATTCCTTAAGTTCCTGATTTTCTGAAAATGACCTAATTTCTCTTTCTTATTTGACGGACAGCTTTGCAGGATCAGGGCTGGCAATTTTTTTCTGCCTATGTATGTCATCCCATTGTCATCTTACACAGGTGGTTTACACTGAGAAGTTGGAGCTTAATCTAATTGGTTATCTTTGTTTTTCTTATGCCGATTTTAGTATTTTATTCTTATCTTTGATTTTGGGGACTTTGTCTTGATATTTTTCTTCTAAAATATCACCTGTTTGGAGTTCGCTGAGATTCTTGAACATGGATTTCTTTGTTTTCATGATATCCTGGGAATTTTTTTATAGTGTCTTTTCCACAGTTTTCTTAGTGATTTGTCTCTCTCCCCCTGTGTTGGAATTCTAATCACACATATGTTGCTCCACTTGAAGTTATCCCACCTGACTCTAATGTTTTCTTAAGTTTACTTCAACTTTTCTCTATTTTTGCTTCTAGTAAGTGCCATAGAAGATTGTCATCTGACTCACTGATTTTCTATTCCATCTCTTCCATTCTGCATTTTAATCCCTCTAACATCCTGAAAGTTTGTGCCATTGGTCTGGAAATTCTGGATTGCATTTTCATGCATTTCTCTTGTTTTTAGGACTATGCTGGTTATATTCCTTTTGTATTGTGATGATATTTAAAATCTGCTACCTCTTTATGGTTTCAAGTCTTCCATCATGTTTCATTTCTTTAGTATCATTTCTTGTAATTCCATGTTAATATACTGTTTCTGCCTTTCTTTCTCAGGTGTAATTTTTGAGTCTGTGATCTGATTTGCTTTTTTTTTTTTCATGAGAAGGTTTTTTCTTGTTTTTGTGGGGTTTTTTGTTTGTTTGTTCTATTTTTTTTTTTACCTCCTAAAGGTTTGAACCTACCTGTTGCTTTACTGACACTATATGAAGTTCTTCTTGGTATATGTGGAGAAGTTTCTATTTTGTCAGTGTACGTTGCTGTTGTCAGTTTCTTATCTCTATGATGCTATTGATTGCATCATAGTAGCCGATTTTATATGTTGTCCCTGATTCAGTTTCCCAGTGGCAATTTTAATTGCTGATCATCTATGAACAGCTGGGAAACTGCATACCTGTCTCATCCCTGAAGCTGTTGGGAGGATACTGTCCCTGAATGAGTAGACAAAGCCCCAAGAAAGTGGCCAGATCCCAACAGGACATCCCCAAAATTTCAGTCAGTGCTAACAGCTGACCTGTATACTTGTATCTAAATAGAATTTTAATGCTGTTACAAGGGATTGCTATTATAACAGTTTTAATTTACTGCTTTTCAGCTTAAAAATATCTTTCCCACTTATTTTAATAACCAAACACTTATCCAAGTTAGAGAGCTAAAACAAGTATCTTAATCAAAAAAGAAAAAAACAAACCAAAACCAATCTTGGCACTAGTTATCTTCTCTAAACATATCATGGACAAAAGACAATTGTCAAATTTGGGAAACTGAAAAGTTATGTAAGCTATTATTGGTGTTGCATTGTAGCAGTGACCAAAACAGAAGCCTGTTGTGGAAGACGTTGAAGTACGCCGGGAATCCTGCTATAATAAAGTGATTGCCCAAGAAAAGTATTTTTATAGTCCATAGACTATTTTATTGTGTATTCTCTGTATTTTAAGCCTATCAATTCAGCTAAATTCAACTTCAGCAACAGTTTCTTTTTAACTTGATTTTTATTCTCTTGCTGGGAATTGCTTTAATATAAGTGTCATAATCTAGCAAATTCTCTCCTTCTCCCTAGGCAGGAGAATAGAAGTTGGTGTAAACATCCAAAATAAACATGAGTCATTTCTCCTGAGAAGACATAGCATTCTATATGTCTAGTAACCTTATAAATAGCATATTTGGTTTGGGAACCACAGGTGTATATTATAAAGTAAGGTGTTTCCAAATCAAATTCTTTGTTGTGATTAAGATGGAAATACTTGGAAAATTTCAAAAGCATCCACAGTGGCAAAAGTTGTATGAAATAAAAAGCACTGGAGATTAAGGGAAAGTCAGTGTTGTTGACAGCATATTATATTGGACTTTTTCAGACATCAGAAATTACAGTAGATCGCAGAAGTTTTATAAACTTTTTTATTATTATATACAACCTTTATTTTTTAATTTTTTATTGTTACTTAGGTTACTTTTATTTTTTTAATTTTTAAAATTAATTTTAATGAAAGGTTACAGAGAATTAGGGTTTCTAGTTTTTATTTTTGCACTTTTCTCCCTACCCCCCCAATTCACTCTTCTCCTTGAAAACAAAGAAAAACTCTTTCATTGTACAACCTTTATTGTTATCACCAACATTTTTCCCTTTTCATATCACACTCTAACTTACTTTTAATTAATTTTGGAGTTACCCTTACTAGTCCTTCTGTAACTACAGCCCCTAGTCATTTGACAAAGAACTTTATGAAGACGTGAAACGGCAATCATGTCCTTTGTGAAAAAGGAAAATAGTTGATAAACAACATAAATTATTACCACTCAACATTATAAACAACATTATTTGAATGCACTGATTTTAAAAAAATGGGGGAGTCACTTTTTTGGCTTTATGGAATTTAAAAAAGTAGACTGATCAATTTTTACAGCTGTTTTGTTGTTCTTAGGTGCCATCGAGTTGTGTATGACTTATAGCGACCCTATGAACAAAAGATCTGAATCTAGTACTGTCCTGCTCCATCCTCACACTTCCTGACACACAAGAGCCTACTACAGCAGTCACCATGTCAATCCACCTGGTTAAGGATTCTCGCCATTATTGAGCCTCCACTCTTCCCAACATCATGTCCTTCTCCAAGGAATAGCACCTCCTAGCAACATGTCCAAAGTATTTGAGGTGAAGTCTCATCATTCTTGCCTCCAAAGAGCACTCTGGCTGCACCCTCTCCAAGACATATCTATTTGTTCTCTTGGCCATCTATGGGATGTTCAGTGCCCTTCTCCAACAACACAGCTCATAGGTGTCAATTCTTTTTCTGTCATTCTAATTCAGTTTCCAAGTCTCAGATGCACAGGTAGTAATCAGAAAGACTATGGCCTGAATCAGAAGCACCTTGGACCTCAAACTTAATACTTTGCAAAGGTCCCTAACTGCAGAGTTTCTCAGTGCCATCTGTCTCCTTATTTTCTGACTGCTTATACCAATGATATTAATTGTAGATCCAAGCTAGGTGAAACTATTGACAGTTTTAATCTCCTCTCCATCCATCATGACACTACCAATTAGTCCAAGGGGAATAATCTTTGTTTTCTTGATATTGAGATACCATTCATACTAAAGACACCATTCCTTGATCTTCTGCAACAAATGCTTCAAGTCTTCCTCACTTTCAGCAATAAAGATTGTGTCATCTGCATAACACAGTTTATTGATGAGTCTTCCTACAATCCTGATGCCACATTCCTCTTCATAGAGTCCAGATTCTCAGATAATTTGCTCAGCATATACATTGAACAGGTATGGAGAGAGAATACAACCCTGACACACTCCCTTCCCAATTCCAAAACAGGCAGTGATCCCCTGCTCCATTCACACAACAGCCTTCTGACCAGATATAGAATCCTCATGAGCACAATTAAGTGCTCTGAGATTCCAATTCTTCTCAATGTAAGCACCAATTTGTCATGATCCACTGAGTTAAATGCCTTCGCATACTCAATAAAGCACAAATAGACATTCTTCTGGGTATTCCTGGTGCCAAGTTCTCTTCTAAATCTTGCTTGAACTTCTGACAATTCCCTATTTATGTACTGTCCCAGACATTTTTTAATGATCTTCAGCAGTATTTTGCTTGCATGTAATATAAATCATATTGTTCCATAATTTCCACATTCAATTGGATAACCCTTCTTGAGGATAGGAACAAATATGGACCTCTTCCAATCCGTTGGCCAGACATCCATCTTCCAAATTTCCTGGCGTAGACTGGTAAGTGCATCCAAGGCTGCAATGTTAATTGAAAGAAGTCAACTAGTATCCCATCTATTCCTGGGACTTTATTCTTTGCCAATGTCTTCAATGCAGCTTCCACTTCCTCTTTCATTACCATTGACACCTGCTGATATGGTATTTCCTGAATTTTTTTATGAAATTATATGATATACTATGCACAGAATAATATACAAGAATGATCTTACACTCATAGTCAAAAAATCAATTTCAAGTTTTGTCCTGAAGTACAATGTTGTGAGTGAGTGAGTGTTTGCACCCAGAGATCAAGAAAAATATCTGCACAGGCATGTTATTGATAAAACACCAAAAGCAAATCAAAACACAAAAAACACCCCCTCAACCTCATTGCCACTGAGTCAGAACTGACTCAAAACTGATCGTCCTTTGGTGTTGTTTTTGTTTTATAAATATTAGTTTATTTCTAAAATTCAAATACATTGTTTTTCATATCAGATCATTCCCATTTCACTCACCTTCCCACCTATCAAATTGTATGATCTCCCTATTTATGAAGATGGTGCTGAAAGCAAAGAAAGAAGCCCCTTCCCCTCCCAAAACTGAAGCCAAAGCAAAGGCAGTCCTGAAGGGCATCCACAGCCAAAAAAAAAAAAAAAAGAACATTTGCATGTCACCGGCCTTCCTGCAGCCTAAGACACTGAGACTCCGAAGGCAGCCCAAAATACTCCTGGAAGAGCGCCCTCAGGAGAAACAAGCTTGGCCACTATGCCATCATCAAATTTCCCCTTAACATTGAGTCAGCCATGAAGAAGATAGAAAATAATACACACTTGTGTTCATTGTGGATGTCAAGGCCAACAAACACCAAATTAAACAAGCTGTAAAGAAACTCTATGACAATAATGTGGCTAAGATAAACACTTTGATTAGGCCTGATGGAGAGAAGGCCTATGTTCAACTTGCTCCTGACTATGATGGTTTGGTTGTTGCCAACAAAATTGGGATCATCTAAACTGAGTCCAGCTGGCTAATTCTAAATACAACTTTTCCTCACACACACACACGAAAAAAAAGTATGACAGCATGTTTATTCCCCTTTACCCGCATCTGCTTCCATTGACCATCGCCTCCTGGGATTATCACACTCATTCTATAATAAAGGTTTTACACAGTATTTATCCTTGTAGGACTGAGTTAGTTCACTCGGCATAATGTTCTTCAGTTCCTCTCAAGTTAGGTAATAATTTTATACTGGTTTGCATACAAAATTTATAAAGTTCATGTACATTATTTTTCACATCCGTTCTTTTCCCTTTCATTTAACAATTCCTCATTCCACCCATCAAATTGTGCCACCCTATGTTTAGGCCCTCACACTTCACTCTACAATAATGGTCCTATACAGTATTTGTCTTTATGAGATTGAGTTAGTTCACTTAGCATAATGCTCTCCAGTTCCTCACATGTTAGGAGTAATTTACAAAATCATTGCTCCTACGTGTTGTGTAATATTCTATCATGTAAATGTACCATAATTATCAATACTTTCATTTTGATGCTGTAAATAGCACAGGAGGAGATTGATTATCTTTCTTCCTCAGAGCCCTTAGTAGGTTGGAAACTCTAGAAAGGTACACCCTTTGGATTTACAGAAAAACTCCCTAAAGACTAAGCCATGAGAAGTTACTTAAAAAATTTATAATACTAAAGAACTATCAGGGAAACTCTGGTGACCTAGTGCCAAGGACTTGTACTGTCAAAATTAAAATTCAAGTTTATCACCTGTTCTGGTGGGTGAAGATGGGCCATATCCTCCCGTGTCATTTACATCCTCCAAAAATGCACTGGTTTGTCAGCTTTGAGTCTTTTGTGCATAAATAGTACATAACAACCACCTGGCCAACTGGTGTACTGAAAGATATCTCTATTTGTTCCCATTCCAAAGAAAGGTGATCTGACAGAATGTGGACAGTATTGAACAATATCATTAATATCACAAGCAAGCAAGGTTCTGCTGAAGATAATCCAAAAACGACAAGAACAGAGAACTGCCAGAAGTGCAGGATGTGTTTAGAAGAGGTCATGATACTAGGGATATCCATGTTAGATGGATCTTGGCTGAAATCAGGAAGTACCAGAGGAAGGTCTATCTGTGCTTCATTGAGTATGCAAAGGCATTTGACTATGTGGATAACTGTGGCTAACTCTAAGAAGAATAGGAATCCCAGGACACTTGATGGTGCTTGTGCGAAACCTATGCTTGGACCAGGAGGCAGTCATCAGAAACAGAACAAAGGAACACTGCATGGTTCGAAATTGGGAAGGGTGTACACCAGGGATGTGTCCTATTTCCATAAGTTTTCAATCTATATACAGAATAGATTATCAGGGACACTGGGCTGTATGAGAAAAAATGTGGCATCACGATTGGAAGAAGACTCATCAACAATCTATGTTATGCAGATGATAAAACCATGCTTGCTGACACTGAGGAGGACCTGAAGCGCTTGCTGCAGAAGGTCAAGGACTGCAGCTTTCAATATGGATTGAAGCTCAATATAAAGAAAACAAAGGTTTTCACCACTGGGCCTATTGACAGCATCATGATGGATGGTGAAGAGATTGAGATTGTTCACAGCTTTAGTCTGCTTGGCTCCACAGTCAACACTCTTGGCACCAGCAGCCAGGGAATTAAAAGATGTATTGCACTGGGAAAGTCTGCTTTTAGAGACTTCTCCAATGTACTGAAGAGCCATAATGTCAGCCTGGAGACTAAGGCCATGGTCTATGCAATTACTTCCTATGAATCAGAGAGCTGGACAGTGACCTAGAATGATAGAAGGAGAATGGAAGACTTTCAACTGTAGTATTGGAGAAGAGTATTGAATCTACCATGGACCTATAAGAGAACAAACAGGTTCACCCTGAAGAGAGTTAAATCAGGCTGCTGCTTGGAGGCAAGGATTCTGAAGCTTCATCTTACATACTTTGGACATGCTGCAAGGAGGGATCAGTCCTTGGAGAGGATGTTATGCTTGGGAGGGTGAAGGGAAAGAGCAGGAGAGGAAGACCCTTGATGAGATGGATTGATTCAGTCACTGGGGTAATGGGGGTAGGTATGACAGGGACAATAATATTGGCACAAGATAGAGGAGGGTTTTGGGCTCTCTTACATAGGGTCCCTATGAGTCGCAGGTGACTTGATGCCACATAACAACAAAAACAAAAATAATTGATTTTCATTTCTTTACAAGGGACCTTGAGTTAAGTTATTTAAAAAATAATTTGAAGGAAGCTAGTGGCCTAGTGGCAAGAAGCTGCATTGCAATCCTGAAGTCTCTTGATTCAAATCCACCAGATGCTCTGCTGGAGAAGGAGAGGCAATGCCCTCCTGTACCAGTCGGATCTGACTGACAGTACACAAGAAAAACAACAAAACAAACAAACAAACAAAAGATTCAATTTGAAACAGGCAACTTTCTTTCTGAGACAATTTTTACACTTTCTTTCTCTTAGGACAATTAACAGGAAGTTGTTATTATCTGAATATTCTATTAGTGATGTGTGAATTCTCACTTCATATGTGATGATCAATGTATATTTTATCAAATGTCTATAGATAGGTGAATATTTCCTCACTATGAGGTGAAATTCTAATCAAAATTTTTATGGCAAATAACTTTGTAAATTAAACTATGACAAAAATAGACCCATTTCTTTCTTAAATATTTTAAGTACCATGTCTCAATTTTACAAAAAATATTGAAGATATTGAAAGTCCAGACACAGATTTGAGAAATTGAGCATATGTGTGTTTAGTTGAATTTTCCCTCTTTTCTAACACAAATAAAGGAAATACATATGCTGGCAAAAATATAGAATGAGGGATCTTACTCAAAAGTATGTTGTTTCTTGTTGTTGTTATGTGTCATCGAGCCACTTGTGACCCAAGTGACCCTATTTATAGCAGCTCTGAACCCTGCCCTGTCCTGAGCCGGTCTCATGGATTCCGAAACACCAAACCTCATTGTCTCAGTTACTGTATCAATTCATCTCATCCAGGACCTTAACCTGTACTGTCCCTCCATCCTTCTGAGCATGTTGTCCTCCTCCAAGGATCTCTCCTGGCCACATAACCAAAGTATATGAGAGGGAGCTTCAAAATCCTTGCCTCCAAAGAGGGTTTCACCCTCTTCAAGACAGACCTATTTGGGGTTTTTTGGCACTCCATGGTATGTTCAAGTTTCTTCTTCAGTACCACAATTGAAAGGCATCTATTCTTCTTCTGTCATCCTTAGTCACTGTCCAGTTTTATGATGCATAATAAGTAATTGTAAAGACCATGACCTGGATTATATAGACCTTAGTCTATATAGACTAAGTGCTATTTAGCATTCTGGTGAGTTCCCTTATAGTAGATTTTCCCAATGCAATTAATCTTTTGATTTTCTGACTGCTGATGCTAAGAATGTTGATTGTGGAGCTGAGCAAGCTACAATTGTTAACAACCTTAGTCTCTTCTTCATTTATCATGATGCTGCCAATTGGCCCAGTATCCATATTGAAGAATACAGTCCTTGACCTTTTGCAGCAAGCACTTCAGATCATTTTAATTTTCAGCAAGAAATATTGTGTCATATGCAAAACGTAGGTTGTTGATGGGTCTTCCTCCAATCCTGATGTCACATTCCTCCTCATAAAGCCTCTTTCCCACATGATCTGTTCTACATATGGATTGAAAAGGTATGGAGACAGGATGCATCCCTGACTCATTCTTTTCCTGATTTTGAACCATGCAGTGTTTCCTTGTTCTGTTCTGAGGACTGCTTTCTGGTCCAAGTATAGATTTTGCATAAGCACAATCAAGTGTTCTGCGATTCCCATTTTCCTCAAAGTTAGCTATAAACTTTTGTGATCCACACAGTCAAATGCCTTTGAACACAGATAGACATCCCCCTGTACTCTTTGCTTTCTGTCAAGATCCATCTGACATTGGTAATAATGCCCCTAGTGTCACGATCTCTGCTAGACCAAGTTTGTATTTCTGGTAGTTCTCTGTCAATATACTTTTCCAATTGTTTCTGGATAATCTTCAGTAGGATCTTGCTGTGATATTTGTGATATTGTTTGATAATTTCCACATTCTGTCTCTGTCAGGTCACCTTTTTTTTCTTTTGGAATGGAAACAAATATAGATCTCTTCCAGGCAGCTGGCCAGGTAGTAGTCCTCCAGATTTCTATAGCAACACTAAATTGATCTCATTAATCTCTGCATCTAATACACACCCATTAGTCAGAACTGACACACAGCTGCCTTTCCATTGTATCTTGCAGAGCTGTAAACAAAGCGTCAGTTGCCTATCTTTCTCCCTTTGAGTGGCTGTTGGTTTTGGACTGACAAGGAGGTATGACAGTTAGTTAAATAGCACAACTTTCTACATACTAGGCCCCTCGAATGTATACATCTGGAAACAATGGGCACAAGTATTATCAGAAATCATGAGGATGATGAAGAGTAGGGCAAGTTTCAGATTATTTTTTTTTGAGACTGCCAAGATCTGTAGTCAACTGAATGGCTCTTGACAATAGCAGTGTAAACTAGATAAACATATGTGTCTGTTACTTCCTTGTTGAATGCTATAACACAACTAAAAAATTTATGTGTATTTTCTTTTAACTGCCAAGAGATAATTTTTTAAAAAAGAGTCTTTAGTTTATGCCTTTGGATATGTTTGCTTTGTTTTCCTTCCTATACAATAGCATGTTCACTCTTTGCTGGTAAGAATACCTTGGTTTTGATAACACACAGTTGCATACTGCCTGGACATGGATGTTTCATCCTCTTAGATTGACCCCATTTATAGAGGTTATTGTGATTTCCTAGGAAGTTTGAGAAGTAGATCATCTTTCTATAACTCAAAGCAATGATGGTATAAGGGAGGGCCAGAGAAGTACAATTATACCATTCTCTCTAGATCAGCAGAGAAGAGATGAAAGCAGATTGTGAGCTTGTTTTAGCAAAGGGTGATGAAGGTAATAAGCACAGATGGGATTTTTGGGTTGACCTTAATTCTGAAAAAAGTCTCAAAAGGCCACTGAAATTGCATCTAGATCATTTTTTCCCATTTCTTTTGAATCTTGTTCTATAACCTCTAGTCTTGACCTGTCATATAATAAAATGTTTGAACTGAAGAACAACAAAAAAATTAAATAAATACAATGTGTCAGCACTTTTACACTGAATTTCCTGGAATGGAAATGGGAAATGTGCAAAAAGGTCTCAGTTTATGAAAAGAAACAGTATTTTATTAAATTAAGAGAAAGGAAAAAAAAAACACACCACTGTTGTTTGATTAGAAAGAACAATGACCAATGTTTGATTTACCCCCCTTTCAATTCATCTCTCATAATTAATTATCTCCTTTTTCCCCCTTCTGTTTTCTTCAAGCCTTGCTGTATAACTTTTAGAACATGAGAAATATGAGAAAAATAAGAGTTTAAATAACATTAAAAAGTAATTTTATATTTCTTCTTTTTTAAAAGCTACCTAATCTAAGGGAACAATTATGTCTTGGAGAAAGTGCAACCAGAGTGTTCTTTTGAGGCAAAGATGATAAAGTCCGACTCGCACACTTTGGACATCATTGCTAGAAAGGACTATTTCTTGGAGAGTGGCATGATGCTCAGAAAGGGTGAGGTTCAGAAGACCCTCAACCAAACGAATTGACACAGTGACTGTTGCATTGGGTTCTAGTGTGTCAGGAAGTGTAAGGATGACACAGGATAGGACACGGGTCAGATATTTTGATCATAGGGTTGCTATGAGTTGTACTCAACTCGACAATCCCTAAAAACAGCAACATCCCCAGGGAGTTCTGGTGGCCTAATAAATTGTCTTACCAATGCAAAAATAAATGGTTCAAATCCACCAGTTGTTTCATGGGAGAAAACATTCACCTTAGGGTCAGCTCCAACTAAAAAATATGCAATAACAATCTAACTAACAGCATTTCTGCTTTTGCTGATGTTGTATGCCATCAGGTTAACCAGGACTCATAGCAACCCTATGCATAATAGCTCTAAACCCT
>NW_006399771.1:23762733-23764199 GCF_000299155.1 Elephantulus edwardii | reverse complement strand
TTCAACAATTTTCAAATCTTAGTAAATCCTGCATATCCCTAGTTTTTGTTTCCATTTACTGATGAATCCTTTTGTTTGTCTGAGGAATAGTTTGTGTTGCCAACCCAAAGTTGTGCAGTTTGGGTCCATCCGTTTTTTTCATGGGAGAAAGATGTCCAGCCTCCTCCAATGTGAATAACTGTCTCTGAAATGTGAGCCAGTTTCAATTCAAAGACATGTAATAACAACAATAACATAATTTACATATTGTATTCTCTTTCCAAAAATTAGTAACTTATTATATTGCCTGTTTAGGGGACATATTTCCTTTTATTTTTTTAAAAAAGTATTTTAATACAATGTTCTTTAGTAGATTATTTTCCTATTCTTCTATCTTTGAATTATTTCAATTACTCTTCTACTAGTTTCTCAATTTCAAAATGTACCTCATAGAAATGTTAATTTTTTTAATTAAACAATAAAAGCTATAAGTTTCTCTAAATACTTCTTTGGAAGTGTGTAATGTATTTGGAATATATTTTCTTTTCATTGTTATTTTATGGGAAGCCAATACCAAATACTTATAAGTATTTAGTTTAACAAACTGAATTTAGTTATAACAAACTGAATGCTATTTCAGGTTGTGGGGGAGGAGTTCACCCTGAAGCACTAAAGCAATCTGTAAGTGTTTACCAGATTCTTGCATTTGCTAATCCCTCCCTCCTGAGTCAAGGCAAAGGTTTTCAATAGAAAGAGCTTGGCTTCATTTGCATTGAATTCTCTGTGATTTACTTCCAGATAATTTTCAATAAAGATACAGGGAAGCTGGAGTGGGGTCTTCAGTAGAGAACGGCTGGTCCCCTGTTTTATGCTCTCTCTTCTCATTCTTGGCTGTCTGTCTCATTACTAATAATAATAAAAATACTTTACCGTGGGTAAACAACATTATTTAATTTTATGTATTTCATAATTTTGCTTCTCAGTTTCTTCTGGAGAACTAGACCTAGAATCCCTTACTCTAAGCTCTAAGTAGTACATTATATTAGGTTTCCTAAGTAAAGTAAGTTCGCTATGAGTTATCTATGACTCCATGGCACCTAACAGCAATAATAATAAGCAAAGTGAAAAGATATTTATGATCAGAAAAAAACCAAGAAGGTGCTCTCAATAAGGTGAGCTGGCACATTGACTACAACACTGAGGTCAAACGTAGAAACAGTTGTGAGGATGCTGCAGAACAGCTGTGTTTTGCATAAGGTTGTTATGAATTTGAACTAACTTGAGGTTGATGGACCCCCAAACTGCTGGTCCTGTTCTGTCCCGAGTGGACAGCGAAGACCCAAGACTCCAAGACACCGGCTTGATGCAACAGCAAGAGATAAGAGGTTTATTGCGGAGCTCCGGCCGACCCTTATCTCTGGCAGGAGACAAAGGAGCCGACCCAGAGCAGACAAAGTTGGTTTTTTTTATACACTTTAGGGGGATAA
>NW_006399771.1:23760682-23762460 GCF_000299155.1 Elephantulus edwardii | reverse complement strand
CTTGAAATACTGTTGCCTTGGATACAGCTGGGTGTGGGGCTCTACCAAGGACAATGGAAAATTCCTGAGTTTAGCTTAGCTGAGAACTATAGAAACTTAAGTTTAATTCAGCTGAGAACTATAGGGACTATATTAATTTCAATCTTTTCAAGGTCACCTAAGACAACAGGGACACTAACTAAATACTATAACCTGAGTGACTTCAAACAGTAGAAATTTGTTTTATCCTTGTTCTTGGTATTAGAAGGATAATATTAAAATGTCAGTAGAGCTATGTGTTTTTTTGAAGGTTTTAGGAAAGAATCCTTTCCTGCCTTTTTCTGGCTTCTTGTGGTCTGGTGTTCCTTTCTGGTAAACACAACACTATTTATCTGCCTACACTCTCATATTGTGTTCTCTCTCGTTATGTGTTTTCTAGTTCATTTTTTTAAAGGACACAAAACATATTAGGTACAACTTTTACTCCCTTTGATAACATTTGTAAGAAGCTACCCAGCTTGTTGTGTACCATCGAGTCAGAACTGACCCACAGCTGACCCTTCAGCAAGTTTTCAGAGGCCGTAAATCACATGAGAATTGATTGTCCATCTTTCTCCTGCATATCAGCTGGTGGATTCAAACCATTTGTCTGTGAGTTGGCAGCACAGCTCCTTAACCACCAGGCCACAGAGAGATTTGTCTTAGTGTTAAGGAATTGCCTTGCCAATGCATAGTTACACAGTCGCTCCATGGAAGAAAAATGAGAAAACTCCTCGCGTGCAATTTACTGCCTTTGAAAACCCACTTGAAAGTCAGCTATAGATTGGTTCCAACTGGATGGAACATAAAAAAACATTCCTAAATAATGTTATATTTTGGAATTCCTGATAAATGCATTTTTCCAAAACAATAACCTGTTTAACTTCTTTAAGAAATCTAAACTCAGATTTAAATTTTGTTAAGTTTCTAGGTTGTGTTAATGACTTATTTGTTTCTGCCTTCTGGGTTGTAGTTTCTTCTTGCAATTTTTATTTTTTTATTTGTAGGTCTAGTCTTACTGATAAATAAAAATTTAATTGTGTGAGCCGTAGAATTACAATGTAAGTTAAATTGCTGATTTGATTATGTCTCTCATGTGAAATTTAGGGTGATTAAACAGGAGGAAGTGTAACCCCATAACAATGCAAACATCTGGGTGGACTCAAATGATGCTGAAAACCTCTAATCACAGTCAGGTTTCTTTGAAAATGGAAGCAGCCTGTCTTCTTAATTTTGAAGAGGACAACTTCATGTTTAAGACTTCTATAATATTATCACTTGAACACAATTAACTCGAGACAGTATACTTATTATAAAAATGCTATATAGGTTAGGGGGTGGCAGGCTCTGAACTCTGCTAACCTCATTAAAGGGAAAGAGAATAGCCTTCAGCAGCAATAGCACAAGTCAGTTTCCATGAGGTCAGACATGCTCCCAACAAGCCAAACTTTTCTACCAATTTTTACATCATCTGTCCTTCATATTGCGCTCTATATTTCTCTATAAGCAGTGGGTTTGAACATTCATTACAATAAGGATATAGAACTAACAGATGATATTCAGAATTATGGAGTTTATTAAAAAAAACTTATCAGTCAGGATCAAAAACAACACAAAATACATTTCTGAAATGAAGGCAAGCTCTCTTCCTCAGCAATGTCCAAAGAGAGGCCTTTCTCAGGCCTTCGTGATTTTGGCCCCTGCCCTGCATTATTAAGTGATAGAAATTTCATTTAGATCATACTTTAAAGACCTTAAAG
>NW_006399771.1:23758079-23760177 GCF_000299155.1 Elephantulus edwardii | reverse complement strand
GTTTCAGGTGCCTGGAGGGGACCTCCCCCCAACCTTGAAAGCCTAGCCATGATTCAACCTTGAACAGGAATTATTAACTCCAGAAGTAGACATGGGACCATAAAAATTCTTAGTTTTAGAAGTAGGGTAAACCCCGAGGCACCAGAAAGTCTCTGGGACCGCTACCTTATCAGGTTAGAAGTAAATGATTAACAGACTAACAGACTACAGTGACACAGAAAAGCAGCTCATGAAGCACGGGGTGGGGAGAGGCAGGCGGAATAAGCCCACCAATTGGAAGGTGACCCACATGACTGAGTATCCCAACCACCAACCACCAACCATGTTCCCAATTACCCCGCCCTGAGCCGATGACATCAGAACGGCCTTATAAGCAGGGGATGGGTGGGATCTCGCTCTCTTGCTTCTTTGTGCGTGGTCGGTAGCAGAGGGAGGGACAGCCTCTATATATAGGGAATAAAGGAGTTCTTTGTATATTACAGACGTTGGCAAAACTGTTTTCGGGGCACCCCCGTCAGGAGTAACAATTGCAAAGACCATGGAACAGTGACTGCTGCAATAGACTGAAGTGTAATAGAGATGATAAGGAAGTCCCAAGACAGGACAGTGGTGTTCATATTTGCTGTTCTTTAGGGTTAGTATGTGTCGGATTCAACTGGTCCGCACCTAATAAAAGTGAGTAAGGAATTTTTCTGCACACCCAAATGCAGTTGGGTTTAGATCTACTAGCTATTCCACACGTGAAAATGAACAATCCCCTCCTATGTGATTTAGAGTCTCTGAAAGCCTACTAGATTATCATATGAGATACATATGATAACGTATGATTATCAAATGTGAGACATTTCTGATGGAGGGGCAGATCACAGCAACAAGCAGCATACAGATTATTCAGTAGCAATAGTTATATTCTTCATAGTTGATAAATATTTCTTTTAACTGTGCTTTGACTGTTCTGTTTTCAGTACAGTTATCAACACATCCAATTTAGGCACAACTACTACTTGTCTTTTAATGCTATATAGATTTCCCTTCACTTTGAAGCAGTTGAACTAGTTCCCAACTAGAACATTATCTTCATCAACAATAATCTTTATTTAATACATGTGAAATTTTTAAATAATTGAAAGGCTCCAATCTTTCTCTACGTTGAAGTTAGAATAAATAAGAACTTTATGTATCTATCCTAACTCACTTGCAAATTCTATTTAAGACACACTTATGAATGGATTCATTATATCATGTAGGAGTTGCATGTTATCTACTCTTCTGCCCCTTCTCATCTTTGTTGTAGAGTGATTTTTTTACCTATGCTATCATATTATTTTTTTGAATTTGTTTATTAGTTATTAGTTATTAGTTTGTTGTTTGTTTTTAAATGAAGTACCACACTTACACAAAATAGTACTTATTTTGTGTGCCTTCTATTATTTCAGTAAAAATTGAGTTGAGGGAGAGTTTGATTTAAAGTTTAAAAGTATTTCAGGGAAATATCTCAGAAAATAACATTGATTTATTGAGCAGTGTATAGCAAGAAAAAAGAGAATTGAACAGCCTAAACATGATTTTTCACGCATTCAATAGAAGAATCTCCAGATCTCATGACAAAAGACAGATTAAAATCACTACAGAAATGATGCATATTCTTTCTTCCAGTTTCAGAATCTTAGACACTTCACAAATTTCCTAAACTACTTCTGAATTAATGCAAATCTTGAGTATACAAAAGTGCACATTGTTCCACCACTTAAGGAAAGCAATAGATAGAATTTTACCTTAGTTTTAAATCATAGACTTCTAGATAGTTCTGTTAAGTCATTCATTTAATAACTGACATATTCACTACAATTGCTCTGTGGAGTAAAAGATAGAGTGATTGTGATATTGTTCTTGTTTGATGATCACATTTTTTTTTCTGAGTTTCTACTTTTCCCAATGTGACATGAAAAAAAAAAGAGCCAAATATGTGCTTTTGGAGATTGAAGTATACATCCTGGAAGAAAGGGGACTGTTTTTGATGACTGATTCTGTCAAAGACATAAAAGATATGGTGATATTACAATTCCTCTAATGAGGAACATTTAATTGTGCTAATACG
>NW_006399771.1:23756095-23757339 GCF_000299155.1 Elephantulus edwardii | reverse complement strand
CTGTTGTGCATAGGGTCGCTATGAGTCGGAAACGACTCGATGGCACATAACAACAACAACTAATGAGGAAGTAATAAATAAGTTCATCTGTTTATAATTGTTGTTGTTATTAGGTGCCCTGAAAAAAATTTTGACTAATAAACAGCATTATGTGCGACATAACAAAACACTGGCCAATCTCATGTCATCTTTACAATCATTATTGTGCTTGAGTTGATGACACTGTATCAATCTGTTTACATGAGGTCTTCCTCTTTTTTCTCTGATATTATACTTTACCAAGCATGATGGCCTTCTCCAGGATAAACTCTCCTGAAAATATATTCAATGTGTGTGAGATGTCCTCTCACCAACCTTACTTCTGAAGATTACTCTGTTGTTGTTATGTGCCGTCGAGTCGCTTGCGACTCGTAGAGGAGTACTCTGGCTGCATTTTTTTCAAAGACATATTTGTTTGTTCTTTTGGCAGCTGTGATATAGTCAGTATTCTTTGCCCAACACCACGATTCAAAGATATTGAATCTTCTTCGGTGTGCTTTAAGATTTTCACATGTCTCATGAGGCAATTAAAAAATACAAAGGCTGAAAACAATGTATACAAACTTTGCAAGCAAACAAGTATAAAATAAATTTTTTTAAAAAAATTTAAAAATACAATAGCTTGACATTAACACACTGACTGACATCCATGCTTACCCCTCAGAATGACATCCATGCCCTTTTATACCTTAAAGATGTCATTTTCAAGGATAATTGCTGCAATTTATTAAATGTTTTTCTTGAGATTGATGAATGCTGCTTATATGAGTGTTGAGTGTAGATCCAAGTAAAATTAATTTTTTCATAACTTAAAACTATTCTCAATTATGGTGGAGCTTATTTTTAATACATATCTGAAGCCTGTCAAGACAGAACACTGTAAGAACTTGTGATCATGAAATCTGTGTTGCTCATCATTAAGTTTAAATTACTCTTCAAACAATGCAATTTGACATGTGCAGCAATTATTTTGTTAATCCAAAGAATATTGTTATTGTTAGGTGCCACTGAGTTGAGCATGACCCACAGTGATACTATAAGCAATGGATTTTGATCGTGTTCTATCCTGTGTCATCCTCATGATCTATGGCAAATTTGAGCTCATTGCTGTAGTCACAGTGTCAATATGGGTAATTTGGGACCTTTCTCTCTTTCATTGATTCTCCATATTTTATGCAGATGACACAACCCTGCTTGTTGAAAAT
>NW_006399771.1:23750173-23755525 GCF_000299155.1 Elephantulus edwardii | reverse complement strand
AAGACCCTCTATGAGATGGATTGATTCGGTGACTGGGGTAATCGGGATGGGTGTGTCAGAGGCAGTGCGGTTGGCGCAGGATAAAGCATGGTTTAGGGCTGTTGTGCATAGGGTCGCTATGAGTCGCAAACGACTTGACGGCACATAACAACAGCAACAATGTCCCTTTCTAAAGAATAGCTTCTCTTAGTAACATTTCCAACATATGAGAGGTGAAGATTTTCCATCTTTTGTCATCTTTGCCTTCAAAGGACACTAAGGGTTAGTCTCTCTACTATTTTTTCTAAGACACATCTTTTTGTTCTTTTGGCATCACATAAGATATTCAGTACTCTTCTCCCATGCCACAACTGGAAGAGATCATTATTCTGTCATCAGTATTCATTATCTACCTATTAGATGCATAGCAAGTGTTTGAAAAGACCATATCCTGAGTCAGGGGTATCTTAGTCTTAAAACTGAGATAATTGCTCTGAAATACATTGACTTGTCCAATGCTGTGTACCTCCTGATCTCCTAGCTGATGGTACCAAGATATTGATTGTGGAACCATGTAAGAAGAAATCATTGAAAAATTCAATACTTTCTCCTTCTATCATGATGTTGCGTATTGGCCCAGTGGTAAGGGCCTTTGTTAGTTTTCTAAACTTTGAAATGTATTTCACCTTGAAGGCTGTAGTGGTCTTTGTTTGTTTGTTTTTTGTTTACTGGGTTTTTTTTCTGCAGCAAGTGTTTCAAATGCCATAAAAAAGTACTTTCAAATAGGTGAAAGGATAGAAAACAAAGAAGTATGTGAAAAGATAATTATGCTAAACATAATTTCAAGTCATCTATTTTATTGTCTAATTTGTTATTTAAAATATTTCTATACATTTGTTTCTGTAGTGAAAGAAATAAGATTGAAATTGGGCCAGAATATTTAGGAGACTCTCTTAAATTGTCATACAATCTATATATATTTACAAAAGGGCCCCACATGTTCCCAAAACACTTTCAGTGCTGAAAATTATTGTTAGCTGCCACTGAGTTGACTCATGCTGACTTATGTGAAGTAGCATGAAAAGTTACACAGTCCTGTGCCATTTGCACTTATTTGAGTATTAAATTTGTGAATGAAAAATAATAAGATTATAAACTGTGAAATGCCATGAAAATAGTATGTTGTTGTTGTTGTTAAGTGCCATCAAGTCATAGGTAACTCATAGCAACCCTGTGAATGAAAGACCTGAACACTTGTTCATAACTTTCATCCTTTCTCCAGGTTCATAGGGTTTATGGTGGCAAACTATTTTAGAGGTGGATGCCACTCCTGCTTCCAAGCTTGTTTTAATTGGGAAGTTCCACCAAACACTGTCCACCATGGGTAACCATTATCACATTTGGCACATCAGGGTCACAGTATGCAGCTTCACAGCAACCATGAGTTACCTCTGTACAGCAAGTGGGCACACCAGGATTATGTGACCTAGATGAATGTTTGACCAAAAGCAATTAAAAGTAGGCCTGAGGGCCATGAATTAAAGTCACCCACCTTTGGATTGGTAGCATCACTTTGTGTCAACTATGCCAACTGATCTCTCTCTATGAAACAATGTCCCTTGGTTTTAGAAAATAGTATATGCTCTTATAATTTGTCATTTAAAATACAGTACCACTCAGTAATCTGTCATTTTTACCTGTACAATCAAAACTATTATTTTCCTTTAGGATTTTAGTTAATAATATATATTTTTGAATAGATTTTTTTTCATCTTCCATTTAAATACCTACCCAAAAGAAATAATTTTATCTGAAAGTCAGCTGTGAGGGACCTCTCAAGAGTACTGAAGAGCAATGATGTCAGACTGGAGACTAAGGTGAGCCTGATCCAGGCTATAGTCTTCACAATTACATGCTATTCATCAGAGAGTTGGACAGTGACTAGGGATGATCAAAAGAGAATTGATGCCTTTGAGCTGTGGTGCTGGAGAAGAGTGTTGAATATACCATAGACTGCTAGGAGAACAAACAGGTTTGTCCTGTAAAGGGTGAAGCCAGAATGCTCCTTGGAGTCAAGAATTCTGAAGCTTCATCTTATATACATTGGGCATGTTACAAGGAGGGACTGATACTTGAAGAGGGACATCATGTTTGGGAGAGTGGAGGGACGGAGCAAAAGAGGAAGACCCTAGATGAGATGGATCGATTCTGTAAGTGGAGTGGTGGGAATGAGTGTGTTTGAGACGGTGAGGTTGGCACAGGAAAAAACAGCATTTAGGGCTCTTGTACATGGGGTTGCTATGATTTGCAAACGACTTGATGGCACATAACAACAACAACAACTTTTTAAATTCTTACGTTGAAACTACTTGAAACAGCACTTTGAACCATAAAAATTAATAAATTTTGTTCATCTTCTTACAATGTCACTTCCCAGTTTGGAGTCTTAGACACCTTAAGGATTCTTCTGACTAAATAATTTATATAAACTTCTGGTTTCCCATACTTGATGGGATGATTGATCCTTGATCAACTTGTTAACAGTGTTTTTTATTTGGTCAGCAGCACGCCTGTTTCCCTTACTAGATCTTGAATATTTCTTAACTTGTTTTGGTCAAATATTCAAGGTTGTATAGCCCTGGTCTGTCCACTCGCTACACAGAGTTAACTCATGGTTGCTGTGAAGCTGAACACTGTGTGTGACATTGATGTGTCAAATGTGATAATGGTTATACATGGTAGACAGTGTTTGGTGGAGCTCCCCGATTAAAACAAGCTTTGGAGCAGGAGTGGCATCCACTTCTGAAACAGTTTGCCTCCAGAAACCCTATGAACTTGGAGAAATGATGAAGTGTTCAGGTCTTTAGTTCATAGGGTCGCTATGAGTCATCTTTGACTCGATGGCACTTAACAACAACATAAAAATATTATAGATTCATATTACCAAGCATAAGCTTGAACATAAAACAATAAATGGTGATGTGATAAAAAATGACTAATATAACTTGGTGCTGATTGGCATGTCCATGTAAAGAATGGATGTCAAAATAAATAATCTGATTGCATTATTAGTAAGAGATTTTATCCTCTGATATTTTATTCTTGAATACAGTAAAGAAGCATTTAGATGGAAATTTTTCTGTGATTATTTAACAAACACATGTTGAGACGTAACTCTTTACCAGAGACTCTTCTAGATGTTAGGGTAGTGAGCTGGGCTGCCAATCTGAAGGTATTTCAGTGCAAATCCACCATATGTGCCACAGAAGAAACATGGGCAAACACCTCCCATGAGGTTTACCATCTCTAAAAACTGACTGGAGGGTCAGCAATGGGTCAGTTCTGACTCTGACAGATAACCACAATTCTAGGCATTGAGATTGCTTTTAAGAACAGTCAAGGCAAGATAATTGTGAAGAAATATATGAACAATGAAAAAAAGTTTTAAAGAAAATACTAGATGATTAGAATAGTAAGAAATGATTGAACTATGATGGTTTAATAGAATTACTGGGTACTCTCAGTTTGCTTGAGAAATTAGTTTATTTGAGAAAACTCAAAAGTTAAACAACCAGAAGTTAGCTATGTAATATTCTTAGGAAGGAAGTTTCCACATTGAGGAAACAGCCAGTGAAAACCCCTAAGGTGGGAATAGAAATCTCATATTTTTTATACACTGGAAAACAACTAGTGCTGCTATGGAGTTGTGAGGGAGAGAGAGAATACAATATAAATAGGAAAATGAAGATGAACATCTGTTTATGAAAGATGGCAAGTACTGTTGAAAGTCATTGACAAAAATCCTTTAATAATAAAATACTTTAATAATCTACATCTTCATTTTTTGAATAGTTGGATGTTAAAATATACTTAAATGATTAAAAAATAATAGAGTAACATTATCTCTATGACATAATAGAAAAATATCTTTAAATCTTTAATTTTGTTAGAAGGTCTGAAAATGTGATAATAGCTGGATAATATTTTAAATTTTTCTGCAAATATCTGAGTAAATCTGTAATACAATGCATAAAAACCATGAGTCAACTACTAGTGGCAGTGTTGCCACAAATTTCTTCAGATTTTTAAAAAAACAGTAGCTATGAAGTAAAATAAAGCCATACATATATGACTGTTCTGACTCTATTTATTTTAAAAATCAAGATAGACCCACCCATAGAGACAGATGATGTCAGACCCTAGAAAGAGAGAGAGTCCTAGGGCTTCTAATGGGCAGGTCAGTGGTTCAAATCTACCAGCTGCTAAATAGCAGAAAGATAAAGTAGTTTTCTTCTGGAAAGGTTTTTACAGTCTCAGAAACACGATGGAGGGATGCCATGAATCAGACCCAAGAATGGGTTCTGATTCATGGCACCTCTCAGTCAGGCACATTGACTTTAGTTTGGGGTTTTCAGGACCTTGGTGGGAGGAAGGGAAGTCAGGAGTGATTGCTAGCATGTATGGCTCCTTTTGGAGTAGTAAGAATGTTCTGGAAATAGAAGGACCTCAGATGGCACTGTGTTTAGAGTATTCAGATAGCTGCCAAAAGGACAATTTTAACCCACCACTCAATTGGTTGGAGAACGATGAAGCTGCCTGCTCCTACAGAGGTTTGCAGCCTTAGAAACCCTCTGGGGCAATTCTACCTGTCGTGCTGGGTCATGAGTTGGACCTGACTGTAGTGTGTTTGTAAGTCACACAGTGTTGTTGACTTGAGTAATGTCACAGAACTATACACTTTGAGGTGATAAGTAGTGTGTTGTATCTTTTTACCACAGTAAATAGATTTTTTAAATTAAAAACCCCACATGAGTCAATTGTTTTTTTTATATATGATAAAATTCTAGCTCAGTTTTGTCACAATGATAAAATCAGGGAATGTTCGATGGAATCTCTACCTAGATTTTAAGCATTAAATATTCAACTCTTTATATCAACTACATATTTTATTAGTGTAAGATATGAATCACATGCACTTGAAAAAATACAAATAAATGCTGTTAAGGGAAATAATGGTTCTTCTTTCAGCTACTTCCAATTTTTTCTATGTATTGACTCTCCATGTTGCTAGCTTTGCTTCTTATGTTTTTATTTATTATTGCTTTTGTTATAAAAACAAATCTATTTTTGGTGTTTTCCCCTAGTGTTATTTTTTTTGTTGTTTTTAAAACAGCTTCATTGATATATAATTTATTCAACATAATGTTTGTACAACTCGTTTAAAGTACATGAGTCACTATTTCTGTTTTTATTGCTATTGACATTTTATTTATTTTTTAAAATGAAAAACAATATAAATCCAAATCTTGGGGGCTTTTCATCTATAACAACAAAAATATATGCCTTCTTGAAACGTTTGTCTAAATCTTTTTT
>NW_006399771.1:23746625-23749804 GCF_000299155.1 Elephantulus edwardii | reverse complement strand
GGGGGTTTCATTTATATACACTTTATTTCACTCATTCTTTCATTACCATTGTGTTTCCCATGAGGATTCCCATACATTGTGTTTTATGAACTTTATTTTACAAGACAGTGCTGCCTGAGGTTTAAGTTTTATATCTCTTTCAGCTTTCAGAATTAATCATATTTTTTCTATCATAGAAATTGTACTTATTTTTTTGCTTATTTGTGAATTCTTTCTATACATTTTAGTTTGTTCTGACAGAAATTTTGAAATTTTGTGTTAAAGTATGATATAAGTATTGTCCAAATATTAAAGAAAGTAAAATTTTACAATAAAATACTGAACACTCAAAAAACTCATTGCCTACGAGTCAGAACCAACTTGTGGGTTTTCAGATTACAAATGGTAGGAGAGGAGGAGATCATACATTTTTCTCCTTTAGAGTAACTGATGTATTTGAATGTCTGCCTTTGGGTTGTAGATTCTTAACCACTAGGCTACCAGGGTTCACTAGGAAATTGAATTGTTGTTATATGCTGTGGAGTCATTTGTGAATAATAGTGACCCTATGTACAACAACAGCTCTGAACCCTGCTCTATCCTGTGCCAATCTTATTGTCTCTGACACAACTATCCATCCACATTACCCCAGTCACTAAATCAATCTGTCTCATCAAAGGTCTTCTTTCTTGCACTGTACCTTCACCCTCCCAAGCTTGATATCTCTTTCTAAGGACTGGTTTCTCCTTGCAACTTGTTCAAAGTATGTCAGATAAATCTTCAGAATCCTCGCCTCCAAAAAGCAGCCTGGTTTAACCCTTTCTTGGGAGAACCTGTTTGTTTTCCTAGCAGTCCATGGTTTATTCAATACTCTTCTCCAGCATCACAGCTCAAAGGCATCCCTAGTCATTGTCCAGATTTCTGACACATAGCAAGTATTTGCAAAGATTATGGCCTGGATCGGGTACACCTTAGTCTCCAGACTGACATCATTGTTCTTTAGTACTCTAGAGAGGTCCCTGAGAGTAGACTTTCCCAGTGCAATTCATCTTTTGATTTCCTGGGTGCTGGTGCCAAGAGTGTAGATTGTGGAGCCAAGCAAACTAAAGCTGTTAACAATCAATCTCAATCTCTTCACGATCGATCATGATGCCGCCAATTGGCCCATTGGTGAGAATTTTTGTTTTCTTGATGTTGAGCTTCAATCCTTATTGAAGGCTGCAGTAATTGACCTTCTGCAGCAAATGCTTCATGTCCTTCTCAGTTTCAGTAAGCAAAGTTGTGCCATCTGAATAATGAAGTTTGTTGGTGAGTTTTCCTCCAATCCTGATGCCACATTCCTCCGTATAAAGTCTAGCCTCCCAGTTGATCTGTTTTGATTATAGATTGAAACTAAATAGTTAATGCAAAATCTTGAATGACTTGACATTGTATTTCTAGTCAGAATTTTAAGATGACTTCAGATCTTGGTCTTTGTCTCAAAATCCAATGTAAAAGAATATATATGAACTTTATGAACTTTGTATGCAAACTGGTATAAAAGAAAAAAAAAGGAAAATAAATTCAATGTAGGTGAACTTAGCCAAAAACTCAGATAAAGAGCAGCAAGAAAGACAACTGAGGCTACCTAGACTGTACTTGAAGGGAATACAATTCCCTATTTTCACTGTGTTAGAAAATTATACCTTTAATAAAACATTTTATAACAGACAGACCAGAATTTATCTGCTTAACAGAGTACAGTCAGTGTTTCCAAACAACTGGTAAAATAAGAACTAGCACGAGGAAAGACCTTTGTTTTGAAATTCAAACTCTAATATTTTGATATACCATTTTGGCTAAGGAAAAAAATCCATTTACTATGTAACTTCAAGACAAATGTATCATAATGACACTCCCAAGTATGGAACACTTATTTTTCAATCTTTTACACTTACGTGATACATTGGAAAGAATATTGATTTGGCAGTAATGCTGTCAAAGGTTTTGAATACAATAGTAAAAATATCATCCATCAAAGTTGACTATAAGGATCATAGTGAAATTTATAAGGGAAAGATTTATGGTAACATGAATACATATTCTTACCTAGCATACGACTGTTAGTTCATATAGAAAAAAGTAATTTAAATGCTATTAAAAAAGGATTATTTGGTAGGTTGGTTTTCTATTTTTTAAAAAAATAAGGAGAGGATACAAGAGGAAAAAAGGAGCTTAAGAGGCTAGAGTCTGAACAAGAATAATTAAGATTAGGGTTTTTTTTTTATTTTTTAGGTATAGCTGAACAATTTGTGACAAGATATAACACTGATCTGATTATTTTCCTATTTATAAAATGGTATTGTGCACTTTTTAATATTGTTTTGAGGATTTAATGGGATAATAAAGGTAAGTATACAATAAAAGTGAATATTTTTTACATGTTAAAATCCTATACAGACCAAGATTTATTTATAGACTTTTTTAATTGCTTAGACATACAAAAACATCTAACTCAAAATGAATTTTATCTTTAAATGATGGATAGATTTTATGGTAGACTGAATTTGGGGTTCCCATTTTTGTTCTTGAATTTAGACTTGCTATGAAAACAGTTGTTGATCAATGGTATGTAGTCAACTGGAAGAGATTCATATTTATTCCCATTGAAAAAAAATGGTGATCCAATAGACTGTAGAAATTATCGAACAACATAATTAATATCACTTGCAAGCAAGATCCTGCTGAACATATCAAAAAATAATTGGAACAGTAACATCAACAGAGAACTGTCAGATGTACAAGTGGAGTTCAGAAAAGGCCATGACACTAAGACATTATAGTCAATATCAGATTTTAACTGACTGCAGAAAGTAATGTGTTTGATTGACTAAGCAAAGGCATCTGACTGTGTGAATCACAACAAATTGTGGCTAACCTTGAGAAGAATAGGAATCTCAGAACATGTAGTTGTGCTCGTGTAAAACCTATATTTGAACCTGGAGGTAGTCATAAGAATAGTGCATGGTACACAATTAGGGATGCATCCTATCTCCAAACTTTTCTCAGTCTGTATGTGGAACAGATTTGTGGCATCAGGATTGGAGGAATAATCATCAGATTGTGCTATGCAGATTATACCCACTTGCTTGCTGAAACTGAGGAGGACCTGAGCTATTTGCTTAAAGGTCAAGGACGTCAATCTTCAATACAGATTGAAG
>NW_006399771.1:23713586-23746525 GCF_000299155.1 Elephantulus edwardii | reverse complement strand
TATTTGCTTAAAGGTCAAGGACGTCAATCTTCAATACAGATTGAAGTTCAACATCAAGACAACAAAAATTCTCTCCATGGAGCCAATTGTATGTATCATTACAGATGGAGAAGAAATTGAAATTTTTAACTATTTCATCTTGCTCAGATCCACATTCAACATTCTTGGCATCATCAGTTGGGAAATCAAAAGACAAATTTTATTAGGGAAATCTGTGGTCAAGGGCCTCTCCAAAGTGTTGAAGAGCAAAACTATCAGTGTAGAGACTACGGTGTGCCCGATCCATGTCCTGGTATTTGCAATTATTTACTATGACTAAGGGTGACAGAAGAATTGATGCCTTTGAGTTGTGATTCTGGAGAAGAGTATTATATACTATACCATGAGATGACAAAAGAACAAACAAATTTGTCCTGGAAAGGGTGAAACCAAGTTGTTTCTTGGAGGCAAAGATTTTGAAGCTCCATCTCAAATAGTTTGAGTATGTTGCTAGGTGGGACAAGTCCTTGGAGAAGGACATCATGCTTGGAAAGGTGGAGGGTCAGAGCAGGAGAGGAAGGCCCCAGGTGAAATGGATTGACAAAGTAACTGGGTAATGAGGGTGTGTTTGAGATGATGAGATTGACTCAGGATAGGACAGCCTTCAGAGTCACTGTAGATAGGGTTTTCTATGAGTCATAGGTGACCCAATGGCACATAATAACAACAACATAATTTTGCCATTATGTGCTGTCAAGTCGCTTGTGACACATTATAACCCTGTGTATAAGAGCCCTACACCCAGCTCTATCCTGTGCCAACTTCATGTCTCCGACATACCTACTTCCAATACTCCAATCAGTGAATCACTCCATCTTGAGGATCTTGCTCTTTTGCACTGTTCCTTCACCCTCCCACACATGATGCTCCTTCCTTCCAACATGCCCAAAGTATGTCAGACAAAGCTTCAGAATCCTAGCCTCCAAGGAGCAGCCTGGTTTCACCCTCTCCAGGACAAACCTGTTTGTTCTCCTAGCAATCCATTCTAATATCGAACATTCTTCTTCAGCACCACAGTGCAAAGGCATCAATTATCTTTCTATCATCCCTAGTCACTGTCTAGCTCTCAGACACATAGCTCGCAATTTTGAAGACTATGGCCCAGATCAGGAGCACCTTAATCTCCAGCCTGACATTGTCACAACATGAAAACAGTTTTGTCAATGGTATGAAGGCAAGAGTGAAAGAGGCCAATTCAAAGCTTAGTGATAAGAAATATCACATTTATACTCTCCCTCTTCAACCATTGATCATCTTCATGAGAAGAGCATATTTTGACTATCCTTCTTGGTCAAGGAGAAAAAGAGCATGAGAATAATTTCTAGACTTTTATTTGAGCAATGATCTAGTGATGGAAATTAATGAGTCAAAAATATGTGAAATAATTTAAAATAATGAAACAATAAAAGATTTTAAATTATTTAAATATTTAAAAACCTGTGTTCATAATATTACATTTGAGAAGTCCATCAGACATGTGTGTTGTTGTATTGTTGATTGCCATCAATTCAAGCGCAATTTATAGTGACCCTATGAACAAAATGTTTGAAGCCTTTCTATAACTACTGTCATTGATCAAAGTTCATAGTGTTTCTACAGACATATTGTTTAGGAAGTGGATGCCACTCCTGCTTCCAAATGTAAGTGTGGATGATGAAAATGAAATTCTGTATTTGTTTTTGAAGCTCACGAGAAATGTTCATATTGAAAAGATTATTTTGATTATTGTTATTGCTGTTACTGGGTGCCATCAAGTTACCTAAAACTTGTAATAACACTGTGAACACAAACAGATCTTAGTCTTAACTTATCCTGTGTCATTATTGCTATTGTTGTGGTTAGGTGCTGTCAAGACAAGTATGACCCTTGTGACCCTGTGAACAACAGATCTGTACCTTGTCCTATCCTGTGCCATCCTTACATTTCCTGACACATAAGAGGTCATTGGGGTAGTCACTATGTCTATCCACCTGCTGAAGTGTCTTCTCCTTTGCCGACACGTCAAATTTCCAAACTTCATATTCCTCTCCAAGGAATAGCCCCTCCTGACACATGCATGATGTATGTGAGGTAAAGCCTCATTATCTTTGCCTCAAAGGAACATTCTGGCTGAACCCTCTCCAAGACATATTTGTTTATTCTTTTGGCCGTCCATAGGATGTTCCATATTCTTCTACAACACCACAGCTTAAAGAAGTCAATTCTTCTGCCTTCATTTGTAATAGTCCAGCTCTCAGATGCATAGCAAGTGATCAGAAAGACCATGGTATTAATCAGACACATCTTGGTCCTCAAATTGATAGCAATACTCCTCAAAAATTTGGAGAGGTTCCTAAACTCTAGACTTTCCCAGTGCAATAGGTTTCCTGATTTCCTGACTGCAGGTACCAAGTGTGTTAATTGTGGATCCAAATAAGATGAAGGTGTTGACAGTTTGTCTCTTCTCCATCTATCAGAATGCTGCCCCTAATTAATAGAACACCTATTAAAAACATATCTAAACTTTGTCAGATCATGTTTAATTTTTTTAAGTGCCATTTGCTCAAATGCTTTGTTGTGGGTACTTAGTTTTGCTGATTAAGGTTATTACTCCACTCTAATCCTGCACAATTGGTAACCTTTTCGAGGGATTCATCCCTCCTGACAACATGATCAAAACCAAAATATATGAGATAAAATTTCACCATCCTTACTATCCAGAGCCCTCTGGCTACACTTGCAAAACAAATCTGTTTGTTGTTTTGATAGTCTGTGGTATATGTAGTACACTTCATAAAGACCACAATTTGAAGGCATCAGTTCATTTTTAGTTTTTCAATTTTCCCATTCATTTGAAGCAATTAAAAATGTCATGGTTTGGGTCAGATATGCCTTACTTTTAAAACTAGGTCCTTTGTTCGTTAGCATTTTAAAGAGGTCCTTGACATCAGACTTGCCCACTACAATCTGTCTTGTGATTTCTTAACTGTTGTTTCATGAGTGTTGATTTTGGCCCCAAAATAAAATTATTCGACAATTTCAAACTTTTCTCCTTCTATCATTGGTTATATATCTTGGTTCAACTGTAAAGATTTTGTTTTCTTGATGTTGAAGTGTAGCACATTCTGAAAATGATATTGTTTATCTTCTTCATTAAGTGCTTCAAGTTTTCTTCACTTTTCACAAGTAAATTATTGTCATCTGCATATTGAAGGTTTTCGGGACGCCTTTCTCCAAACTTGATAACATATTCTTCCAATTTCTTGCATTATTTGCTCAGTCCACATGTTGGATAGGTATAGTGAAAGTTTATGATTCTGAAACATACTTTTTCTCGTTTTAAAATGTGTGATATACTATTGTTCTCTTTATTTACTCCTCCTTGGTCCAAGCATGCACAAGTTCTGCATGAGCACAATTACGAGCTTTCTAGAATAGTGGTGAGGAATTGTGCTGTCAAACCAAGACAAGAGTTCTGAATCCACCAACTGCTCGGTAGGAGAAAGATACAATCTCCTGCAAACTCAGCTGTGAAGGCATTGGCTTATGAATTTTAAAAGGTGGATTCCTCTTGTTTTGGTTGAAGGTCATGTGTGGACTGGTTTGGTTGTTTTTATTTCACTCACAACTGTGTGTGAACTGATTGGATTTGCTGGAATTAGCTAATAGAGAGCTATTGGCTGGAAACCTCTTGTTTAAGAGCCAATTAGGGCATCAGGCAAAGCCTGGGTATTTAAAAGTTGATTGGGCCTGAGGGATACAGGCCCAAGAGCTTGGTTTTAATTGTATTTAGAATGAACTTTCTTCCAAGTGGTACAGCACTGGTCTGTCAATTTGCTCTACTGAGCTAACTTGGAGTTGCTGTGATACTGAATGCTGTGCCACTGGTACGTCAAATGCCATAATGGTAACCTTTGTAGACACTGTTTGGTAGAGCTCCCAGATTAATACTAGTTTAGAAGCAGGAGTGTCATCCACTTCCTAAACAACATGACTCTGGAAACTCTATGAACTTAGAGAAAGGACAATAGCCATAGAACAGGATTCAAGTCTTTTGTTCATAGTGCTGCTATGCGTCATGCTTGACTCAACAACACTTAACGATAACAACTCAATTTGCAGCTTCTGAAAATGCACTGGAGGCTCAGCTATGAGTCACAACAGTGAAAATTTTGCTGTTCACACATTACTTTCATACTTGTAATTGCTTAGGATGCACACAATCAAATTCCTTTGCATAGTAGATGAAACACAGGTATCTCTAGTATTCTCTCCTTTTAGTCAGTATCCATATGATAATGCGGTAATACTATTCCTAGTTCTATGACCTCTTTAACATCCACCTTGAATGTCTGGCACTACCCTGTTGATAGATTACTCTAGTCAGCTTTTAATAATGTTCTGATCATCAGGAATGCTGGGCTGTACAAGGAAGAATGTGACATCAGGATTGGAGGAAGATTCATCAACAACCTGCGTTATGGAGATTACACGACCCAGCTTGCTGAAACTGAGGACCTGAAGCGCTTGCTGTGGAAGGTCAATTACAGCAGCCTTCAAATGGATTGAAGCTCAACATCAAGAAAACAAAGGTCCTCACCACTGGGCCAATTGGAAGCATCATTATGGATGGTGAGGAGATTGAGATTGTTAACAGTTTTGCTTTGCTTGAAACCAGAAACCAGGGAATCAAGAGAATAATTGCATTGGGAAAGTCAGTTGTCAACGACATCTCCAGAGTACTGAAGAGAATCAATGTCAGGCTGGAGGCTAAGGTGTGCCTAATCAAGGCCATAGTCTTCACAATTGTATGCTATGCGCCAGAGATCTGGAAAGTGACTAGGAATGATAGAAAGAGAATGAATTCCTTTGAGGTGTGGTGCTGGAGAAGAGTGTTGAATATATCATGGACTGTTAGAAGAACAAATAACTTCACCTGGAGAGGGTAAAACTGGGCTTCTCCTTGGAGGCAAGGATTCTGATGCTTCATCTGACATACTTTGGGCATGTTGCAGGGAGGGACCAGTCCTTGAAGAGGGAGAGTCGAGGGACTGCACAAGAGAGGAAGACCTTTGATGAGATGGATCGATTCAGTGATTGGGGTAATGGGAGTAGGTGTGTCAGAGACAGTGGGGTTGACACAGGATAGAATAAGATTTAGAGCCCTTATACATAGAGTCTCTATGAGTTGCAAAAGACTTGAAGGCACATAACAACAACCACCAGATTTTCTTGTATAGATAATAATGAAATTATTTGATAGTGTCTGAATTATTTTTATTGACTTTTATAAAATGTAATTGCATTTCTTCCAGTTTCTTTCCCAGTTAGCTGTCTTATACATTTCTTGGTATCAATGCGTGAGTATATCAAGGGCTGCACCTGTTTGTTGAAACAACTAGATTTGTATTCCATTTTTGTTTGGAGGCATTTTTTTTCCTGCCAATGTTTTCAGTGTAGTTTAGACTTCTTCCTTCAGTCTCATTGCTTTTTGGTCATAGCTACTTTTTGAAATGTTTCCGTGTTGACCAATTCTTTTCGATACCTAATTCTGTCTATTCTTCTATCATATTTTGAGGATTTCTGTGTTCAATATTTTGCTCATAGAATCCTTCTGTATAGCACTTAAAAGTCTGCATATTTTTTGTCAGTTCTTTCACCTTGAGAAATGCCTAATGTGTTCTGCTCTTTTGGTTTTCTAATTTCAGATCTTTTTTCATATTTTGCTAAAATACTGTTTTCTTCTTGACCTGTCCTTTCAAATTTTCTATTAAACTCTCTTATTTCAGTATTTATTTTTGCTTCAGTTTCTCTGCATTAAAGAGCAAATTTCAGAGTCTCTCCTGGCATCCATTCTGATCTCTTCTTTCTTATATTTTTATGACCTTTTCCTTTTTTTCATGTATTATTTCACTGATGTCCTCCAACCCATGTAGTCTTTAGTTGCTAGTGTTTAATGTATCAAATTTCTTCTTGAGGTTTTTTTTAAATTCATATAAGATAACTTATGTCTTTGCTCTTGTGGACTTATTTTAAGAATAAGAAAATAGGTTATAAGCTGCGAACTCTCACTCACTCCTGTCTAGTTGATTCTGATTCCTACTGTACCATAGGACTGGTTAGGTCTTCCATATGTGGCTTTCAGCGCGGTGATTATGTACAGGATCAGATTGCTTCTTGTGGAATGTCTTTTTCCTTTCAACTATTGGTTTTCCAATTTATAGCCCAGCATTTAATTCACCACAATACTAGGGCTCCAGTGTAAGCTGAGAGTGGTCCTGAGTGAATGCTTGGATATAACAGTTGTGAAATTGTCATCATGAAGAGATATAAAATAAGAAATGAAATAGGATGGCCACATGAGATTTATGCTCAAAATTTAAAAGTAAGACCAGTAAGCACACTTTTCAGTTGTGACTTTCCTCCTGTCATATCCAACTTTAGAGTTAAAGGCAATCGTAAACTGAAAACTAGTTTTAAACATGATTAGATCTCACATGTGATTTACTGACTCTGAAAACCCACTGGATAGTCAGCTATGAGTTAGTTCTGACTCAAAGGAAACAACAACAACATTAGAGGTTTATTTGGGGGGATTTTGGGGGCTTTTTTGTTTCTTTTTTTTAAGTAGCATTAAAATAAACTACAAATCTAGTGACTTAACAGAATATAAATACACTCTTTACATGCAATTTTCTGTAGATGCAGAAAACTCTTCATATTTAAGTTCCTTTTGTGGATTCAACATTTTGGATTACTGTGATATATGATATATATATTTAAATTTGCATATAAAAATATATATAGTTACATAATAAATAATACCCCACATGCCCATCTGGGCATGAATCAGTAACTTGAAATTTTCCCTGAATTAAGTTTATAATGACAACTCTATGATGGCAATATAGAAGTTTTAACAAGGGGTTTACTTACTCAGGTGATTCTCTAGGTAGTAGCAGGGTCATAATTGAGTCTTTTCACTTCCTATGGGGAAGCAGGTATTTTTATCGCTCTGGTTGAAAAAAAAAGGTAGAATGGTGCCAAAACACCTGACCTTAAGCTCAGCCTAATAAGTATTACACAACAGTATCTTAACAAGCAAAAGTTTCCCACCAGCAAGCAGGAGCAGAGTCATATCTGGCCTACTTCCTTACAATATCTCTGTGATGGTCTTAGCAAAGAAGGATAATACATAGGAAATCACCTACTGACTTTTAAGTATTTCAATGAAAAAAGTGACATACTTTCTTTTATATTATTTTATTCAAAGTAGCAGGTCAATTCAAAAGGGTGTCATGTTTTCTTATACCATTAAGTAAAAAAGACCTTAAATATTGGTAACATCCACTAGTATATAGCATACAAAATGAATATCATGGAGGGAAAATGAAGCAGTTGAATTAACAGAATATTCAAGTCGTACATAGAGTTTTATTCTTGTTAAATGCAATTAGATCTTGTACAACTCATAGCAATCCTATGCACAATAGATCTGAAACCTATTCTATCATAGCAATCTCACAGTCTGTGATACACGCAAGCTCTTTGTTGCAGTCACTGTTAATCTGTCTGGTTAAAGGTCTTCCTCTCCTCCATAACTCTTTTCCAAGTATGATGTTCTCCTCCAAGGAACTAAAACAAAATAAATTCTACTGTAACTCACATGAGTTTGCCATGAGTTATTATCTATTTTCCCCCATGAGTTATTACTTATTTCATTGTGACTGATTTCTAGTTGTTCTAATAATGGTTGATGGATTCTGGGTTGAATTATAAAAGAAACAAGGTGGAGGAAGTTTCATTACCCAAGAAGGCTGAATACAATGAAGTTCCAAAAATGGTCTAAAACTCAGTTGGAATGATATAGTCTAGAAGAGCTTGAAACTTAAATATGGAAGACAAAAAAATTGTGATTTCTGTTCATTTCCAAAAGCAGCTGGAAAAGTACCAGAAAATGAGTGACTTTAAAAAATATATTTTATTGTTATTATTATTATTTTTGAGTTGGAATCAACCAATAGTTAAAGGTTGACATGTTGCCAAATCCAAGATAACATATTTCCAGAGCGAGTCTTCTCCAGTGCCTTCACAGAAACTAATACCTCTGTTGTTAGATTCCATCAAGTTGAGTATGACTCAGCGATCATATGAACAACACATGTGAACCCTGTCCTGTCCTGTGCCATCCTCATCATCTTTGACACCCCTTGCAGCAATCACTGGGTCAATCCATCTGGTTGAGAGTCTTCCTTTTTTTCACTAATCCTCCATCTTTCAAGCATGCTATCCATTTCTAAGGAATAAACCTCTCCTAAAAATATGCCCAAAGTAAATGAGATGAAGCTTTGTCATCTTTGCCTCCAAGAAGCACTCTGACTGCACTTTTTAAAAAACATATGTATTTGTTCTTTTGAAAGTCCACGTGATACCAAGTACTCTCCTCCAAAACCAAACTAAAAGATATCTATTTTCCTTATGCCATTCTTAAACATTTTCCAGCTTCAGATACAAAGTAAGTAATTGAAAGGACTACAACCTGAATCAGGTGCACCTTAGTCTTCAAACTAACTTTGCTGCTCCTCAATTTGGAGAGGTCCCTCACTATAGACATTTCCAATTCAGTACATATCTTCGTCTCCTGACTGCTGGTAGCAAACGTGTTGATTTGGATCCAAGTAATATTAATTCATTGACATTTTCAACCTTTTCTTTATATATCACAATATGTTGCCTATTGGTAGAGTGGTGAGAAATTAATTTTCTTGATGTAGAGATGTAATCCATACTGAGGGTTGTTGTCTTTGATCTTCTGCAACACGCGCTTCAGGTCCTCCTCACTTTCACCCAGCAAAGTTGTGTCATCTATATAATGCAGGTTGTTGATGAGTCTTAGTCTGGTTCTGACGCTACATTCTTCTTCATAAAGTCCAACTTCATGAATGAATTGCTTAGCATACAGATTGGGAAGCCAATATCTCTAGGAAATTATTTCTTGTCACTTTAAGCAACTGATATCCCCAAATGTTCTTTAGCTTCTAGGCACATATCAAATGTCTGTCCTTTCCTCTATCTTTCTTTCTGAACCTTTACTCTTTTATAAAGATAATGTTTATCTGGGAACAGAGTGCGCCCACTCCAGTCTGATCACATGTTAACTAAACTGATAACATTTTCAACAAGGTCACATTCACATGTACCAGTGGTTAGGATTCTGACATGTCTTTATGAGAGAAGTAATTTGATCATAACTGCAATAATTTCAAATCTTGTTGTTAGACTATGTGAATATGTGTGTGTCCAGGCCCTTTCTGCATTCTCAGGCCAGTTACAAATAGAATTTCTCTGAAATATACTTCCATATCTGAGAAATTTTACCACATAAAGTTGTTATGAGCATTAAATGAGTTCAAGTACTTAGAAGAGTGGCTGACCCATTACTTTTGGTATTACTTTTAATACTTTTCTTTTATTACTATAAATTTCTTTCCTTATCTCTTTTTAGTAACTAGACATCTCATCATATCATTGAATAATAGATATAATTATGTTTATCTCTTTTCTTAACTTCAATGAGCTGCTTCTACAAGCATTAGAATTATGAATATTTTACTGTGGGCTTAAAAGTCTTAATTAAATTGTTGAGTATTCTATTCTAAGTTTAATTTTTTATATAAAATCCAAGAAAAGGTACCATATATTATTTTACAACATTAAAAAAATTGATACCTGAGTAATATGGTTAATTTGATCCTGTAAATGTTTCTCTAATTGTCTACCAATTCCATAAATGTACTTAATAGAGAATAACTCAATTTTTAGATTAAACAAAAGCAAGAATAGTATTATATGGATATCTCTAAAGAAGATAATTTGTTTGTGCATCAAAATTAAGGTAAAAGACTTTTTAAAAATCATTTATCCTTTTACATTTCTTGAAAATGCTTTTGTTGTTAGGTCCATTTGATCTGGCTTAGCCTCTTCACAACCCTATGATACAGAATGAAACACTACTTGTTCCTGAGCCATCCTCACAAGCACTGCTATATTTAAGCTCTTTGTTGAAGTCACTGGGTCAAGCCTTCTTATTGAGATTTTCTCTCTTTTTCCTCACCCTCTATTTTCCAAGAAAGATCTCCTCCTACAAAGAATTACCCTTTCAGATGAAAGTATATGAGAACAATTTACCATTCTTCTAAGGAGAATTTTATTTATACTTTCCCCCCCAAGAACTATATGCTTGTCCTTCTTACAGGCCTTAGTATATCCAGAATTCTTTGCCAGTCAAGATATAGTCTGATTTTTCAAAATCATTTTCCTAGTATATTAACTTGAATGTCTACCACGTGATTTAGGCAGAAACATTCAAACCAGAGTTGTAAATGACTAATGATAGAATTGATCATTTTCCCATACTGACAAGTTACAGTGAGCAGGTTAACTATGATAAAAGGGGGAACCATGTTATTAACATCAAAGAAGAATCAGAGAATGGAGCACAAGTAGTTTTGACCAGAAATTCCTACACAAGGCAGACTGAGACTTAAGTAAGAATAGCTGCAATGGAGAATCAGAGACTGGCTTGAGCCAAAGCTGACCTGGGATCTTTGTCCTGTGGTTATAGAAGTAGAGATCTTTGCCTAAGCTTACTGGAGGACTGGAGAGCAGAAAGCCATAATTGGCATGACTAATAAGATAGCTTTGTAACATTGGCTGAAAGTCTCAGGGTTGAAGGCCAAAGGGTCTTTGAGCATTCTTGATAAGTTGCCCTGACTGAGAAGTTGTAGCCTGTTGTGAACCTTGATTATAACCTGTTAGCTTCCCTAATAGACCTCATAAGTGAAATTATAGTCTTGTGAATATGGTTTTGTGTAGCCATTACAATGGATTTTACTGGCCCAGTAATACAGCAGTGAAAATAGAAATAAATGTGGGATTGAGATTGTTAACAGCTTTAGTTTGCTTGGCTTCATAATCAACACTCTTGGTACCAGCAACCAAGAACTTTTTTTTTAATATTTATTTAAATTGATTATTAATTTCCGTAAAAATTTACAGAGACTTTGGATTTCCATTCCTTCATTGTTGTACTTTTCTCCCCTCTCAACCCTCCTCCCTAGTACACTACCCTCTTGAAAAAGTAAAAGAAAAATTCTTTCATTGTTTTACAAACCCTCCTCCCAGGTCCACTTCACCATGTATCGATCACTCTAGATTCCTGTCATGACAAACATACCTTATCACATATCCCTTTTAAACAGTTTTCTCCCTCATATGTTTCAATGCAATATACATTGTTGAACCCATCTTTCTCAGTCTCTCCCCAACCCCAAGGTCAGTCCTGTTTTACAACAGTGGCACCATGCATTATTTGTCCTTTTGTGACTGAGATACTTCACTCAGCAGAATGTCCTCTAGAGTTGCCCATTTTGAATAATATTGCATGAGTTCCTTGTTTTTCAAAGCAGCATAGTATTCTATTGTGTGAATATACCACAGCTTTTCTATTCATTCATTTGTTGATAGGCACTTAGGTTGTTTCCAACTCCTTGATATTATGAACAAAGCTGCAATAAAGATGGGTGTGCATATATCTGTTTGGATGTCAGTTATGGTTTATTTGGAGTATGTTCCCAGTAGTGGAATTGCTGGGTCAAATGGTATCTCTGTTTGCAACTTTTTGAGAATGCGCCATACCACCTTCCACAGTGGTTGCACCATTTTATACTCCCACCAACAGTGAATAAGGGTTCCAGTCTCTCCACAACCTCGCCAGCATTTGTTGCTTGCTGTTCTGTTAAATTTTGCAATTCTGACTGGGCTGAGATGGCATCTCATAGTTGTTTTAATTTGCATCTCTCTTAGAGCTAGGGATTTTGAACATTTCTTCATGTACTTGTTGGCCATCTGAATTTCTTCTTCAGTGAAGTGTCTGCTCATATCCTGTGCCCATTTTTCTACTGGATTATCTTGTTGCGGTGCTCAAGTATTTTATAAATTCTGGATAAAAGTCCCTTATCTGATATATCATTACCAAATACTTTTTCCCAGTCAGTGTCTTCCCTTTTTAACCTGTTGGAGAAGTTTTCGGATGTGCATAGGGATTTGATTCTTAGAAGTTCCCATTCATCTACTTTATCTTCTCCTGGTTGTAGGTTTTTCAGGATACTTGGAAGACTCTTTGTGTTGTGGATTAGGGCTTCTAGCATTGTTCCTAGCTTTTCTTTAATGAAGTTTATAGTCCTTGGTTTTAGTCCTAGGTCTATGATCCACCTTGAGTTGTTTTTTTTTTATATGGAGTGAGGTGTGGATCTTGCTTGAGTCTTTTGCAGATACTTTTCCAATTTTGCCAACAACATTTGTTTAAAAAGGCTGTCGTTTCCCCACTTAACTGATTTCATCTCCCTGCCAAAAATCAGTTGACCATAGATAGATGGGCTGATCTTTGGGTTCTCAATTCTATTCCATTGGTCCATGTGTCTGTCATTGTACTGGTACCATGCTGTCTTGACCACCACGGCAGTGTAGTAGGATTTGAAATCAGGGAGTGAGATGCCTAATAAGTGAGATACCTAATAAGCTTTGCTTATTCAGGGATTCTTTCCATTCCAAACGAAACTGGAGATTGCCTTTTCCATCTCGTTAAAGAATGGGATTGGTATTTGTATTGGGATTGCATTAAACGTGAAAATTGTCCTTGGTAGTATTGCCATTTTTACAATATTGAGTCTTCCTATCCATGAGCAAGGGATATTCTTCCACTTCTCAAGGTCTCTTTTTGCTTCTTGTAGTAATGTTTTATAATGGCAACCAAGAAATTAGAAGAAAAACTGCATTGGGCGAGTCTGCTGTCAGAGACCTCTCCAAAGTACTGAAGAGCAATAATGTCATTCTGGAGATTAAGGTGTGCCTGATCAGGGCATAGTCTTTGTAGTTACAAGTACTGAAGAGCAATAATGTCATTCTGGAGATTAAGGTGTGCCTGATCATGGCATAGTCTTTGTAGTTACTTGCTATGCATCAGAGAGCTGGACAACGATTAGAAATGAGTGAAGGAAAATTGAAGCCTTTGAGCTGTGGGACTGGAGAAGAGTATTGAACATACCATGGGTTGCTAAGAGAACAAACAGGTCCATCCTAGAATGGGTAAAACCAGGCTGTTCCTTGGAGGCAAGGATTATAAAGCTTCATCTGACCTACTTTGGACGTGTTGCAAGGAGGGACCAGTCCTTGGAGAGGGACATCATGCTTGGGAGGGTGGAGGGACAGTGCAGAAGAGGAAGACCCTCAATGAGATGGGTTGATTCAGTGACTGGGGTAATGGGGGTAGGTGTGTCAGAGACAATAAGATTGGCACAGGATAGAGCAGGGTTTAGGGACTTCGTTGCTATGAGTTGCATATAACAACAACACGGAGATATAGCTGAATTTATCAAAATAGGCTTATGACTGTGAATGTTGTTAATGAGGAGAGTTCTCCTTTATAAAGACAGACTCAGAAACTGTCATGCCATCCCATACTTTTTATACTAATGTGTGTGGTCTATGTCTATTCATATGGTGACACACAGAATATATGTTCTTACCCAAAACCAGTGGCAATGCACCATTGTTTGATGAATTCATCCTTGTTCTTCTTTCTTCATTGTTTAATTTTTACATGTACTTGAGGTTATTTATGTCAGAAATATCTTGGTCTTCAAAATGATATGATTTTTAATGCTTTAAAGAGGTCTTTAACAAAAAATCTGCCCAATGAAATTCAATACATGATTACTACTGCTTCCATGAGAATATTTATAGTAGATCTAAGTAAAATGACATATTTTACAATTTTATTATTTTCTCAATTTGTAATGAGGTTACTTATTGGTCCTGTTGAGATAATTCTTCTTTGCTTTGTGCTGTTAATGCAATTAATATTAAAGACTGTTGTCACTGATCTCCAGCAGTAAGTCCTTTTCAAGTCCTCTTCACTTTGAGTAAACAAAGCTGTGTCATCTAAACATGGCAGGATTTGACCTAATGTCAAATTATTAATTAAGCTCAGCTTTTGTAATTATTTGCTCAGCATACAGATTGAATAAGTGTTGTGACTGGATAAAATCCTGATGGACATCTTTCTTGATTTTAAAGTTCACAATATCCTCTACTTCTGTTTAAATGATGACCTCATAGCCTATGGACAGGTTCCTTAGGACTACAGTGAAGTGTTCTGGAATTTCCGTTCTTTCCATAGTTATCTATATTTTTTTTAATGAGCCTCCAAGTTTAATGACTCAATATAGTCAATAAATCACACACAAAGACCTCTTTGGTGGTGTATTTTAGTTCAGGTTTTAATGACATGATACTTATATTGCAGATATGAGTATTTTTGAACTTAACAAAACCACTAAATTTGAGACATTCACAATGTTATGCAAGTTTCATCTCTCTCTAATAAATGTTTTTCACCATTAATCTGGTTTTTGAGGTTATAAATTATGGGAGGATTCTGTCCAGAGTAATTTAGAGATAAAAGCATGAAAACATATAGATTTTATAGCATGCAGTAACCATATTACTATTAACTAGTATCATATATTGAGCATTTAAAGAGTGAAAATTTATTCAATTATTTCATGCAAAATTATCAATAATTGACTTTCCTTAACATATAGTAGACTGCGGGGGGTGTTTTTGTTTGTTTTCCTGGGTTTTTTAAATATAAACTTTTTATTTTACAATGATTTGCTCACAAAATTCATATATCTTGTTTTTCTTTTCTTATTTTTTATACCTTGTTTTACACAGCCTGCTTTTTAAACATATATTAGCACATACAAGAACTGACCCAGTAGTATTTTTCAATTGGAAAATTGTACAATGAATACCAAAGAAGATCTTTGAATTGTCAGGTGTTCAAATTGTCAGGTATTGACTATATAGTGGATTGCCATAAAAGCATATCGGTCTGTACTGAATAAAGTGAAACCAGAGCAACCTGTAGAGGAAAAGATAATGAATCTTGGTTCTACATACTTTGCATATGTTATCAAGAGATCCAGTTCTTGCAAGGGGAAGTTAGTTTGGAATGCAGACTTAGAGGAAAAGAAGAAGACTTTCAATAAGCTAGATTAACATAGTGACTACAACAAAGGATTTAAGTATTGTAGAAATTATGAAGATAGCAAAGCATTGGGCAGGGTCACTAGGTGAACTAGGTAAAGTTACTATGAATAAGAACAGATTCAAAGGCATCTCACATCAATAAGCACATATTTTTAGGTGACTATTAAAGTTGGAAAGTTGAAAGTTCTGTGTTCATACAATAAATGGAACACTAAGTGATAGATACAGTTGCAATATAATTCTTCAGTTTTAGTTTATTTTTTACTTTTATATATGGGCTCAAATTAGACTTCTTTATAGCTCAATTGTTTTGCTCTATGAAATTCTGAATAGCTGTAATTCTTAAGGGAAAATGCAGTTTTGATAGAATTTATTATTTCCTGAGAATTATTAAAATGTTCTCTCACAGTATACCAGTTTATGTCAAGGTACTTCCTATAGAGAGCTTGAATTCTCATTAGTACTCCACTGCTAACCTCAATGATACTTACCTTATTTGCAAAATTTCATCCTTTCTATGCTAGAAATGACAATTTGAAGAGAGATGGCACATGTTCATCACAAAATAAAACCACCAAAAAAACATGAAACAAAGAAACAAGATCTATCCTGAAATAACATGCTGTCAGTGACAGGATAATATCTATCTATCTCTGTCTCTTTCTCTATCTATCTATCTATCTATCTATCTATCTATCTATCTATCTAAGACCTGTTGAAATGATGTAGCAACCACTGAAGTAAAAGATGAAGAAATGAGTGATCTCTACAAACTTCTGTAGTACAAAATTGTTCAAACTCTCAATAATACCTAATGATTACAGTGCAAAAGTTATAAACAAAAAATAACTAGTAGTTGGAAAATGTGACCTTAGAAATGAAGTCAGAGATTCTGTTTTAGAGCTTTGGATGATTCAATTTTATATGATGCTTTATAAATATAATTTGCAATATAATTTGTTCATTTCAAATATCTTTTTTAGTAAAACTTAAATGAATTATTTAAAATCCTATGGATAACAGTGGAGTATAATATGACATAGTGCTAATTCTTAGGTTGTTGCTGTTAAAAGCCATTGAGCCAAATATATATTTAGTGACCCTATGAGCAAAGACCTGAACCCTGTCCTGTGTCATCCTTATCATCTCTGGTATACTTGATAACATTGGTGTAGCCGCTGTGTCAATACTTCTAATTAAGGGTCTTCTTCTCTTTTGCTGACCCTCCACCATTCCAAGCATGGAGTCCTTTTCCAAGGAATAGCCTTTCCGAACTACATAGTAAAACTATTAAAGTTAAAGTGTCACCTTCCTAGCCTCTCAGAAGCAGTCATTCTAGCTGCACTTTCTCGAAGATATGTCTGTTTGTTCTTTTGGAAGTCCATTGGATACTGAATACTCTTCTCCAGCACTACAATTCAAAGACATTGATTCTTCTGTCATCTTTATTTTCTAGCTCACAGATGTATAGCAAGTGTCTGAAAAGATCATGGCTTAAATTAGGTGCATCTTAGTCTAGAAGCAGTAAAAAGAAAAAATATAAATGAAGTGCATCCTGAAATAGAATCTATATTATTTATTCAAATTGACTATGTATCCAGAAGATAACAGTAGAGAAGCTCCATACTACAACTTAGAACAAGGTCAGGGGACTGACTCTGTACAGACAATTAACTTTTTGTTGTTGTTGTTATGTGCCGTCCAGTCGTTTGTGACTCATAGTGACCCTATGTACAACAGCCTTATAAACTGCTCTATCCTGTGCCAATCACACTGCCTCTGATACCCCATTCCGATTACCCCAGTCACTGAATCAATCCTTCTCATAGAGGGTCTTCCCCTCCTGCGCTGTCCCTCTACCCTCCCAAGCATGATGTCCCTCTCCAAGGACCTGTCCCTCCTTGCAACATGCCCAAAGTATGTCAGATGAAGCCCCAGAATCCTTGCCTCCAAGGAGTAGCTTGGTTTAACTCTCTCCAGAATGTATGTGTTTGTTTTCTTGGCAGTCCATGGTACATTCAGTACTCTTCTCCAGCACCACAGCTCAAAGCCATCGATTCTCCTTCTGTCCTCCCTAGTCATTGTCCAACTTTCTGATGCATAACAAGTGATTGCAAAGACCATGGTCTGTATCAGGCACACCTTAGTCTCCAGAGAGACACTTACATTCATATTAAAAATAAGTGTGAAAAAATGTCTAACTATGCTCTTGAGCTGTCTTGCCTAAAGTTAGAAATCATCTTGTCTGGATTCCAAGATGGCGGCAGTGGAGAAAGCAGTATGAGGAGCTGAAGGAGCAGCAAGCTGTATAGAAACAGGTCACTAGAAAGACCATTACGGCACACAGTGATCAAAGTGGCGTAATGTGGACAGTAGGAATTTGAGTCAGAACTTTTATTAAAATAATTCATTTGGAAACTACAGGAGCATTGATTCACACTGTGGGCTCTGGCCAAAGCTGAAAGCTTCCAGATGGGCTGTTGCAGGACCCATCCACCAGGAGAAAGAAGGTTAACAAGAAATTGACTGAGTTCTCTTAAACCTTACTAGGAGTGAGTGGGTCTGCTGCAATTTGACTGAATTTACTTGTGCCCCCGCCAACCACCCAGGATCAGGTAGGCTGGAAAGAATTTAACTGAGCTTTCTTGGGCACTGCTGACTGCCCAGGAGAGCACCTAGGAGTGAGCAGGCAGGTGGGAATTTGAATGAGCTTCTGTGGACAACGCAGATCAGCCAGAGTTGAGTGGGTCAGTGCGAACTTGACTGAGATTTTTTTTGGTCTCATTGGACCAGGGCCCTGCTGGGGCAGGGATTACTGAGTGAGGGCACCTGGGTAAGGGCCACTGGACAGGGACCACTGAGACAGAGCCACTGGGTGGGAGATGAACAACTGGAATTTGAGTAGGGACCCCACTTGTGAGAAACCCCAGACAGCTAAAATCTGAGTGAGGTCCCAGCAAGTAGTTCCCCCCAACTGTGCCCACCCCCCAATTTGGCTCCACATCTGTGCCTACACATCCATTCAGTTAACTTGCATTTAACCTGGAGCATCTTAATCTGATTTAGCTATAAGAGGCTGCTCTCACAGGCCCTGAACTGAACTTTCCCTTGAGTCAGAAGTTCAGAGAAAAACAGGTGAGGTAGCTGCCCAGCTGATTTCTAGACTATTGACTTCATATCAAGTACCTAACAACGTCTTGAAGAAAGCAAGCTTTTTCACACACTACACAAGCACAAAGCAAGATGTCACCCCCTAAAGGAGACACAATATCAATGGATTTCCTGAAGCCAGAAAGTATGATGGAACTTTCTGACACAGCATTTAAAAGAAAAATGACTGAATATTTTCAAAGGATGAAAGACAAACTTGAAGAATTATAGGACACTGCAAGCAAAACTAAGGCGGAGCTTAAAAAAAAAAATGAAAAAACCCAAAACAACTAACAATCCAGAACAGTGCAGATAAAACAAAGAAGGCATTAGCAGCACTGGAAAAACAAAAACCCGTGATCCAAAATATGAGATCCAGTGTTTCAGATGTTGTCAACATGATGGAGGGACAATGAGCAGAATTGAAGAGATGCAACACAGAACCAGTGAAATAGAAGGTAGAATTATCTCCACTGATCTACTAGACCAAAAAGCAGAATCAAAAAGGAAGGAAAAAGAAGAAAACCTAAGAATAATGTGGGACACTATCAAGAGAAATGACATGAACATCATTGGAACCGCAGAACAGGAAGAAGCAAATAAAGGCACCAAAAATGTTGTGGGAAAATCAGTAGAGGAAAACGTCCCAAGCATAATGAAGAATGAGAGAATATATATTCAAGAAGCTGAGTGAGCACCATATAGAATAGACCCCAAAAGAAAAACACCAAGGCATATCATAGTTCAACTTGCCAGAACCAAAGATAAAGAGAGAATTCTGAGAGCAGTGAAGGAGAAACAAAGAGTAACCTATAAGGGAGAGCAGACAAAATTAAGTGCCGATTTCTGAGCAAAAACCATGTGAGCAAGATAAGAGTGGATAGACATATATCAAACACTCAAAGAACACAACTGTCAACCAAGAATACCATACGCAGCAAAATTATCCATCAACTATGAAGGGGTGATCAAGATATTCCCAGAGAAATAGAACCTAAGGAAGTTTGTTAAAACAAGACCAATGTTTCAGGAAACACTGGGAGATGTCCTTCTTTCATAGGTGCCATTGAAAGCAGCATGGACCAAAGTAAATGATAACAACACCAAAACAAACAAAACAAAACAAAAAACCCATAACAAAATGATAGCAATAAAACCCTGCCTTTCAATAATCACACTGAAAGTTAATGGTTTGAATGCACCACTGAAGAAGAGTAGCAGATTGGATAAAAAAAAAAAAATCCATCAATATGCTGTCTAAAAATGACACACCTGAAAATGAAGATAAAGAAAGACTAAAAATAAAAGGATGGGGAAAAATATTCTAAGCAAATGGCAACCAGAAAACAACAACAACAACAACAAATAAAAACAGGAGAAACTATATTAATCTCCAGTAAAATAAATTTCAATGCAGAAACCATCACAACGGACAAGTAGTCACTACATAATGCTTAAAGGGTCAATAGAGCAAGAGAACATAACAATAATGAATATCTATGCATCAAATGAAAGACCTCCAAAATATATAAAATAAACATTAATATAGTAGTTGAAGACATCAACAAACCCCTCTCAAGAATAGATAGAACTACTAGAAATATGCTCAAGAATTAACAAATATACTCAAGAATTAAACCACACAATAAGTCAACTTAACCTCATAGATTTTTATAGGTTAATGCCCCCCCAAAAAAACACAGTACACCTTCTTCTCTAATGTGCATGGTACATTTTCCAGAAAAGATCACATTTTAGGTCACAAGGCAAGCATCAATATATTAAAAAACATAAATATATTACAAAGCATTTCCTCAGACCACAGTGCTACAATATCAGAAAGTAATAACAAGAGTATAAAGGAGAAAAAAAAATAGATTTGGAAGCTGAACAACACCTTGCTTGAACATGAGTTGGTACTAGAAGGAATAAAAAAATGGAACTGAAAAGTTTCTTGAAACAAATGACAATGACTTACCTAAACCTCTGGGAAACAGCCAAAGTAGTAATCAGAGGTCAATTTATAGAAAGAAGCCAAAAGGCAGGAAACAAAAAAATGACCATTGACTCTCTAACCCAACAGCTCCAACAAATTGAAGAAGAACAGCAAGAAAACCCAACACCCTCTAAGAAAACAGAAATTCTAAAAATTGGAACAGAAATAAATAGAAAATAAAAAAAAACAACAATTGAAACCATCAACAAAACAAGGAGTTGGTGTTTTGAAAAGGTCAATAAAATCAACAAACCACTAGCAAATCTAACAATTAATAAGAAGGAAAAGACACAATAATCTTAATAAGAGATGAAATGGACAATGTCACAACAGAACCAACTAAAATAAAAAGGCTTACATTGGAATATTGTGGAAAATTATACTCAAACAGAGATGAAAACATGGAAGAAATGAGCAAATACTTAGAAATTTACAACGTCCCTAAACTGACACCAATAATAAATTGAACACCTGAACAGACCCAATACCAAGGAAGAAATAGAACAGGTAATAAAACAACTTCCAGCCAAAAACATCCTGGACCAGATGGTTTTACAAGTGAATTTTATCAAACATTCAGAGAAGACCTGTCACTAGTTCTACATAGACTATTTCAGAAAATAGATAGAAAATGATGGAATTCTCCCAAACTCTTTCTATGAAGAAAACATGTCGTTGATACCAAAGCCGGGTAAAGATACCATTAAAATAGAAAACTATAGGCCAATATCTCTCATGAACATAGATGCAAAAATCCTCAATAAAATCTTGGCCAATTGGATCCAATGATAAATCAAAAAATAATTCACCATGACCAAGTAGGATTAGCAGGTATGCAACAATGGTTCAAAATAAGAAAAACAATCAATATAATTTATCACATTAGCGAAACAAAGAACAAGAACTACATGATCCTATCAATTGATGCAGAAAAAATCCTTGACAAAAATCCAACACCCTTTCCTGATTAAAACCTCCAAGTAGGTGAATTGAAATATTGACTGCGGCAACTGGCTCTTGAGTGTCAGGAAATGTAAAGATGGCACAGGATAGAACAGGGTTCAAATCTTTTATTCATAGTGTCGCTATGAGTCATGTTCAACTAGACAACATGTAACAACAACCACTTATGGTCAACTGATTTTTGACAAGGAGATGAAATCAGTTAAGTGGAGAAATAAAGGATTCTTTAACAAATAGTATTGACAAAATTGAAAAACTATCTGTAGAAAACTCAATTAAGACCCACACCTCACATCATATACAAAAAAACAACTAAGTGAATCAAGGACCTAGGTCTAAAACATTATCAGAGAAAACCTTGGAAGAATTCTAGAAGTCCTAATCCACCACATGAACAGTCTTCCAAGCATCCTGAAAAATCTACAATCAGGAGAGAGTAAAATAGATGAATGGAACCTTCCAAGAATCAACTCCCTATGCACAAAAAACCTTCTCCAACCGGGTAAACAGGAAAGCCACAGACTAGGAAAAAATATTTGGTAGTGACATGTCTGATAAGGGACTTATATACGGTATTTATTGAAAACTCCAGGACAAGATAAAGGTAAACAATTCAATTGCAAAATGGTCACCACAGAATATGAACAGACACATCACCAAAGAAGGCATTTCTTTAGATGGTGAACAAACACATGAAGGAATGTTCAAAATCTGTAGCTATCATAGAGATGCAAATCAAAACAACTATGAGATAACATCTCACTCCAGTAACAATAGCAAAGTTCAACAGAAAAGCAAACAACAAATGCTGATGAAGTTGTGGAAAAATTGGAACTCTTATTCACTACTGGTGGGAATAGAAAATGGTTTAACTCCTAAAAAGGTAGAAATAGAAATATCATTTGACCCAGTAGTTTCACAACTGGGAATATACCCTGAAGAAACCATAACTGTCACCCAAACAGATATAAGCACATCTATATTTGCTGTTGTGTTGTTCACAGTAGCAAAGAGAAGGAAGCAACCCAAGTGCCCACCAACTAATGAATGGATAGAAAAGCTGTGGTATATTCATGTAATAGAATACTATGCATTACTGAAAAACAAGAAACTCATAAAATATAATGCAAAATGAGTGACCCCGGAGGACAGACACTATGCTGAGTGAAATGTCTCAGTCACAAAGGGATGAATACTGCATAATTGTTATAAAATAGAACTGATATTGGTGTGGGTGGGGAAAGTCAGAAAAGAAGGAATAAATAATGAACACTGCATTGTAACAGATGAAGGAAAGAACTGTTTAAAAGGAGTATATGATTAGCATTATTTGCATGACAACAGTCCAGAAAAAGAGGTGCATAGAAAAGTGGACTGGGGTGGGAAAGGGAAGAAATTGTGCAACAATGAAGGAATTTTTTTCAAAGAGAAAAGTGAACTGGGGCAGAGGTAGGGAGGACAATGTGCAATTTTTAATGAATACAAGTCCAAGTTATCTGTAAACGTCCATTACTATTAGAATTAAAAAAATTGAGGAAAAATGTACTACTGACCAATCCAACCAAAGCTTTATGAATTTGAGCTTGTCTAGTCATGAGAAAGTGGAGGGTCACTGAAAGAGATGAAGATCCTTGACTATGTGGATTGACACAGTGACTGTGGCAATGGTCTTGAGTGTGTCAGAAATTGTAAGAATTACATAGGAGAGGACAGTGTTCACTTCAGTTGTTCATGAGGTTGCTATGATCATGCTCCACTTGACAGGACCTAACAATAGTCGTGATGTTGTCTTGGATGAGGTATCTTACTCTCATTTTGGATAATGGTCCATATGTCTGAGATGAGTAGGTAAGGCCAGAATTATTATAGTTAATAAGCAATAAAACAAAATACAAATCAGTCCACTAATATGTGTTTTCTTTTCCTATGAGTAGAGATAGTACACTACTTAGTTGATTCTGAATCATGATGACATAATATGTAACAGAGTAACATGGTACTCTATAAGGTTTACAGTGACTGACTATTTGGAAATGGATCATCAGGAATTTCTTACTCTGGGTAGACTTGAACTTTCAATATTTAGATTAGCAGCCTATCATGTTAACTTTTTGAACCATGAGTAGAAAAAACGGCAATGGAATTTTTAAAATTATTCTTTAATCTCAAGTGATTAAACCTTAAAAAGCTAAATCGTGTACTTTATGATTATACTTAAGTTCAAATTTCCCATGAAGATGTTAAAATTAGTTTCACTCACTATTAGCTAATTGCATTTTCTTCATTTTTTTTGGATACCTGTCCTATATACTGTGTTTATGTTGCCAAGAAAGATCAGTCCTGGGAAAAGGATGTAATTCTTGGAAGGGTACAGGGACAGTGCAGGTAAGGAAGACCTTGGATGAGACGGATTGACACAGTTACTGGGGTTATGGACGTCTGTGTGTCAGCAGTCTTGGTACCAACATCCAGGAAATCAAAAGATTAATTACATGGCAAAAGTCTGTCAGGAACCTCTCCAGAGTACTGAGCAACAAGGATGTCAGTCAGGAAAATAAGGAAACTAAGGCATGCCTGATCCAGGCCATAGTCTTTGCAATCACTTGCTATGCCACAGAAAGCTGGACAATGACTGGGGATTATAGAAAGAATTGATGCCTTTGAGCTGTGGTGCTGGAGAAGATTGGCAGGAGTACCACTGGACCAGGTAGATTGACATGGTGACTGCTGCAGTGGGTTCATATGTGTCAGGATGTGTGAGGATGGCACAGAATAGGACAGAGTTCAGATATTTTGTTCACAGGGTCTTTATGAGTCATGCCCAACTACATGGCACAGAAAACAAGAAGAAACCAGGAGAACAAACAAATTTGTCCTAGAGAGGGTAAAATCAGGCTGCTTCTTGGAGGTAAGGATTCTGAAGTTTTGTCTGACATACTTTGGGTAAGTTGCAAGGAGGGAACCAATCCCTTGAGAGGGACATCATGCTTGAAAGGGTGGAGAGACGGTTCAAGAGAGGAAGATCCTAGATTAGATTAATTTATTCAGTGACTAGTGTAATAGGGGTAAATGTGTCAGAGACAATAAGATTGGCACAGGATAGAGCATGGTTAAGAGCGATTGTACAGAGTTGCTATGAGTCACAAGCGACACGACAGCACCTAACAACAATAATATTAATATGACCTACTCAATATCGTAAAATTATTATTATTAACATGTATATCTACATCTCTGTCAGCATCTGTACGTCTGTTTATTGATTTATTGTATTTATTTTGCCATCATATTTTTATCCATATATTATCACATTTTACTCCTTTTTTGCATAGGGAAAATAATTTTAAAAACTAATCTGTTTTTACGAACTATGCTTCCTTATTTTCCATTCTATCTTCATCCCATATCTACTACTACAATGAATTCTTTCATCAAGGAAACCTATAATTTCACTCTTGGCTGATGTTGTTTTCAAATACATATATTGCTTGGTGTTTCAGAAGAATTTAGCATAAATACTACTTATTTTGTTAAACACAGTGTTGGGGGTTTTTTTGTTCTTTTTTTCCTTATAACATTATTTTCTTCTATATTGTTGACTAGTCTATCTCACTGTCTGTTGCTGAATCTTCTTTTGGATTTTACTCTAAACTTTTGAGTAGTCCAGTGCTTAGTCAGTACTTTCATCTCTTTTGTTGCTGTTTTAAAATTTTTATTGGTTTGTATATAATTATTTATAGCACATTTAATACATGCACTTCAATTTTTTACATCATTTTAATGTACATTATATTTTATATAATTAATTACCATTAACCTATGCCTAACATCACCACATATTTTCAAGGCCCCATTCGAGCCATCCCATTAATTCATCCCCTACACACACTCAATATCTACTATCCCAGTGATTTTCCTTCTACTCCTTTTTCTGTCCTCTTCTTCTGCTTTTGATAATTTAATCTTGCTCAGTCATCCTTCTGTTTTCACTATCATTGTCTTATGTATTTTTTTTTCTTATGTGACTGAGTTATTTTACTCAGAATGATATTATCCAAATTATTGAGAAGTAATGATGTTAGTTTGAGGACTAATGTATATCTGATTCAGGCCATTGTCTTTCCAATTACTTGCTATGCAGCGGAGAGCTGCACAATCAATAAGGGTAACAGAAAAAGACTTGACACCTTTGAGCTATGCGGTTGGAGAAGAGCTCTGAGCATACCATGGATGATCAAGAGAACAAAACACATATATTTCGGAGAGAAGCAGCCAGGGTGCTCTTAGAAGACAAGAATGATGAGGCTTTGCCTCACATACTTTGGGCATGTTGCTAGGAGGAGTTGTTCTTTGAGACGGACATGATGCTGGGAAGGGTGGAGCGCTGTAAAGGAGAGGAAGACCCTCAACCAGTGGATTAACCTGGTGGGTGCTGTAATGTGCTCTTGTTTGTCAGGAAGTGTGAGGATGGTGCAGGATAGAATAGGGTTCAGATCTTTTGTTCATAAGGTTGCTATGAGTTGTACTGGAGTCGACAGCACCTAACAACAAGAACAGTGTTCTTTAGAGTCTCCCATATTATATAATATTTCACTAAATCATTGTTCTCTATTATTCCATTGAGTGGATGCACCACCAATAATCAATTTATCCATTTGTTGATGGACATTTGGGCTGTTTTTGTTTTCTTGCTGTTGTGAGTAGTGCTGCTATGAACATAGGTATTCAAATCTCTATTTGTGACTCATTTCTGGTTTCCTTGGTACATATTCCTAGTAATGGAATAGTTGTGTCATGTGGGATTTGTGTGTTCAGCTTTTCTAAGTGCCTTCCATGTACAATCCTACCAGTGCATAAGAGTCCCAAAAGGAGGTCATTAAGGTGGCCAAATTAATGAGAAGATGTTAAAACTCCCTAGCAATTAGATAGACATGAGTTGAAACAATAAAGAGATGTCATAGCCTACCTAGTAGTAAAGTTTAACAACACAACAAACAATAATATCATAAAGGATGTGGAGAGATTAAAACTGTACACCTCTGTATGCTGAGTTTCCTGGACAAAGATTAAAAAGTAAATAAATAAAAAAAATTATGATTAGTTGAGTTCTTTTTAGTCTTAGGTGGAAATCATCCTTCTTAAAAGGTATTCTTTTTTTTTTTGTTGGTTTTATTTTAGCACCTACCACTAGCCTTAAGAAAAATTTTAAGTGCAACAGTGAATGAATGGAAACCCTAAGTCTCTGTAAACTTTCATTAAAATTAATTAAAAAAAAAACAAAAAAAAAAACAAAAAAAAACTGTACACCTCTATCCTCTGTGAGCATTTTTATGGCTCTAAATTCCATCCATTTTCCAAAAATTTAATGTTTGTTTTTAGTCCTGTTTACCAGAGTTCTAAAAACATAGCTACAATAACTTAACATCTCCATTTAGATAACTAATGTAGCCGTTATGTATCTTTGAGTCAGAACTGTCTAAGATTCGTCAATGAATTTTCAGAGGCAGTGACTCACCTGGGAATGGTTACCCAGCAGAGCAGCTGTCAGATTCAAGACACATGCCTGTGACTTGGTAGCACAACGCTTTACGAATAAGCCACCAGACCTCTCTCAGATGTGTAATGGGTATATACAATTAAAGACATTCTGACAGAGATTATGACTTTATTACTTGATATTGTACTTTCAGATGCTTTCTCATTTCTGTAAATAACATCAAAATTAACTTTGTTGCTTGTTTTTATAATTTCTTTATCCTTTTATTTGGAAAATATTTTTCATTCTACTGCCAAAATACAGTATAAATGCTCACACGTTTGTCCTCATTGAAATACCAAATTTCTTGACCAGCCATAATTCTGTCCAGATCAGACCACTCCAATAAGGCCACAGCAATACCTATCTTACTGTTATATAATTTTCCCTCCCTCTCATTATACTCCATGAATCAGAGTGAATATCTTCGAAGTGCTCTTGATTTGAAAATCTAAAATATTTAGCAAATTTTCTTTGTACTTCTACGAATATCCAAAATTATACTTTGGTCTTTTCATCTAATTTCTACTCCTCTTTCAAAAATCACCAACTTTTTCTGTCTAGTGTTCACTACCACCGAGTTGCATCTATTCTATTTTAGACAGTTCCAATTATTTGTATTTGTTGTCTATTTTTATGTGGTGCTTTTTTTATGTAGTGGAATTTTAAATGTATTGTCTTTAAATATGTCTTCTGATATATCTTCTTCAGTTATTCTCTTTCAAGATATTTTCCAGGTTTCTCTGGGGAAATACTAGCATTAATTATTACTGTTGGGGTGTCAGGATTCTTTAAAGTTGGCTTTTCTTAGCCACTGCATTAATTAATTAATTGATTAGTTTTTCAGCCATGCCTTTTTGGGGGCATGGTCTCCAGCCCCCTTAGGTGTGGTCACATGTTCTTACAATTCATCACTTCACACATTGTGAGAGGTGGTGATGGAGGGACCATATAGACTGTGAGAGATTGTAGTGGAGAGACGGTAAAGAGACTTTGGCTCTGCTGTGAAGTAATTGTGGCAAGACATAACCAGAGAAGTTTTAGAGACGGGGTCAGGGTCACAGTTAAAGGTTTTATTTGCTGCATGTTTGAATGAAAAGATGACTTGTAATTGCTCCGGGATAAAGTTTGCTGGACTGATGGAGAAAACCAGACGTTTATTTGCTCTGTTGAACTCAACCTAAACTTTCACTCGTTGACAAAAAAAAACAAAAAACTAAATGAACTAATTGTATCTAATTAATCTGGCTTGCACAGCTGGACTAAACCTAGACTTGCATTGTGTGATATTATTTGCTTTGCCTTCCCTCAAACCTATTTATTTAATAAGCCCCATAACTATGATTTAAGTTGTAATGATTGGTAGAAATATGTGCAGGAGCATGTAGGGTGGCATGTCTGGCCATGTAGTTATTTGTACAGTATTATGGCTATTGAAGGTCTGGTGGCTTAGTCATACAAATATGTGCTGTAATCCCAAAGGCACAGAGTTGAAATCCTCTAGCTGCTTCACAGGAGGAAGATTTCCAGATGCCACATTGCAGGTGTTCAATGTCATGATTTTCCAATAAAAAACACTGCAATAAATCAAGTTATACCCTCACTGACAATAATATTTGTGTTGATGAAGGAATTAGAATTTTAGCATATAGAAAGCTGGGTAACTTTCAACTCAAACAAGTGACAACTGCGTTATGTATGAACCTAATAGGCTTTACCATTCCAACTTTATTGTTGAGACTCTAGCATCAACAAATAAAGTCTGTTCATAGTAAAAGGCAATAACAATTTTATGAAACTATAAAACTTACTTCAGTACTACTAATAATAATCAGAAAGGGATTATACCATAAAGTGAGGATTACCTTAATGTCATCAGCTTTTATAATAATAAGAATCACTGCCTAATACTACCATGCTTGGTAGTTAATAGCCAGTCACATTTTCCTGAATAAAATATGCATTCCTAATTTCAGACCAACTTTATCTTTGTTGTTTCATCTCTTATACTTAAAGAGTTTCATATAAACAGTAGACAATAAACATTTTCTCAGTTGATAAAAATTAGAAGCAGCTGAATTAGTAATTGTTGGTTAGAGGATATTTTCTACCAGAAGTCAGTGGAGTAATTTTTTTAATATATATTTTATCACTGAAGATAATTTTATGGTGTATTAGAGATTACAACGTACATTTTAAGTCACCATTATCTTTAAGGTTTTTATTTATTCATGCAATGATAAAATGAAGAAAGAACAAATTACATGAAATTAAACAAAGTGAGAGGGAAAATATAGTATATTAAATATTCATTTATCACTATAAAGAATAAGTACACAGACTCAAGCCATGGTTTATTCAGTTGATTCTTATGCATGTGAGAGTTGGACAATGAATTAGGAAGAACAAAAAACAAGTGATGTAAAAAAAATAAATAAAAAAAAACAAAAACAAGCGATGTCTTTGAATTGTGGTGTTGGTGAGGAGTCCTGAATATTCAATAGACTGTAGGAAAAACAAACTAATCTGTCTCAGAACAAGTGCAAGTGGAGAACTCCTTAAAGGTGAGGATGGAGAGACTTTATCTAAGACACTAGGCACATGGTCAGGAAGAGCCAGTCACTGGAAAACATCATGTTTGGAAAAATAGAGGGTCAATGAAGTTGTTTCCTTCTATTATACATAGGTTGCTACAAGTCGGAGCCAAGTCAATAGCACTTAATTCAATCAGCCAAGCCAATGAGCAACATCAATAAATTAATTGTATAATTGTAAAAAGTTGAACTGAAAAAATGTACAATACATACTTTAACAATAATAACAAAGATATAATACCTTTTGAGGCTTATATGTAACCAAACACCTCATGGAATTTGGTTGCTTGGTTTGGAACTTTCAGGTCATAATAGTTTTAGGCAATCTAATCTTAATAGGCCTAATACCAATCTTTAGTGTTCCTGTTCTACTTCCTTTGTTTGTTGCATAATGTGTAAAGTCATAAAATCTTATAAATGGTAATTCAAATAATGTCAGTTTGTCTCTATTCACCTGGATTAACAAGAGGAAAATCAGAAATACTAAGACGTCATAGACTGTATGGCACAATGAAAAGCTGCTTCCTTTACCATAAGACCAGAATAAATGTATGGTACGCAACTTTCAGATGCATAAGAAGCAAACGAAAATATCGAGACTTATTTCAGCCACATCTTAGACTTTAAATTGATATGCTTGTTCTTTAGGACTTTGGGAAAGGTCTTTACAGTAAATTTCCTCAATGCAACATGTTTTAGGATTTCTTGACTGCTGTTACCGTAGGTATTGATTGTGGATCTAGATAAAATGAACTCCTTGACAATTTCAATCTTATCTCCATGATTTTGATGTTGCCCTCTTGTTAAGTGGTGAGGTTTTTAGTTTTCTTGATGTTAAAGTGCAAGTCATGTTGAAGGGTGTGGTCTTTAAACTTCTTCAGTTTTAATTTCTTTTTCACTTTCTGCAAGATTGCATCATGTACATAATGCAAGTTGTTGATGAGACTTCCTCCAATTCTGATGTGACAATATTCTTGTAGTCCAGTTTATTAAATTATTTTCTTAACATATAGATTGAAAAGATTTGGAGAAAGCATATATTCCTTGGCATACTCCTGACCTGATTTTACACCACGAAATTCTGTTTGGGTAGTAAAACCTGATTTTAAATCATGGTTCTGTTTGAGAAAATACTTCTTGGTCTATGTACAAGTTTTATATAAACACAATTAAATGTTTTGGGATTCCCTTTTCCTCCTCCATGTTATATTGTAGCTAATGTTAGATGGACCTTGGCTGAAAGCAGGGAGTAACAAAGGAATGCCTATCTGTGTTTCATTAATTATGCAAAGGCATTTGACTGTGTGTATCACAACAAACTGTGGTTGACTCTGAGAAGAATGGGAATCCCAGAACACTTGATCTTGCTAACATGAAACCTATACTTGGACCAGGAGGCATTTGTCAGAACAGAGCAAGGAAACACTGCATAGTTCAAAATTGGGAAGGGTGTAGGCCAGGAAAGTGTCCTATCTCCATACCTTTGTAATCTATATGGAGAACAGATTATCCGGGAGGCTGGGCTCTATGAGGAGAAGTGTGGCATCAGGATTGGAGGAAGATTCATCAACAATCTGCGTTATGCAGATGACACAACCCTGCTTGATGACACTGAAGAGGATTTGAAGTACTTGTTGCAGAATGTCAAGGACTGCAGCCTTCAATATAGATTGAGGCTCAATATCAAGAAGACTAAGATTCTCACCACTGGGCTAATTGGCAGCATCAGGATGGATGGTGAAGAGATTTAGATTGTTAACAGCTTTAGTTTGCTTGGCTGCATGGTCAACACTCCTGTCACCAGCAGCCAGAAAACTAAAAGACATATCGTGATGGGAAAGTCTGCTGTTAGGGACCTCTCCAAAGTGCTGAAGAGCAATGGTATCTCTTTGGAGGCTAAGGGGCACCTAATAGAGACCATGGTCTTTGCCATTACTTGCTATGCATCAGAGAGCTGGGAAATGACGAGGGATGATAGAAGGAGAACTGATGCCTTTGTGGTGCTGCAGAAAAGTATTGAATATACCATTGACTGCTTAGAAAACAAACAGGTTCATCCAGCAGAGGGTTAAACCAGGCTGCTCCTTGGAGACAAGGATTCTGAAGCTTTATCTAACATACTTTGGACATTTTGCAAGGAGGGAACAGTCCTTGGAAAGGGACATCATGCTTGAGAGGGTGGAGGGACAGCACAGGAGCGGATGACCCTCTAAGAGGTGGATTGATTCAGTGACTGGAGTAATGAGGTTGGGTGTTTCAGAGACAGTGAGACTGGCACAGGACAGCAGGATTTAGAACTGTCGTACATGGGGTTGCTATGAGTCGTATGCGACTTGATGGCACCTAACAACAACAACCACCATGTTATTTATAATCTTTTTTTAAATTCACACAGTCAAATGTCTTTGTATAATCAAGAGAACACAAGCAAACATCATTCTGATATTGTTTGCTTTCAGTTAAGATCTATCTGATATCACTAGTGATATTCCTTGTGCCACAGTCTCTTCAGAAGCCAGCCTGAATTCTGACTATTCTCAATGCAGGGTTACAGTTGTTTTTAAATAACTTTCCAAAATATTTTAACTGGATGTTATATTAAAGATATTGCTTGTTATCTTGATATCTCTGTTGGATTACCTACAGAAAAAAAAATATAAACAAATATGGATTCCTTCCTGTCAATTGACCAAGTACCTGTCTTCCAAATTAGTTTGCATAGACATGCCAGCACTTTTGGAGCTGCATTGTTTTTTTAAATCTCTCTATCAGCACTTCATCAATTGCTGAGGCCTTTTTGATAGTGCCTGGAAACATGGAGAATGGATGTTGTTGTTATGGGCCATTGAGTCACCTGTGACTCATAGCAACCCTTTACCTGCCCTATGTTGAGCCAATCTCATCATCTCCAACAAAACGAATCTAAATTTTCCAGTCATTGAGTCATTCCATCTCATCCTGGGTCTTCCTCTCCTACAGATTCCCTCCACTTTTCTAAGCATGATGTCCCTCTCCAAGTACTGGTCCCTCTTGGCCATGTACCAAAATATGTGAGACAGAGTCTCAAAATCCCAGCCTCCACAGAGCAGCCCAGTTTCACCTTCTCCAGAACAGACCAATTTGTTCTCTTGGTAGTCCATGGTATGTTCAACTTTCTTTTCTAGCCCCACAACTCAAAGGCATCAATCCTTCTATTATCCTTAGTTTGGTCCAGTTCCCAGATACATACCAAGTAATTGCAAAGACCATGGCCTAGATCAGGTACACCTTAGTTAGTCTCCAGACTGACATAATTTTTCCTCAGTACTCTGAAGAGGTCCCTGTAAATGGATAAGCCCATAACATTTTTGCAGAAATAATGTGTTTTTTTCTATAATTATATTTTATTAATTTTCATAAACATTTACAGAGATTTTGGGTTTCCATTCATACACCGCTGCACCATTCTCTCTACCCTCCTCCCAGTTTGTTCTCGTCCAAATGCCACAGTGCTTGTCAAAGCCAGTTCTGATTAATCTTCTTTGTCAGTGTGTCCTTTGCCATTCCCTATCACTCCTCCCTGAGAGAG
>NW_006399771.1:23710785-23712206 GCF_000299155.1 Elephantulus edwardii | reverse complement strand
GTCCTTGGTTTTAGTCCTAGGTCCATGATCCACCTTGAGTTGGTTTTTGTGTATGGAGTGAGGTGTGGGTCTTGCTTGAGTCTTTTTAAAACAAAACAGCAGGGTAACTTAGCTTGCCAAAATGTCTACCATGAGCACTACGCTCTTATAAGAACTATTTACGTGGGGTCATACTTTGGGCATGCTATGATGAGGGGCCAATTGTTGGGGAAAGACATAGTTTTTGGAAAATTAAAGGGTAATTGAAGAAGTGGAAAATCCTCAAGGATATGGATGTGACTGTAACAATAGTCTTGCACACAGTTGGCACTATGAGGATTGTTCAAGATTCTGTAAAGTTTCAATATGGTGTGTATATGGTCACAATTATACAGAATTGACATCCAACAACAACAACAATATATGGAACAAGTAATAACAGCAACTCTGAAGATTATTAGGAACCTTAGAGGGTATAAATTTATGCTAATTGGGGAAGAATAAGTAAAAAAGAAGGATGAGAATGGTTGCACAGAATGAAGAGTATAATCACGGAATTTTGTGTATAGAAACAGTTGAATTGTCAAATGTTTTGATAAGTATAGAAGTCTTGATGGCGGAATGTCGGAATGTCTAAATGTCTTTGTTGTAACCCACCAGGTAAGAGAAAGAAGTGTGAGTGGTTCTGTTAACATTTACAGTGTTGGACACTCTGTGGCCTGTTCTGTTCTGTCCTGAAGGTCAAACGTTGGAGCTGAGCTGATTGAGGGCAAAGGTTTGGTTTTGATTTTTATTGTAAACAAACTAAGTATGCCTTAGTACACCTCATAATTTTATTAGAACTGAAAAAAAGATCTAATTTTACAGATTATTTGTTTTCAACTGTAAGGAAAAGAAATCAACTAAGTTTCCTGACAATGCAAAAAACTTTCTTCATTAACCATGTTAATTTAGATCTTCTAAAAAATGCCAAACTATATTTTATTACTTTTTTCCAATTAGAATTAATGTAATTTTGAAGTTCTAATTAAATGCTTGAATGATAAAAGATGTTCTTATTTCAATGTTGAATGAATTAGTGGTCATGCCATTCACTGCAGAATAAAACATTTATTTGAAAACCTTTTCCTGGATTCAGTTTTTTAAATTGTGCTAGATATTTTGAGTGACAAAATGACAATGCACTGAAAACTTTAGAAATGGAATGACAAGTATGTGCATTGCTTTAAATGAGTTATGGTAAAATAACATAAAAATCTCTAGTTTAAATGGACAATCAACAACAACAACAACAACAACAACAACAACAAATAGGCATGCATATTTTACCTATGGGCATCTAGACTATTTTGTGGATGTTCTGGTAAGCATGTGTCTTACATACTGAGCTGCTAATTTTTTTTAATTGTTTTTTTTTTATTTAGTTTGTTTATTTTTAATTT
>NW_006399771.1:23708725-23709849 GCF_000299155.1 Elephantulus edwardii | reverse complement strand
TCCAGAATATCAGCTCCATATTGATAACGTTTTAGCTTTTACTTTCAACTGTTGAAAATACTACTTCGTTTCACTGAAAGGACAGAAGTTATACTTGTCTTAGTTGAAGATAGCATTTATGTATCCTCCATGGTACTCCATTTTACTCCCTGAAGGTTAACTCTGCATTTCTGTATAAATACATTCAGAAATGGTTTATGGGAATATGTCAAGATTTTTCTTTGATATTTTCATGTATGTCCTTATTCCTTGTACAATTAGTTTCACTTAGGATAGAAAAAATTTTACAGATTTGAGCAAGGGTTCCTGTTGTTGCTGTGTACCATTGAGTCAGAATCCACTTCCTGACCTTCCAGTGGATTTTTCAGAGGCAGTTTGGTAGGAGGAGGCTGTCCAAGTTTCTCCTGCAGAATGAATGACTGGTGGATTCCAATCATGTTCTTTTGGGCTTGCAGTTCAACTTGAGAAGAGAGATTATTTCAAATTATTTTTTTAAATGTCCCTAATTATTTGACATAATTTCATTAATTTGCAAATAGTCTAGTCAATCTCTATACTTGATATAATTCTTAATAATAAGTTCAATAATAGAGGATGCTTTAGTATTTTACTAGAAAATTAGGATCAACTTCTTCATTGGTAGATGGGAACATAGAAAGAGCATAGAACAAATTTAATTGTTGTTGTAATGTCCCCTTGAGTTGGAAATAACACATACCTGACCCTCCAACAGGTTTTTAGAGGCAGTAAAACCCATGAAAGGAGAATGTCCACCTTTCCTCTATGTAGCAGCTGTTGGATACGAATTGTAAAGTGAGATGGCAAGATGGATGCTTAATATTAGACCACCATAGGTGCATAGAACATGTTCTAATACAGTAAAAATATTTTTAATGAAAATTTTAATAATATAGATAAGAGATAAACATAAACACAAAAATTTGCAGTTAAACGTAAAAATTTTCTTTTATTTGAATATCTTAATTAGTTGGTATAGAAAGTAATGAGAGAGGTGTACATTTATTAAGGTAAATTCTAGAACAAGAAATTATTGAAAGTGATCAGGTCTACACTTATAAAATATTGGATCAGAGTACATGTGAAAATTAGCATTTAAGTTATGT
>NW_006399771.1:23700302-23703665 GCF_000299155.1 Elephantulus edwardii | reverse complement strand
CTAAAGCTGTGTACAATCTCAATCTCTTCACCATCCATCCTGATGCTGCCAATTGGTCCAGTGGTGAGAATCTTTGTCTTCTTGACATTGAGCCTCAACCCATATTGTAGGCTGCAGTCCTTGTTACATAGCATTTTTTCCCTCTTTTACAGTGCTCTGTAAAAACTCTTTAAATTTAATAGATCCAGCCAGAGTCCTCAGTGCTATTTTAACCTTATGTTTGTTTATACTTGATCACATCCACAGAGGCTCTTGCCCAGATTTTGGGGTGGGGGCAGGAAGACTTACTAATATAGGTGAAGATTTAATCAATCATTGTGCACAACAATATTTTCACTGAAGTTCCTGAGTTTCAGGGTTTGTTTGTTCTTTTTTCTTCTAACACGCTTCAAATGAAAAACAAAATAAAAAATATGCTGCCTATTACAATTCAAGATTTCGTCCGATCTAGATCACGGAGTTCTTCTTACTTAATGTGAGATTAATTCTTATAGAATTCATAGACCACACATTATGGGATTTAGATGTATAAAAAAAAATCCTAAAGAGCATTCCTAGTCCCTGCCTGATATCCCAGTGCAGTGATTTCCAAATGTAATTTATATTAAAATACATGTCACAGCCTGTATGTCTTAACCTGCCTTTCCTCACAATAACATAGTAACTGCACATCCTTCTCTCTCCACACCACCACCAGATTTTTCCAGTTTATTTCCCTTTGTTGTTGTTATGTGCTGTTGAATCATGTATGACTCATACTGACCCTATGTCCAACAGCTCTGAACCCTGTTCTATCCTGAGCTAGTTCCCTGTCTCCAACACACCTAACCCCACAATCTCTGTTACTGTGTCAATCCATCTCACCCAGCGTCTTCCTCTCCTGTGTGTTTCCGCTTACCCACACATTTACCTTTTAGTACTAGGGAGACCTGATGATGTAATCCTGCACTGGTAACCCAAAGGCCACACGTCTGTGTGGTTGTCATGCCCTAGAGACTCCACCCTAGAAAGATGAGCAAAAGACCAAATAGCCCACACCTGTTAAGTAAATCAGAAGACCTACCAGCCCACAACTGACTGCTAATCAAATAAAAAACATCTCAGAAATGTACTGTCCCTGAATACCTGCTAGAGGGTCAACTAAGAGTTGGTTGGGACTCAGTGGCACACACCCCCATCACTTACAGCTATGAATTCTTTTGAGTTAATAAGCAGATGCATTGCCAATGTAAATGACACGTGGTAAGAATACTCTAGCTACTACATCAAGGAAGGATGGACAATTGTCTCGTGTGCCACTTACAACCTCTAAAAACCCTCTAGATGCTCAACTGTGGGTTCGTTCTGAGTCAATGGCACATAACAATGACAAATATCCCAATTTTACAGCTTTAGTATTTGTTCTTGAATTTTAGGAAATCTTTCCGTTTATTCATTATCTTACTTTTTTTTTCTTGCTGCCTGAAATAGATTTAATCCCCTGATTAAACCCATTGTCAATCTGTCTCTGACGTTTAAAATGATCATATTCTATGTGTGTTCCTCATATCTCTTTTTCAGGCTAGTGTAAAATGCAATTAAGCTACAATGTCCAATGAAAAGTATCATTTAATTAAATAGATTACATTAAAAATTATGACATGAACCTAAAATTAATAAACTGTGACCCTATGTCAGGTTTTCAAAGGCAGTTACTTGCATAGAAAGAAATTGCCCCTCCTTCTCTTGTAGCTGATGATGTCGAACTCCCTGCCTTGGGGATTGCAGCACAGCTTCTTGCCACTAGGTCACTAGGCAGCTCTCTAAAAATTATGCATAGATCTAAAAGTAATAAGCTGTTGACAGACTAAGTTTGAGTTGTTATCCCAAATAAAAGAAGTATTTATCTTGTTTTTTGGTTTTTACTGTTGTTGTTGTTATTGGGTTTTAGGTTTTTGCTTTTTTTTTTCTTCTTTAAGATAATAACATAGAGGGTTAAACGGGGTGGCTCCTTGGAGGCAAGGATTTTGAGGCTTCGTCTAACATACTTTGGATATGTAGTATGGAAGGACAAGTCCTTGGAGAGGAACATCATGCTTGGGAGGGTGGAGGGACAGCACAGGAGAGGAAGGCCCTCTATGAGGTAGATTGATTCAGTGACTGGGGTAATCAGGACGGGAGAACCTGAGACAGTGCGGTTGGCACAGGACAGAGCAGAGATTAGGGTTGTTGTACATAGGTTTGCTATGAGTCGCAAACGACTCAACAGCACATAACAACAACAACATGTTGTTTAAGAACCTTAGTATTTCACTACCTACTGAAGGACAAAAAGAATATTTAGTTCATTACCCAGTAACATCTTACGCCTCATTTCTCATTTTTCGTTATGAAGTTAAATCAAAATATGAGCATTTAAAGAGAGTTAGAATTGTCTCCTTTTGTAAAAGAAATGACATTTTTCCATTAAATGTAGATCTAAGTCACTAAAATCCAAACAATGAAAGAATATAAGCTAAAGACTTTTGAGTACAGAATTTTTATTTCCAAATATATAAAACAAACTTAAGCCTTCAAAAAGAAAACTGTTATTGAGTAAAAATGGTCTCTAGTGTGACTGCAGTGGAACAGAGCTTTCCATCTGTACCTGAAATTAATAGCATCTGGAAAAAGACATTGAATACAAAATGATTTTTAGTCTGCAATGTGGACATAGGTATATTACGGATATATATGGATATGGAGATATACAAAGGGGCAGAAAAATCCCACAACTACTCAGAAGCAAATCACAGTAAATAAAACAATGGTGACTTAGGTAACTATTGTGAGCGGTAGAAGGAAGAAGAAAAGGTCTAATGTTTTTACAGGATGCTAAGTACTTGAGCATATGCCAGCAAGGATTGTATGGAGAAAACTTATGGATGCTATGAGCTACCTACGATGTTAGTGACCTTAAGGAATTTCTTCAGAATGTAATAAATTGCGAGAAAGCTGATTATATTTGAAAAGAAAGATTAATATAGGGAAAAATGAGAATCTTGAAGATGCCAAGAAAATGATGGTCTTTGTTTTTAAGGTCTTTGACCATTGCATGAATGTCCATCTTTCCGCTCTCCAAGTTGTTTTTCTTCAAGGACGAGTTCCTCCTGAAAACATACCCAGAGTAAGTGAGATGAAGTTTCACAATTCTTGCTTCTAAGAAGTACATTGATTACAGTTTCTTCAAACAAATTTCTGGTGGTTTTTTTGCAGTTTATGGGTTATTTAATACTATTCCCCTGCACCAGCAGTTAAAGGTATCAATTCTTCTGTCACCCTGAATCATTGTTCAACATTCAGATGCATTGAAAACACTATTATTTGGATCAGGAACACCTTAGT
>NW_006399771.1:23683397-23684219 GCF_000299155.1 Elephantulus edwardii | reverse complement strand
ATATAGACTTCTTTTATATAAAGTAATAAGACACGGGATGAGGAAGATTCCTTTTTGCTACTTATATGATTGTTTTGAGGTATAGTGACTTAATGGCACCTAACAACAATAAGCCGAAGGCTACTTTAGTGGTTAAATCCATAGAGAGTTGTGTTCCTAATGCAAAGGTGGTACCACTGTGGTGGGTCCAATCCAGCAGTGTCTAGGTAGAGAAACATGGGCAAACTCCTCCCTTGTAATTTGCAGACTCAGAAAACCTGCTTATAGGGTCAGCAATGAGTTGATTACAATTCAGTGGCAACGAGCTTGAATTTAAGAGTTGTAGATGAGTCTTTAAATTCTTTTTATTGTGATATAGAAAATAATTATTTGAAATACCAGAGGCAAAGCTTCAGAACAGAGCAAGGGGAGATTCTATAGTTTAAAAATAAAGAAAACTGGGCCTCAAGACTGAATCTTCCTTCATAACTATTTCATCTGCATCCTGAGAAAATCATTCCAGGATCTGGATTAAATGAAGAATGTTAAATCAGGATTGGAGGAAGACTTAGCAACAAACCTGCATTATCTAGATGGTACAAGCTAGTTTACTGAAAGTCAAGAGGACTTGCAACACTTGTTGCTTCTGTTTGTTGTGTATCATTGAGTCAGAACAAACCCATAGTTGACCCTACAGCAGATTTTCAGAGGCAGTTAATCACACAGGAGATTGCCTATTTTTCTCCCATGGAGAAGCTGATGAGTTTGAACTTCATGCCTTTGGGATTGTAACACAGTTTTGTACCACTAGGCCACTGGAGCTTCCTAAAAGATCAAAGACTA
>NW_006399771.1:23674765-23682857 GCF_000299155.1 Elephantulus edwardii | reverse complement strand
AAAATGAAGACCCTCAATAAGAAGGATGATACAATAACTGAACAATGGGTTCAAGTTTTTCAAAGATGACGAGGATACTATAGGATGTGTCATGATTCAAAGCTATTATTTATAAAATCACTATGAGTTGTATCAACTCAATGGCAAAAAACAACAGCATCTAAAATACTTTTGTTAACTTAGGGGAAGGAACAAATATCTAACTCATTTTAGGAATTTTCTCCTTGTACATTTATGTTATGACCATAGGAGCATATGACAAGGCAAAACTGGATTAAACAATACTGTAAATTTCAAGGACACTTTACAGGACACATTATAAAAAAAGTGACAAAGATGAAATTCTGCACAGATGTTCCTGATTAAATCCTATGGTCAAAAGTCAGGTCAATTCTTCAAAGGTGTTGTCTCAAAGGAAATAATATCCAAATTCCATAGAATGACATTCAATACTCTTAAAACTCAGCCTTCCTCTCATGTCTCTACAAAGTAATCAAGTATATTTAAAATCCTATGCATGTACAACCTTGTAGACAACACTGAGATATTTTGTATACAATTTACTTTTCATGAATTCACTTTTTCCCTGTACTATTTCCTTTTGATTTTTACTCAACTTTTAACTCTTCCTTAAAGAGACAACTATATTTGCTGCAAAACAATACAAACTTCATTCTCCAATATGACTTACAATCCTACTTTATTATACTGCTGTTATAGTTATGCACCACCAAACTGGATTGGAGCCACAACTGACTCCCAAGTAAGTTTTTAGAAATAATAAATGACATGAAAGGAATTTTTCATATTTCTTTTGCAGAGCAGTTGGTGGATTTCAACCATGTGCCTTTGAGTTGGTAACACAGCTCCTTACCACTAGATATACCATGATGATATGTATAGATATCATAACTATTATATTAATGAAAACTTATAAATGCAATTGCTGATGAAACAACTCTTGAAGGATAATTATGTAAGGCTTATTGGACTTGATTCTACAGATGGAACATTGAAAAGAAACAACTCCATTAGACTACTACTACTAGAGATGTTTTTGCTTATGTTTACAGTTGAAACTGAAAAATACTTTGGAGTTTGCTAATGTTTAAATGTTCTTTAAAAGCTGTTTGTATTTATAATAACTGTAATAATAGATTAAAATATTTAAAAAGTTACATTTCTAACTTTAAAAAATTAGTTTCCTCAAAAATAAAATCAATTCATTGTACTGTTAATTGACTTTTCAAGAAGAAAAATGTAATTCCTTTAGTAGAGTATCCTTGGAAACAGGAAGATAGAAATTTCATTCTTCAACAAAGTGGAAAAGCCAATTTCCAGTTATTTAAACACGTCGTTTGAATCCACCAACTTTATGTGTGATTACCTCTGAAAATCCGCTGGAAAGTCAGCTAAGGGTTGTTTCCATTTCAGCGGTACTCAACAACCATTAACATGGTATATTTTTCAATTCTATAGGTCTCTTTTTGTTTTTTGCAATAATGTCTTGTAATTTTCTTTTTATAGGCCTTTTATGTCTCTAGTCAAAAGTGTTTCTAAGTATTTTATCTTGTGGTTATCTATCTTAATAAGTATTGTTTTTCTTATTTCCTTTTCTATGTTCTCTTTATTACTGCAGGGAAAGTAAAAAAAGCACATAAAGAAATGTTCAAATTCTAAAGTTATCAGAAAGCTGCAAATCAAAAGAATGAGATATAATCTCATTCCAGCAACAAAAGCAAAATTCAACAGAGCAGCAGACAATAAATGATGTCAAGAATGTGGGCAAATTAGAATTCTCATTCACTAGTGGTGTGAATGTAATATGATACAACCATCATGGAAGGCAGTCTGGTGCTATCACAAAAAGTTGGAAGTAGAAATGCCATTTGATTTATCTATCCCACTCTGGAAATATATCCTAAAGAAACCAGAGCCATAACATCAGCTATAATTTGCACACTCATGTTTATTGCAGAATTATTTACAATAGAGAAGAGATGGAAGCTGTCCAAGTGCCTGTCAACTAACAAATGGATAGAAAAATCGTGGTACATTCACACAATGGAATATTACACAGCATTGAAAAACAATGATATTATAAAATGTTACAAAACATGGATACCTCTGGAAGACATTATGCCAAAAGGAATTTCACAGTAATAAAGGACAAACACCGTGTAAAACCATTATAAAAATACGTTGAGTACGCAGTAGTGGAGAACAGTAAATGAGTGGAGTAATAAATTAATTAATCACTATTACACTAGAATGGGAGAATGGAATGGAAGTATTGTCTGAAAGTAATGGATAAGTAGAAATTATATGTCTGTCTTGGAGAGAGTGAAATCAAGTTTCTTCTTGAAGACAAGAATTTTGAAGCTCCATCTCAAATATTTTGGGCACATGGCCATGAAGGACTGGTCCTTGGAGACGGACATCATGCTTGAAAGGGTGAAAGAACAACACAGAATTAAAAGACCTCAGATGTGATAGATTGACATGCTAACTGGGGCAATGGATTACGTGTGTTGGAGTGAGTGAGATTGGCTCAGTTTAGGGCACGGTTCAAAGCTATTGTATCTGAGGTCGCTATAAATTGTGGGTGACTTGAAAACACATAACAAGAGCAACAATAATGTCTGTATTACATCTAGCAATCTAGAACAAGAAATGCATTACAAAGTGAATTGTGGCAGGAGAAGGAGGAAAATGAATATTAATTCATGAATACATGTATCATTGTGCAAATGTGTATCAATTCATGAAAACTTCTAGTAAATTTTCATTATAATCACAATAAAAATTAATAATTTTTATACTTTTTCCTAGGAATCAAGACTATTAAATAAAATATATATTTGTAAGTTTGTAAGTAATCCAATTAGTTATTTTTTTATTCATTTCAGTTGCTTTCTAACTAATATTTTAAATGTGATTGTAGAGGTAATGGATACTTGTTCTTGTCACAGTCTGATAACCACAGGTTTAAAGAAAAGAGTTCCAAAAGTAAGGAGAGTATGCAGTTGTTTCCAGATACAGTAAATATTGAAATGTCATTAAATTAGAAAAATGTTTTTACATTTTATCAGATATTATTTCAATCAGTGATTTTGAGAGACATCTACTAAGGTCCACCAGATCCAAGCAATGGTCTTCACAATTAGTTGCTATGCCTCATAGAGCTGGACAATGACTGAGGATGACCAAGAAAGAGTTTATTATTTGAGTTGTGATGTTGGAGAAGAGTATTGATATTCTATGGGCCAACAGGAGAACAAATAGGTCTGTCTTAGAGAGGGTGAAACCAAGTTTCTCCCATACAACAACATAGTATGTTATCAAATTCCTGAGATTAAAGAATGATAGTTAAATTTCATGTAGAATCATACAGATTCCAAACTTGCACAAATCTGTGATACATGTAACACAGTTACTTCACTATATTGTAGAAGAGGTTTTCCAATATATATTCTAAATTGTTGTTGTTATGTGTTATCGAGTTGCCTGTGACTCATAGCAAACCTATGTACAACTCTGAACTGTGCCCTATCCTGATACAATCTGACTTTGTCACACTTAATCCCATTGCCCCAGTTATCATGTCAATGCATCTCATTCAGGGTCTTCCTCTCCTGCACTGTTCCTCCAACCTTCTATTCATGCTGTCCTTCTTCAAGTATCATTCCCTTCTGGCCATGTGCCCAAAGTATGTGAGAGAGAGCTTCAAAATTTTTGCTTCCAAGGAGAAACTTTGTATCTCCATGGCAAGTAACACCATGTTTAAATGCATCATTGTCAGCTATATATAATGGTTTAAACAATGCTATACATATGCATAAATTAGATGCAAATTATAAGAATTAAAAAATGAAATTCAGAAGATAAAGAGATCTTATTTGATATATACTACCCCTTATGAGTTCTGATAGCATAGTGGTAAGAGGTCAAGTTGCCAACCCGAGGGTAAGCAATTTGAATCATCAGCTAATTTGACAGAGAAAGGTGAAAAATCTACATCTTTGCAGTTTACAGTCTCTGAAACTTATCTGTAAGATAAGCTATGAGTAAGTCTAACTGAAGGATACCCAACAGCAAGTACAAATAATGTGTATTTTCTTCAGTGTATGCATACATTAGTGTTATTAGATGCCATTGAATCAATTATGTTTATAATGATCCTATGAACCTTGTTCTGTCCTACACAATGCTTGTGATCTGTGCCATGCTCATTCACATGCAAGCTCTGATAGCTAACTAGTAAGGTGTTCCACTGTCAACACAAAGACATATATTTTTAATTTATCAGCTAGTCCACTCAAGAAAGATGAACAACCTTCTCCTGTGTGAAACTTTTTCCTTTGAAAATCCACTGGAAAGTCTGCTATGTGTTGGTTATGATTCAACCTTACACAACAACAATATAGCCATATTTACATTTCAATAATAAGTAACACAAGGTTATTTATTCAAACAAATGACATGTTATTGTTTCACTTTGCTCATCTAATCTTGTGCATTTCTCAATTTATTCATTGATAAAATTTAATAATAAAAATTATGTCACAGTGACATAATTTGGAAGAATTATTTACATTTATTAATTCCCTCAGTTCTTATCACTTCAATCTCTGTGATTGCTAACGGAGATAAGTGGTGAACTAGGGAAACAAAACAGTACATATTCTAGTGTATATGAAAGCAGTGTACAAGATAGAAAAAAACCCCCAACATTATAATTATTAAACTTATTTACTCTAGAGTTGTGGAAATTAATCTATAGATATTAATGATTTTTTTAAAAAAATGATGCCCCGTTTTATGTAAAAATTTAAAATAGTTTTTATTATTTGCTGTCTATAGAGCTGTATAGAATTATCAGCAGGACGAATGTTATGTCTGCGCTAATTATCACTAAAACGTGACTACTAGTTACTCTTTTTAAACTATAGCCCTAGGGTAAATGCTAAATAATAGTTTATTGAAATATGTTCGTTGTTCTTTACTCCTTACAGCAAGATATTACAATAAAAATATAAACTTACAAAGAAGTGACATAAACACAGAAATAATAAAAGAGATAAAGATAATAAATTTTAAAAAAATTTGTGGACCAATGAAAATAAGAGATATGATGGAAAAATGCTTTGAGGGATAAGAATCTATGCAGTCACAATAAGCCTAAAGAAATTATTTATGTACCCAAGTGTATTGTTCATACGGCTTTCAAGTGGCTGCTGTTGCTGTTCTTTTTTTTTTTTTAATAATTTTAATGAGCATTTACAGAGATTTTGGATTTCCATCCATTCATTGCTGCACTTCTCTCCCCACCCATCTCTCCCCCCCACCCTCAGTTTGCTACTCTCTTTCAAAAGTAAAAGAAACACTCCTTCCCTGGGACACAATCCCCCCACACCCCTCCCACCGCCCCAAGTCAAGTACAACTTTTTAAGAAATAAAATTTAATTGTGATTTTAGCAAACATTTATAGAGAAGTTAGATTTTCATTCGTTCATTGTTGCACATTTTACAACTTCTCCCTCTCTTCCCCCTCTTCCAGTTCACTTAAAAAAAATCTTTCATTGTTGAACAACTACCTACCTCCTCCACCTACCCAGTGCTCTTTGCAATGATATATTTCATACTCTGGGCTGTTGTCAGATGTATAATACCCAATCATATATTCATTTTAGACAGTCCTTTCTTTCTTTTGTTCCAATGCAATGGCCATTATCTATCCATTCTTAATCACCCTATGAACAACAGACCAGCACTCTGTCCTGTCCTATGCCGTCTTTATCATGCTCGATATATTTAAATATATTGCAGCAGACACTGTATCAACCCATCTTATCTGCTAAGTTTCTGCGTTTTCAAGTATGATGACCTTTCTGGTGAAACAATGTCCAAAGTATGTTATCAAGTTTCACCATCTTTGACTTATTGTTGGTAAGTACTGTGGAGTTGTAGAAAGCTAATAGTGACCCTACGAACAAAAGACCTGAACACTTGTATAACTTTCTTTGTTTCTCCAAGTCTATAGGGTTTCTGGAGGCAAGCTGTTTCAGAAGTATATGCCACTTCTGCTTCCACACTTGTTTTAATTGGGGAGCTCCACCAAACACTGTCCACCATTGGTAACAACTATCACACCTGACACATCAGTGTCACAGTGTTCAGCATCACAGCAACCACAGGTTTCTTATGTGTAGCAATGGACAGACCAGTGCTATAACAATTAGAAGAATGTTTGACCAAAACCAAAATCAGGCCTGAGGGTCACAGGTTTAAAGCACCCACTTTTGGATTGGTAGCATCATTTTCTGTCCACTAGGCCCACTGAGCTCTCTCTATGTTGTTGTAAGTGCCACTGAGTCATAGACAACTCAAAGCAACATCTTTGAGTAAAAAAAAAAAAAAAAGACAAAATCAAGAAACCAACAAAAGAAAAATCCAAAACACAAAAAGACAACAAAAATCAACCAATTAAAAACAAACAAACAAACAAACAAACAAAAACACACCAGTCTACTTGCACTCTTTCCTAAACATATTTGTCTGTTCTTTTGGAAGTCCGTGAGATATTCAGCTCTCTTTCCCAACACCACAATTCAAATGCATTGGTTCTTCTTTAGTCACTCTTATTCATTGTCCAGACCTTAGGTACACAGCAGATGATTGAAAAGACTGTAGCTTGAATCAAGTGTTCCTTAGTCTCTGAACAGGCATTATTACTCTTCAGAACTTTAAAGAGATCCCTCACAGTAGACTTTCTGAATGCTATACATCTTTCAATCTTCTGACTTCTGATACCAAAGGTGTTGACTATGGATCCATGCAAGATAAAACTGTTGACAATATCTGTCTTTTCTCCATTTGTCACGATGTTGTCTATTGGTCCAATGGTGAAGATATTTGCTTTCTTGATAATTAGATGTAATTCACATTAAAGACTGCAGTCTTTGATCCACCTAAGCAAGTGCTCCAAGATTGTGTCATCTGCATAATGTAGGTTGCTGATGAGACTTCCTCAAATTTTGATGCCACAATTTTTTGTGAAATCAAGCTTCTCAAATGACTCTCTCAGTATATAGGTTTAATAAGTATGGAGATAGGATAGAGCCCTGATATATATCTTTCCCAAGTGCTTCCTTGCTTTGTCAGGACAATAAATTTTTGGTCTATGTATAGATTTAATTTGAACATATTAAGTATTCTAGGATGCCAATTCTTCTCAAGGTTAACCAGAGTTAAATGCCTTTACATATTCAAAAAAACACATAAAGACATTCATCTGATATTTTCTGCTTTTACCCAAGGCTCATCTGACATCAGCATTGATATTCCTTCTGTTACAACCCTTTTCTAAGAACAGCTTGAACTTCTGACAATTATCTGTCAATGTACTGTTCTAACTGGTTTTGGATGAATGCCAATAATATTTTGTTTGCATGTCATATTAATGATATTGTTTAATGATTTTCAAATTCTGTTTGATGTCTCTATTGAGAATGAGAACAACTAAGTATCTCTTCCAGTCAGTCAACTAGCTAATCATCTTCCAAATTTCCTGGCACAGACTGGTGAGCACATTCAGGGCTGCATCTGTTATTTGGAATATGTCAGTTGGTATACCATTGATTCCAGGGGCATTATTTTTGGCCAATGCCTTCAATGAAGCTAGAAATTCTTCATTCATCACCACCAACTATTTATTATATACTACTTCTTAAAATATTTTAGAGTCTATCAATTCTTTTATATACAGTGACTATGTATTCCCTCCACATTCTTTTGATGCTTCCTGGATCATTCAAGACTCTCCCCATAGCATTTTTTAGTGTTGCAACTAAAGGCTTGAATGTGTTTGTCAGTTTTTTCAGTTTGAGAAATGACAAATGAGTTCTTTCGTTTTTAACATGTTGTAAGGAGAGAAAGGTCTTTAGAGAGGGACATCATGCTGGGTAGAGTAGAGGGACAGCGCAGGAGGGGAAGATTGATTCAGTGACTGGGGTAATCGGGATGGGTGTGTCAGAGGCAATGAGATTGGCACAGGATAGAGCATGGTTTAGGGCTGTTGTACATAGGGTCG
>NW_006399771.1:23671494-23674655 GCF_000299155.1 Elephantulus edwardii | reverse complement strand
AAGCTGAATTGAATCCTTCCTTATCCTGTGCCATCCTCATCATCTCTGACACACTAGAGCCTATTGTTGAAGTCATCATGTCAATCCATTTCCTGGGGGGTCTTACTCTCCTTCAATGACCCTCCATCTTTCCAAGCACAATGTCCCTTTCTAAGGAGTAGCCTCACCTAGCTACACGTCCAAAGAATGAAAAATGAAACTTTGCCAACTTCGCCTCTGTGGAGCACTCTGACTGTACTGTTTCCAAGGCATATCTGTTTGTTCTTTTAGCAGTCTATAGGATATTCAATTCTGTTTACCACCACAGCTTAAACATCAATTCTCATCCTGTCCTTCTCCATTGTCAAACTCTCTGATGCACAGGAGGTGAGTGAGAATACCTTGATGTGAATCAGGCACACTGCAGATTTCAAAACTTACATCAGTGCTCTTAAGCATTTTGGAGAGGTCTCTGACAGCCGACTTGATCAATGCTATACATATCCTGATTTTCTGGTTGCTGGTAACAAGGATATTTATTGCTCATCTGAGCAAAAGATCATTGAAAGTTTCAGGGAGAACAAGAACAAAAGAAAACAGAATGGAAAATTAAATATTAAATAAACTGTTGGGTATAGCTACAGGCCAAATAATCTGACTAAATCATAGGGCCACACAACTGGGAAAGTAAAAAAATGAGAGGTAAAAACATCTGGCAGGTATCTGGAAAACAGGGTAATGGTGGACATGGTTCAATGGTGATTAATTTTATAAAATATAGTTAAAAGGAGTGATTGTATAAATAAGAATGCAAATGAAGGACAGTGTGAAACATAACATTTGAAAACTTTATAAGTAAACCAATACAAAATATTTTTTTAAAAACCAAAATATTAGCAATTTAATAAATATGTTTAGTAGGCTCATTCATAACTCACGTTATGCATATGATACAACTTTGCTTTTGGAAAGTGAGGAGGACTTGAAATGCTTTGCAGAAGATCAAAGACTATAGTGATTAATATGTATTACATTTCAATATCAAGAAGGCAAAAGTCTCTACCCTTGGGCCAATAGCCAATATCATGATAGATGGAAAGAAGATTAAAATTGTCAGATTTCATAATTGGATCCATAATAAATATCCTTGATCCTAGCATTCAAGAAGTCAAAAGATGCATTGCATTTGGAAAGTCCACTATCAGTAACCTCTCTAAAAAAGCAAAAATATCATTTTAAAGAGTAATGAGAGTCCAATTCAAGCCATCATCTTTGCAATATTTTCTTTGTATCTGAGAGCTGGGCATTGCATAAGAATGACAAAAGAGAAATAAACTCTGAGGCTTGATCAGAAAAAAAAGAATGACAAAAGAAGAACCAATTTTTTTGAGTTATGATGTTTGAGAAGAATATTGAATACTGAATGTCATGGACAAAAGAACAAACATTATTTCAGAGATTATTCAGCCACAGTGTATATTAGACATTAGAAAGTCACAGCTTTGTCTCACATACTTTGAGCATGTTATTAGGAGGGACTATTCCTTGGAAAGCTGGAGAGTAAATTAAATAGAGGATGACCTTTAATACAATAGATTAACACAGCAACTTAAGCTATAAACTCAACATATCAGAGATAATGAAGATGACACAAGATAAAGCAGGGTTTAGATCTGTTTCTCAAAGCATTATTGTGACTTGTACTTGACTTGATGGCACCTAATAATAACCACAACTAAATATATTGTTGTTGTTGTCATGTGCTGTTGAGTCACCGGTGACTCAAAGCAACAATATGTGTAATAGCTCCAAACCTGTCCTATTCTGAGCCAATCTCACAATCTAGGACACTTACTCCTTCCCTTCAGTCACTGTGTCAATCCATCTTATCCAGGGTCTTCTGCTGGATTATCTCTTTACTTTTGCAAGCATGATCTTGATGTCCATCTCCAAGGACTAGTCTAGTCCCTCCTAGAAAGATGCTTAGAAAAAAGTATATGAGATAGAGTTTCAAAATCCTTGAGTAAATTGGTTTTATCGTCTCCAGAACAGACTTGTTTATTCTCTTGGAAGCCCATGGTGTGATCAATACTCTTTTACAGCAAAATTCAAAGGCACTGATAATTCTTCTGTCCTCCTTATTCATTTTCCTGCCCCGTGATGTATAACAAGTAATTGTGAAGACCATGGCATGGATCGGGTGCATCTTAGTTTTTAAACTGACATCTTTACTCTTCAGCACTCGGAGAGGTCCCTGACAGCTGACGTTCCTAATCCAATTGATTTCCTGGCTGCTAGGGCTGACAGTGTTGATTATGGAATCTCATAATTTGTAATTGTTAACAATTTTCACATCTCCATCTGTTATGTGCTGCCAGTTGGTGCAATGATGAGGATCTTTGTTTTCTTCATTTTGAGTATCAATCCATATTGAAGACTACAGTCCTTGGCCCTCTGCCACAGATGTCTTAAGTCTTCCTCAGTTACAGCAAGCAAGTCGTGTCATCTTTATAACACTAATAATTAATGAATCTTCTTCCAATTCTGATGTCGCTTTCCTTTTCTATAAAGACCAACCTCCCGAATCTAATCCACATATAGATTTAAAAGTGTGGAGATAGGATGTATCCTGACACACTTCTTTCCTGTTTTTGAACCCTGCAGTGTTCCCTTGCTCTGTTCTGAGGACTACTTCATGCTCCAAGGAAAGGTTTCACAAAAGCATAGTCAAGTCTTCTGAGATTCTTATTCTCCTCAAGGTTAGCAGCAATTTGTTTGCAGTCAATGAAATACAAATGACATTCCTTTGGTACTCTCTGCTTTCAGTCGATACACATTTGACATGGACAATGATGTACCTAGCGCCACACCTTTTCTAAACCCAGCTTATATTTCTGGTAGTTCTCTGTTGAATCAGTGTTCCAGTCATTTTTTTAAATAATCTTCAGTAAAATTTTGTTTTCAAGTGATATTGTTCAGTAATTTCTAGACTCCGTTGGATCACCATTTTTTGGAACGGAAATATGGATCTTTTACAGTCAGTAGTGAAATTTATTTGTAAATTAAAGAAAAAGCAAAGCAAAAGAATGTTACGAACTTAGGAAACCATAATCTACACAGGAGTTCTACAGGACACGTCACCTTCCCTTGGAGACAGCACAACTAAACTTAAGAGACACTGG
>NW_006399771.1:23646311-23668079 GCF_000299155.1 Elephantulus edwardii | reverse complement strand
TACTTTGGACATGTTGCCAGGAGGGACGGGTCCTTGGAGAGGGACATCATGCTTGGGAGGGTGGAGGGACAGTGCAGGAGGGGAAGACACTCCATGAGGTGGATTGATTCGGTGACTGGGGTAATCGTGATGGGTGTGTCAGATGTGGTGCGGTTGGCGCAGGATAGAGTAGGGTTTAGGGCTGTTGTGCACAGGATCGCTATGAGTCGGAAACGACTCGATGGCACATAACAACAACAACAAGCTTAACTATTGTAAGATAAACTTGAAACACTGAAAAAAATTGGTGTCCTAGTGTTAAGAAGCTGCACTGCAATCTCAAAGGCACTCAATGGTTCTAACTCACCAGCCGCTCTGAGGGAGAAAGCTGGACAATCTCTTATTTGAGTTTTTGTTGTTGTTATGTACCTTTGAGTTGTCTGCGACTCATATAGACTCTAACTATGTACATTAACTCTGCATCCTGCTCTATTCTAAGCCAATCTCACAATTTTGGACAGACTTAAACCCATTTCTCCAGTTACTGAGCTAATCCATCTCATCCCTTGTCTTCCTCTCTTGCTCTGTCTGTCCCTCCACTCTCATAAGCATGATATTCTTCTCCAAGGACTGTTTCCTCTTGGCCACGTGCCTGAAGTATGTGAGACAGAGCTACAAAATTCTTCCCTTCAGGTAACAGCTTGGCTTCACCCTCTCCAGGATAGGCCTGTTTATTCTCCTGACAGTCCATGTTATGTTCAACCCTCTTCTCCAGCACCACAACTCAAATGCATAGATTATTTTTCTACCATTCTTAGTCATTGTCTAGGTCTCTGATGCATAATAGGTAATTGCAAATACCATGGCTGGACCAGGGACACCTTAGTCTCCAAACTGACATCACTGCTTTTCAGTACTTTAGAGAGGTCTCTCACAGCAGAATTTTCCAATGCAATTTGTAATTCAAGTTCTACCTCTGAAAACCGACTGGAGAGTAAGCTATGGGTAAGTTCTGAACTGAGAGCATACAACAAAACAAATACCCAGAAACATAATAGGAATTGGTCAAAAATTTTTAAAAAAGACATCCCATAAAAATTTTATAGTCTGATTGAGAGCATGCTCAAATGCACATTTTTTCTCTGACTGTGGTGAATTGGAAGACAAATCTCCATGGATTTCCCATTTTGCTTCAAACTCCATGAACTCTTTTAAAGGACATGCATCAATACCAAATGCTCTTAACAAATTAGACAGTGTATGTCTTAAGAGAGATTTGGAGATCCAAAGACATCTGAATGCAGAAAATTCTAATCTCTGTTCTCTTCCCTCTGTGAAAATTTACTTGTGCACCAGATTAGTGAAAAGTCCATCTATTAATAGGATATGATATGTAAACATGGTAGTAGTTCAATGTAAGCTCCAACTCTCTTAAAATAAAGAGTTCTTTTCCTGTGGTGAACGTCACTGCATATTATGTCATATCTGACTCTCATTACATCATGTTGTTGTGACTAGGTCATGAGCACCTGATGCAAACACATCAGTTTGATTGATATTTTTGCTGTTAGTAAAATATATGGTCTATTTCTCTGACTTACAGTTCTGTGACCAGTATTTTGCGTCAGTCTAATTTATTTTCTCACAACTACAAAAAATTTCAAACCATTAAGATTTTCTGACTTAAAAAGGATTATGAAATGGGAGTTCCTTTCAGAGGGCTGAACTACTTTAGTTAATGACTCTAAGAAATGGAGATTGCTAGAAAGAAGAGGATCTTCACAATACTTACTCAGCCAGATTGCATAATAGTTGTGAATACGGTGTTGCTTGTGCCCATCTTGCCTCCTTTCAAAAAGATTTTTTATTCTACTTTTTATAGTCCTACTCTGTTATTGCCTCTTTATTTTGATGAAGATATTTTTCATTTTTGTATGTTGCTAGACTATATGCACTAGAACTATATATCACTAAGGGAATAAACTGGGTCTAGTACTTGTGTATAATTGGATTTCTTTAATGTAGAAAAATTTGAAGACATTCTATGTGTGAAAAGAATTATTTGCATTATTATTCGATGATAATTCTATATTATGGATGATATTATTATGTCTTCATAATTAAAAAAAGACTATATTTGACTGTGTGGATCACAACAAACTGTGACTGACTCTAAGAAGAATGGTAATCCCAGTACACTTGATTGTGCTTTATGTGAAGCCTACATTTGCACCAGAAGTTAGTTGTCAGAACAGAGCAAAGAAACAGTGCACGGATCAAAAATGGGAAGGGTATACTCCAGGTATGCTCCCTATCTCCACACATTTTCAATATATATGCAGAACAGATGATCCAGGAGGCTGGACTGTATGAGGACAATGTGACATTAAGATTGTAGGTAGAATCATCAACAATCTGTATTATGCAGCCAACACAACCCTGCTTCCTGAAACTGAGAAGGACATGAGGTGCTTGCTGCAGAAGGTCAAGGACTGCAGCCTTCAATATGGATTGAAGATCAACATCAAGAAAACAAAGTTTCTCACCACTGGGCTGATTGACAGCATCTTGATAGATGGTGAAGAGATTGAAATTTTAAACAGCTTTAGTTTGCTTGGTCCCAAAAGCAATACTCTTGGTACCAGCAGCCAGGAAATTAAATGACAAATTGCCTTGTGAAAGTCTGCTGTTAGAGACCTATTCAAAGTACTGAAGAGCAACAATGTCAGTCTAGAGACTAAGGTGCTCCTGATCCAGGCCATAGTCTTTACAATTACGTACTATGCTTCAGAAAGCTGGACAATGACTATGGTTGATAGAAGGAAGATTGATGTTTTTGAGCTATTGGAAAAGAGTACTGACTATACTACAAACTGCAAAGAGAACAAACAGGTTTTTCCTAGAGAGGGTTAGACCAGGCTGCTCCTTGAGGGATAGGATAGTGAAGCTCTCTTTGACACACTTTATACAAGTTGCAAGGCAGGGCCAGTCCTTGGAGAGGAACATTATGCTTGGGAACATGCAGAGACAGTGTAAGTGAGGAAGACCCTTAATGAGATGGACTGATTCTGTCACTAGGATAATCGGAGTAGGTGTGTCAGAGACATTAAGATTGGCACAGGATAGAGCAGGGTTTTGGGCCATTGTACATAGGGTCATTGAGTCACAGGCCACTCAAGGACACATAACAATAACAACAACCACCACAATAGAATTCTTCCTAAGATAAGAACTAGTTTAGAATCCCCTGAATCTCTTACAATTAAGTAGGAAAATGTTACTATATTGTGATAGCAAATATTTATAAACATGTCCCCTATATAAATGTTCTTTCACCTAAAAAGGTACAGATAATTATATAATCCTAAGAGATAGTTGAGTTGTAAGGCAAAATTAACTTAGTTCTCTGAATCATAACTTAAAATGAAAGGTGTCAACCAGAAAACATATTTTGAGCATTGCATAAACAATATGTCATGCTTGGGAGGGCAGATGGACAGCGCAGAAAAGGAAGACCCTCGAAGAGATGGATTGATAAGTGTGTCAGAGATAATAAGATTGGCAAGGGATAGAGAAGGACAGTTGTACACAGGGCCACTATGAGTTGTAAGCAACTTAATGGCACATAACAACAACAACAACATTTTGTCTAAACTGATTTTGGTCTGATTGCTACCGTAGCTAGAGTTACACTAATATTCTATGTAGCAATTTAATATGTCTTCAATCTTAAACTACGTCTTTATCTATTAATATTCCCAAGACAACTGTTTCCAAGGATGCTCTACTAAAAGGATTACATTTTGTTGTTGAAAGGTCAATTATTGGTATAATTTATTGATTTTCTTTTTCAGGAAACTAATTTTAAAAAGATAGCAATTTTAAAAAGTTAGTAATTTTAGAATATATTTTCATGTGTTACTACAAATAATCTGAGTACAGACAGCCTTTAAAGGACATTTAAATAGTGTAATTTTCCTCTAAAAAGTTTTAATTTTACAACTTGTTTGTAGCTGATGGACAACATCATTTTGTTTCTTTCAGTAACATAAAACCCCCCAAAATCTATTTTATGTACTAGTAAGTAACTATCTTCCAAGAAGAATGCATCTTCTAGAACTAGACCTATGAAGTCAAAGAAAGAAATTCACTTGCTTGTATGGAACAACTGTACAAAGAAAATGGTTATTATTAGACATATAACTGTATTTATATGCAATATTAACTGTAGGAAATGATCATAGAACATTATAACATTCTGTTGTTTCAAAAAAAAAAGAATAATTATTAGAGAATTAAATAAAAAAAACATCTTCATTTAAAAAAAAAGTACAGTTAATAAGAATCTAAGAGATGATAACATCTATCACATCCTTGTTTTCTCAAAAGCCTTACTTACTAAAATGTTGCCTTTAAATGACATTTCGTTTCTTTTTTTATCTTACTAGAAATACTAAAATGTAATATATAGTGAATCTAATATCAGGGTAAACATAGTTATCTTATGTTTTGTGTTTGAAGTAGGAAAATATGATGATAACAATTTTTATTCATAACACAACTTCACAAAGCAAGTTTTTTCCAAGGGTTTTTTTCCCCCATTATGCATTTTACAGTAGGTAGGAGATCCAAAATATTTTCTTCTTTTCAAGAACAGATGGTGGTGAAAGTATGAGAAATAATTGCATACAATTTTAAAATGTGTGCTTTAGACAAGTTCTGCAACTGAAAGTTTGGAGAACAGGCATTCTGTTGTTTTAGGTGCCATCAAGTCAAGTACGACATATCATGACTCTAACAACAAAAGATCTGAACCTAGTCCTGTCCTATGCCATCCTCACACTTCCAGACACACAAGAACCAATTGCAGCAGTCACCTTGTCAATTCATCTGAATAAGGGTCTTCCTCTCATTTTCTGAACTTCCACCCTACGCAGCATCATGTCCCTCTCTGAGGAATGGCACCTCCTACCAATATGTCCAAAGTTTATGAGACAAAGCCTCATAATTCTTACCTCCAAAGAACATTCCTGATGCACCCTCTCCAAGCCATATCTATTCATTCTCTTATTGGTCCATGGAATGTTCAGTACTCTTCTCCAACACCACCACAGCTCAAAGGCATCAATTCTTTTTCTGTCATCTTTATTTATTGTCCATGTCTCAGATGCATAGCTAGTAATCAGAAAGACTATGGCATGAATCAGACACACCTTAGTCTTCAAACTGACAGCACTTACTCCTCAATAATTTAGAAAGGTTCCTAGCTGCAGATTTTTCCAGTGCAGTGTGTCTCCTTATTTCCTGACTGCTTGTACCAAGGGCGTTAATTGTGGATTCCAGCAAGATAAAGCTCTTGACAGTTTCAATCTCTTCTCCACCCATCAGGGCACTGTCTATTGGTCTAGTGTTGAGAATCTTGATAAAATTGAATAATTCACTGCAAATATCCTTTCTCAACAAAATAGACGGCAACTGTAAATGTAGAAGATTACCCAATGGAATTCAAAGTAGTAAAATCAAGTGCATCTGTGAAAAAAAATATGATGGAGAAGCTCAATATGATGAATTAAAATAAAGGCAGGGCTGGACTTGAGATTCCTGGCACACAAGATAATTGAACTGGTGGTCCTGATCTCTTACTCCTCCAGAGACAAAGGAAGACATTAAGCTTCAGGAGAAAAGGATGAAAAGAAAACCTTTTGATTGGAAACAAACATTTGGCAATAGCATTTCAGACAAGGGCTTCAATACAAAAGTTTCCAGAATGCTCTGGGAACTCCAGAAGAAAAAGACAGACTACCAAAATTGCAAAGTGGGGGAAAATATATGGAAAGACTTCACAGATAAAGACATTCAGGTGACAAACAGACTCATGAGGAAATGCCCCAAACCACTGGTAATAAATAAGAGAGATGCAAAGCAAAATCACAATGAAATACAATCTCACCCCAGTAGCAATGACAAAGTTTAGTAGGACAGCAAACAATAAATGTTGGAGAGGATATCAAGAGGTGGGAAATCTCATACATTGTTGGTGGGATTGTAAAATGGTGCAACCACTGGAAGACAGGTTTTTCCTCAAAAAGTTGAACATAGAAACTCTATATGACGCAGCTATTCCACTACTAGGAATATATCTCAAGGAAATTAGAACTGAAACAAGTGGAGATTTGTACACCAATTGTCATAGCAGTGTTATTCACTATTGTAAGAACATGGAAATGACTCAAATGTTCAACTACAACCAAATTGAGAAATTGTGGTACATTCACGCAATGGAATACTCTGCAGCACTCAGGAGCATTGGGTAAGGCTAGAGAGTATTATGCTGACTGAACTAACTCAGTCTCTTAAGACTAAACACTTCATAAGACCATTAATGTAAAAATAGAAGGGTAACTAGTAAAACATGTATGGGGAATCAAGGGAGGGTAGGACTGAGGATGTGTAGGGGCAAAACCACAGGGCTGCACAGTTTGATGGGTTGAGGGAGAGGAGAAAGCTAATGGAAACGATCCAGGTGAAAATACAGAGTAATTACAGGCAATGTCCAATGGTGATTAACTTTATACAATATAACACATAAGAATGTATGAAATACAATGTGAATAAAGAACAGTGTGAAACACAATGTACATGAACTTTGTAAACAAATAAATTGTTGTTGTTATGTGCCGTCGAGTGGTTTGCGACTCATAGCAATGCTATGTACAACAGCCCTAAACCCTACTCTATCCTGTACCAATAGCACTGCCACTGACACACCCATTGCGATTACCCCAGTCACTGAATCTATCCATCTCATAGAGGGTTTTCCCCTCTTGCACCATCCCTCGACCCTCCCAAGCATGATGTCCCTCTCCAAGGATCTGTCCCTCCTTGCAAACATGCCCGAAATATGTCAGACGAAGCCCAGAATCCTCACCTCCAAGGAGTAGCTTGGTTTAACCCTCTCCAGGTTAAATCTGTCTGTCTTTTTGGCAGTCCAGGGTACATTCAATACCCTTCTCCAGCACCACAGCCCAAAGTCACCAATTCTCCTTCTGTCCTCCCTAGTCATTGTCCAACTCTCTGATGCATTACAAGTGATTGAAAAGACCATGGCTTTTGTCAGGCGGACCATAGTCTCCAGAGAGACACTGTTGTTCTTTTGTACTTTAGAGAGGTCCCTAACAGCAGACTTTCCCATTGCAATACGTTTTGTGATTTCCTGGCTGCTGGTGCCAAGAGTGTTGACCATGGAGCCAAGCAAACTGAAGCTGTGAACAATCTCAATCTCTTCGCCATCCATCCTGATGCTACCAATTGGTCCAGTGCTGAGAATCTTTGTCTTCTTGACATTAAACCTCAGTCCATACTAAAGGCTACAGTCCTTGACCCTCTGCAGCAAGTGCATGAGGTCCTCCTCAGTTTCAGCGAGCAGGGTTGTATCATCTGCATAACACAGATTGTTGATAGATAGTCCACGAATCCTGATGCCATACTTCTCCTCATAGAGCCCAGCCTCTTGGATAATCTGCTCTGCATACAGGTTGAAAAGGTATGGAGACAGGACAACATCCCTGGCGTACACCCTTCCCAATTTTGAACCATGCAGTGCTACCCTGCCCTGTTCTGACTACTGCCTCTTGGTCCAAGTATAGGTTTCGCATTAGCACGATTAAATGTTCCGGGATTCCCATTCTTCTCAGAGTCAGCCACAGTTTGTTATGATCCACACAGTCAAACGCTTTTGCATAGTCAGTGAAACACAGATAGACATGCATCTGGTATTCCCTGCTTTCAGCTAAGACACATCTAACATCAGCTACAATATCCCTAGTACCTAATACCCCTTCAAATCCCAGCCTGGACTTCTGGCCATTCTCTGCTGATGTACTGTTCCAGTCGTTTTTGTATAATCTTCAGTAGAATCTTGGTTTTTTCTGAGAAGAAAGGGAATCCCAGAACATTTAATCGTGCTAATGCGAAACCTATACTTGGACCAAGAGGCAGTCGTCAGAACAGAACAGGGCAACACTGCATGGTTCAAATTGGGAAGGGTGTACGTCAGGGATGTGTCCTATCTCCATACCTTTTCAACCTGTATGCAGAGCAGATTATCCGAGAGGCGGGGCTCTATGAGGAGAGGCGTGGCGTTAGGATTGGTGGACGATCTATCAACAGTCTGCGTTATGCAGATGACACAACCTTGCTCGCTGAAACTGAGTAGGAACTCATGCACTTGCTGTAGAGGATCAAGGACTGCAGCCTTCAATATGGACTGAGACTCAATGTCAAGAAGACAAAAATTCTCATCACTGGACCAATTGGTAGCATCAGGATGGATGGCGTAGAGATTGAGATTGTTTACAGCTTCAGTTTGCTCGGCTCCATGGTCAACACTCTTGGCACCAGCAGTCAAGAAATAAAAAAAAATATTGCGATGGGAAAGTCTGCGGTTAGGGACCTCTCCAAAATATTCAAGAACAATAGTGTCTCTCTGGAGACTAAGGTCTGCCTGATATAAGCCATGGTTTCTGCAATCACTTGTTATGCATCAGAGAGTTGGACAATGACTAGGGAGGATAGAACTAGAATTGACACCTTTGAGCTGTGGTGCTGGAGAAGAGTATTGAATGTACCATGGGCTGCCAAGAAAACAAACAGATTCATCGTAGAGAGCATTAAACCAGGCTGCTCCTGGGAGGCAAGGATTCTGGGGCTTCGTCTTGACATACTTTGGACATGTTGAAAGGAGAGACAGGTCTTTAGGGAGGGACATCATGCTGGGTAGTGTAGAGGGATAGCGCAGGAGGGGAAGAACCTCTATGAGGTGGATTGATTCAGTGCCTGGGGCACTCGGTATGGGTGTGTCAGAGGCAATGAGATTGGCACAGGGTAGAGCCCGGTTTAGGGCTATTGTACATGGTGTCGCTATGAGTACCAAACGACTCGACGGCACATAACAACAACAACAGAATCTTGCTTGCATGTGAAATCAATGATATTGTTCTGTAGTTTACACACTCAGTTGGGTCACCCTTCTTTTGGATGGGAACAAATATAGATCTCTTCCAGTCAGTTGTCCAAGTGGTTGTTCTCCAGATTTCTTGGTACAACTTGGTGAGCACATCCAGAGCAGCATCTGTTAACTGAAATACGTCAATTGGTATACCATCTATTCCTGGGTCAACATATATCTTACTGCAATACTTTCCAGTGGAAGCATTTATTTCTTGATTTTGAATGTTCAAAAATTGTTTGCACATGAATGAAGAGAGAGGAAACATGTAGGGTAATAGTATTGAAATATTAAAACAATTTATCAAAAGCTACCTAAGTGTATTTTTTAGTTAATCAGAAAGCATTTATTTATCTTTTTTTCCTCAAAGCATTTTATTCTACTTACACAAATCCGCAATTTGTTGCCATTTGGTCAGGTATCTCATAGCTGACTCTCTAGTAAGTTTCTGAGGTTGTAAATCAAACAAGGGGTCTTTGCCTATCATTCTTCCCAAGAGTCACTGGTAAATTCAAGGAAGTGCAATTCCCTAAAGATTATGACATCAGAGCTCCCTCTACTCATGAAAAATAGATAACAAAATATGTATTTACTGATCTCATTATTACTTGAACCATAACAGTCTCGTAGCTGATGCATCAGTGAGTTTTCCAAGCCTATAAACCACAGGGAAAGGGATTACCAATTTTTCTTTCCATAGAGCAGATAGTGGATTCAAACCTTATGCTTTTGGGTTGGCATTGCAGCTCCTTAAACAATAGGCCACTAGATTTCTAAAGCAATAACTTACTACATATTTTGTAAATAATAGTCTTCAAAACTGGTAGGTGTGGGAACTTACATTTAGAATTTAAAAAATTAAATATGAGAGATTTAACGTTCCATTTGTACTTAAATAATGTAAGATTGGCTCAGGATAGGACAGAGTTCAGAGCTGTTGTGTATACTGTCACCATGAGTCACAGGCAACTCGATGGCACATGACAACAACAACAATGCTGCATATCAAGTAGGAAGAAAGCTTAATTTTCACCCCAGTAAACATCTCTTTCTTAGCTTCAATTCTGGTATATTCTGCTTAGCTTTTCTGGGATTTGTGGGTCTCTGTAGGACTTAAGTGTACTTTACTGAGCTTCACTGAGCTTGACTGTAGGATATTGGCTGCAGGTTGTGTTCATATCTGACTCACATATGTTTTCAATTGAAAACTCACTGGAGACTGAAAAAGTAGATACAATTTAAGTTCTTTTTCTCTTTCTTATGACACTCACAATCAAATAGAAAACACAGTACCTCTCAATTTCTCAGTTTAGAATTGATACCGGATTTTACATGACTAGATTTTATTGGTAAAATCATGGTTTATGAGCAAGCTAAAAGTCAATGAAAGTTAAGATGTTTTATCTGCTTCCTCTGAGTCTAGGGAAAGCCATATAACAATATACTCTGAGATTCGAAAGCTCAACTCATTACTATTGAGTCCATCGGATTTCCAAGGTTATAAAGTGTGCAGGAGGAGACTGCGTATCGTTTTCCTTCAGAACAGTTAATGGGTTCAAAACAGCACAACTACTTATGTATTAGTCCTAAAGAGCTTCCTCTTACCACTGTTTTTAAATGTCATTGAGTCACCTGAGACCTATAGTGACTCTATGCACGATAGCTCTGAGCCCTGCTCTGTATTGAGCCAGTCTTACTGTCTCTGACACACCTACCAGCATTGCTGCAGTCACTATGTGAATCTACCTGGTTGAAGTTCTCTTTCACTGACCCCCCAACTTTCCAAGCATGAGGTCTCTCTCCAGGGAATATCTTCTCCTAGAAAAATGTTCAACCTATGTGTGATGAACTTTTATCATCTTTGACTCCAAGGAGCAAAATCCCAATTTTAATTATGTTAATTTGTATGCATGCTAATGTTAGTACTGTAAAGAATACTTCCGGATTTTTTGTTTATAAACAATTCTATTCTAAATGACTATCAGTTTGCATAGTGCTATGGTGATCTAGTGCATAGGGAGTTCTGCTTTCAACTGAAAAGGAGGCATTTCAAATCCTTAGCTACTCTGAGGAAGAAAAGATAATTCAGTATTCGCCCATGTGATTTATAGATTTTGATTGAGTCAAACCCAACTGTATACCAATGAATGAATGAATCTTTTAGGTGTTCTATAAATATTAGTTGAATGATTAAATTGTAAATAAGTAGCATGATTTCTTTAGCAATCACTTGAATTAAGTTGTAGGTTTGATTATAGTAAAAGAAATAATTTTATCTTGGCATTAAGTTGGTGTGGAATATCAATCTGATACATAGGAAAAAATTTTTGGACTTTATATCAAAGACTAATCAACTCTGCTCAACTTATAAGTAACCCTCAAGCAGGTTTCTGAGACAGTAAGTTTCACTGAGGGTGAGTGACCATATTTCTTCCTCTGAATGGATGGTAGATTCAGATCCCCAGAGAGGAGCTTTTTGAGTTAAAAAGGCAGTGTCCTATGGACTACAGCACCAAAGCTTCTTATAGCCAAACTAATCTGCTTATAAATTGGACTCTCATTAAGTACAACAATATGATTCAAATGTTCTGTTCTTGTTGTTGTCGTTATGTGCCACCAAGTCACTTGCGACTCATAGTGACCCTATGTAAAAGAGCCCTAAATGCCATTCTATCCTGTGCCAACCTCACCGTCTCAAACACACTCATACTCACCACTCCCCTCACAAAATCAATGCATGTCATTGAGGGTCCTTCTCTCCTGTGCCATCCCTCCACTCTCCCAAATATGATGTCCCTCTCCAAGGACCAGTCCCTCCTTGCAACATGCCCAAAGTATGTGAGATGAAGCTTCAGAATCCTTGACTCCAAGGAGTATTCTGGCTTCACTCTCTGCAGGACAAACCTGTTTGTTCTCCTAGCAGTCCATGGTATATTCAACACTCTTCTCCAGCACCACAGCTCAAAGGCATAAATTATCTTTCTATATCCCTATTCAATGTCCAGCTCTCCGATGCATAGCATGTAATTGCAAAGACTATAGCCTGAATCAGGTGCACTTTAGTCTCCAGTCTGACGTCGTTGCTCTTCAGTACTCTTGAGAGGTCCCTCACAGCTGACTTTCCCAATGCAATTTGTCTTCTAATTTCCTGGCTTCTGTTACCAAGAGTGTTGACTGTGGAGCCAAGTAAACTAAAACTGTTAACGATCTCAATCTCTTCACCATCCATCCTGATGCTGCCAGTTGGCCCAGTGGTGAGAATCTTTGTTTCCTTGATATTGAGCTTCAATGAATATTGAAGACTGCAGTCCTTGACTTTCTGCAGCAAGTGCTTCAGGTTCTCCTCAGTTCCAGCAAGCAGGGTTGTGTCATCTACATAACGCAGGTTGTTGATGATTCTTCCAACAATCTTGATGCCACATTCCTCCTCGTACAGCCCAGCATCTCAGATGATCTGTTCTGCATACAGGTTGAAAGGTATGGGGACAAAATACATCACTGACGGACCCCTTTCTTGATTTTGTACCATCTAGTGTCTCCCTGCTTTCTTCTGATGACTACCTCTTGGTCCAAGTATAGGTTTCTCATTAGCACAATCAAATGTTCTGGGATTCCCATTCTTCTCAGAGTCAGCCACAGCTTATTGTGATCCAAAAGCCTTTACATAGTCAATGAAGCACAGATGGATATTCTTCTGGTATTCTCTGCTTTCTGCTAAGATCCATCTAACATTAGCTATAATATCCCTAGTACCACGACCTCTTCTAAATCCAGCCTACACATCTGGCAGTTCTCTGTTGACATATTTTTCTAAACGTTTTTAGATAATTTTCAGCAGAATCTTGTTTGCATGTGATATCAATGATACTTTTCAATAATTTCCACACTCTGTTGGGTCACCTTTCTTTTGAATCAGAACAAATATAGATCTCTTCCAGTCAGTTGGCCAGCTGGCTGTCCTCCAGATTTCCTGGCACAACTTAAGGAGCACATCCAGGGCAGCATCTGTTTTGTTGAAATAAATCAGTTGGTATGCTGTCAACTCCTAGAGCCTTGTTTGCTGCTAATTCCTTCAGAGCAACTTGAATTTCCTCCTTCATCACCATAGGCTCTTGCTCATATGTTATTTCATTAAATTCCTCTGTGTCAGCCAATTCCTTCTGATACAGTAACTCTGTGTACTCCTTCCATCTTCTTTTGATACTTCCTGGATCATTTAACATTCTACCCAAACTATAAGTATTGCCATGGGTGGCTTAAATTTGTTTTTCAACTCCTTCAGCTTAAGAAACACTGAACAAGTTCGGCCCTTTTGATTTTTCTTACTCCAGCTCTCTGCACATTTCATTATAGTATCTTGCTTTGTCATCCCAAGCTGCCTTTTGAAATTTTCTGTTTAGCTCTTTGATTTCTTGGTTTCTTCCTTTAGCTTTGGCTTCTTGGCGCTCTAATGCAGTACTCAGAGTCTCATCTGACATCCATCTTGGTCTTTTCTTCTTTTTCAGCCTTTGTAATGATCTTTCACATTCTTCATGGAGGATTTTCTTGATATCCTCCCAGAGCTCATTTGGCCTACGCTCATTGTTGCTCAAGGCCTCAAACCTGTTCCTGAGGTGGTTTTGAAATTCGAGTGGGACAGACTTATATTAGGTAATGCGGTATATCTCTAATCAGTATTTTTGTGAAATAAGTATTTTTTTAACTTGAATTGATAGCCAACATTATTCTAAGTAGATATATAAAAGCTATTTTCTTCACTGTAATTATTTTTTTCCTAAAACTTTCAGTACATACGGTTGCTATGAGTAGCAGGTGACTCAATGGTACATAACAACAAAACCTTCATACCAATTTGAACTGGCTGTTGCTTCTTTTTTATATCTACTTGTTTTATGCACTCTTTTCAGTCATTTATATTTCTTATCAACGTACGTTAACAAAATTTTTTGTTGAAAAGATTTATCTATCTTTAAAAAATTCCACATCTTTGGCAAACATCACCATAGATATCATATAGCAAATTTTTTAAATTAAAGTGTTGTTATTCCTGTTGATTGCTGTCGAGTCAAGCACAACTCTTAGAGTCCCTAAGAACAAAAACCCTGAAGCCTTTTGATAACTATAATTTTCAAAGTTCAAAGAGTTTCCAGAGGCATGTTGTTGAGAAAGTGGATGCTACTCCTGCTTCCAAACCTGTCTTAAACTGTGAGCTCCACCAAATACTGTCCACCATTGGTAACTGTTATACCCTTTGACATGGAAGAACATCATGTTCAGAAGGGTAGAGGAGCAGCGCAGGAAAGGAAGACCCTGGATGAGATGGATTGATACAATATCTGTGGCAATGGATGTTGGTGTGTTGGAATTAATTAGACTCGTTGAGGACAGGGAAGAGTTCAGAGCTGCTGTACGTAGGGTCACTATAGATCACAGGTGACTCAATAGCACATAACAATAATAATATACTATATTGGTTGGTTGTTTTTTCTTTTTTACTTAAGTCTCTTGTTTAAAATCAATAAGACCTTGAGGAGGTCCTTTATATTTAAAAGTTGGTTGTTATTATATTTTGGAGGAACATTCTTCTAAGTGGTACGCACTCTTCTGTCAATATGCTGTACTGAGGTAAACTGGGGTTGCTGTGATGCTGAATCTTGTGCCATTGGCACTTCAAATAGCATGTTGTTGTTGTTGATTGCCTTCTAGCCAATTATGACTCACAGTGACCCCATGAACAAAAGTTCTGAAGCCCCTCTACAACTATCAACAATTATCAAAGTTCATAGTTTCCAGAGGTATGTTATTTAGGAAATGGATGCCACTCCTGCTTCCAAACCTGTCACAGTATGTTATTGTTTTTAGGTGCCTTTGAGTAGCCTGTGACATACAGCGACCTTGTATGTACAGCAGCTCTGAACCCTTCCCTGTCCTATCTAGTCTCACTAACTCCAACACACCAAACCCCATTGCTCCAGTTACTGTATCAATCCTTCTCATCTGTGGTCTCCCTCTCCTGTGCTGTCCATCCATCCTTCCAAGAATGATGTTCTTCTCCAAGGACTGATCTCTCCTGGCCACATGCTCAATATTAAGTGAGGCAGAGCTCCAAAATCCTATTCTCCAAGAAGAGACTTGGTTTTACCATCTCCAAAACAGACTTGTTTGTTTTCTTGGCAGTCCATGATATGTTCAAGATTCTTCTATAGCACCACAACTCGAAGGCATAGTTAGTCCTTAGTTATTGTCCAGCTCTCTGAAGCATAACAAGTAATAATTGCGAAGACCATGGCCTGGATTAGGAACATCTTTGTTTCTAGACTGACATCTTTCTTTTTAGCTCTCTGGAGAGGTCCATGACAGCAGGATTTCCCAAAACAATTAGTTTTTTGATTTAATAACTGCTGGTGTTAAGACTGTTAATTGTGAAACCAAACAAGCTATAATTGCTAACAACCTCAATGTCTTCTCAATCTATCATGGTGCTGTCAATTGGCCCAGTGGAGAGAATCTTAGTCCTCTAAATGAAGGTGTACATGACTTATTGACTTTGCAACAGTGAAAAAAAATGCCAATAGGATAAGAACCCTGATTCTTCAAAGGTATAAAACAGTGGCATCAGTGTTAATTATACTGCCGTGGGGTGTCATGTTGATTCTTATTCATAGGACTGTACTAGACACTAATAGGATGGTACAGAACTGCCACACATGGTTTCTTATGCTGAAATAGTTATAGAAGGAGATAATCAGGTCTTTTCTTCTACTGAGTCACTAGTCGGTTTTAAAAAATGATCTTTCAATTAGAAGTCAAGAGTATAACTATTGTATAACAAAAGCTCCTTCTGTTTGTTATCATTATTTAAAAAGCAGAATAAAATTAATTGCCACGGAAGTGAGTTGATTTCCAAACATACTGACTGCCTCTGTGCAGAGTAGAACTACAGAGTGTAGGCTTTCCATGACTGTGATTATTCAGAAGTGGTTGTCAGGCAAGGTACACCTAGGCGGCTGTTACAGAGTTGCACTGCTCTAACCTAAAAGTGGCATCTTTCTGGTGATTTTAGAATCCATCAACTACACCGCTGAAAGAAAAATGGGCAACTCCCTCTTATGCTATTTACAGCCTTTGAAAACCTGCGGGATGATCAGCTACAAGTTGGTTCTGACTTGACTGCAGTGAGTTGAATTGATCATTAATTAATAGTTAAGTATACTTACTTATAAACCAAGTATTCTATTGTTAAAATCATTAAAATGTCACTATTTTACTGAAACAATGCAACTCAACTCTTCAAATAATTTCCAACCCATGGTGATTCCCCATAATATTTCCAAGGGTCTAGATCTTTAAAGAATATACTGTCATTTTTCTCCTGCTGAGTGACTAGTGGTTTCAAACCATCTGTCTTTCAGTTAGTGGTCTAATATATACCACATTAGACCCCTAGAACAACTAAATTTTTCCTACACAGGAAAGAAAAAGGTTTAAAAGTGGTTAAAATTAATTTCAATTAAGCAAATCTGTACAATTATGTTTTCATATATTGTTTTAAGTTTGTTTCAGTGTTCATATCTGACAGAATAATAGAAGAAAAAGGAGTGTTTCAAGTTTCTTTTGAGAAAATTGCCCAATAAAGAAATACATTTGTCCTTAGTTGTGTTCTTTATGAATAAATTAACACTACAGGAATAAGATTTGCTGAATATTAATAAATATCTCATGAAGATTGAATGTTGTTGTTATTGTTATGTGCCATCGAGTCGTTTCCGACTCATAGCGACCCTATGCACAACAGCCCTAAACCCTGCTCTATCCTGAGTCAACCGCACCGCCTCTGACACACCCATCCCGATTACCCCAGTCACCGAATCAATCCATCTCATAGAGGGTCTTCCCCTCCTGCGCTGTCCCTCCACCCTCCCAAGCATGATGTCCCTTTCCAAGGACCCGTCCCTCCTGGCAACATGTCCAAAGTATGTCAGACGAAGCCCCAGAATCGTTGCCTCCAAGGACCAGCTTGGTTTAATCCTCTCCAAGATGGATCTGTTTGTTTTCCTGGCAGTCCATGGTACATTCAGTACCCTTCTCCAGCACCACAGCTCAAAAGCATCCACTCTCCTTCTGTCCTCCCTAGTCATTGTCCAACTCTCTGATGCATAACAAGCGACTGCAAATACCATGCCCTGTATCAGGTGCACCTTAGTCTCCAGAGAGACACTGTTGCTCCTGAGTACCTTAGAGAGGTCCCTAACAGCAGACTTTCCCATCGCGATACGCTTTTTGATTTCCTGACTGCTGGTGCCAAGAGTGTTGACTGTGGAGCCGAGCAAACTGAAGCTGTGAACACTCTCAATCTCTTCGTCATCCATCCTGACGCTGCCAATTGGTCCAGTGGCGAGGATCTTTGTCTTCTTGACATTGAGCCTTAGTCCATACTGAAGGCTGCAGTCCTTGACCCTTCGCAGCAAGTGCATGAGGTCCTCCTCAGTTTCAGCAAGCAGGGTTGTGTCATCTGCATAACGGAGACTGTTAATAGATCTTCTACCAATCCTGATGCCACAATTCTCCTCATATAGTGCAGCCTCTCGGATAATCTGCTCTGCATACATGTTGAAAAGGTATGGAGATAGGAAGCATCCCTGGCATACACCCTTCCCAATTTTGAACCATGCAGTGTTACCCTGCTCTGTTCTGACTACTGCCTCCTGATCCAAGTATAGGTTTCGTATTAGCACAATTAAATGTCCTGGGATTCCCATTCTTCTCAGAGTCAGCCACAGTTTGTTATGATCCACACAGTCAAATGCCTTTGCATAATCAGCAACGAAGAGGCGTCTTTCAAAGGTACCCAGGAAATCCGGTGGGAAGAGGCCCTTGGGAACTCTGACAAGCGTGCTCCTGGGCGTGAATTTTGAATACATTAGAAAATATAAATGATGTAAAATGCATTATATGTTACTTAACCCTTTTGTTATTGATGAATCTCCCTACAATCTTGATGCCATACTCCTCTTCATAGAGTCCAGCCTCTTGGATAATTTGCTCAGCATACAGATTCAGATTGAATAGGTATGGAAAGAGGATATAACCCTGACACACTACTCAATTTTAAACCATCCCATGTTTCTTTGTTCTGTTTGAACAACAGCATCCTTTACCACATGTAGATTCTGCACAAATAAGTGCTCTGGTATTCTCATTCGTTTCAATGTCAGTCACAACTTGTTATTATCCACAGAGTCAAATGCCTTTGCATAGTTAATAAAATACAGATAGACACATTTCTGGTATTCTTTACTTTGAGCCAGGATCCATCAGGCATCAACATGATATCCCTGGTGCCATGGCCTCTTCTAAATTCTGCTGGAACTTCTGGTAGTTCCCTGTCTATGTACTGTTCTAGCCATTTTTAAATGATATTCAGCAGTACTTTTTGCTTGCATGTAATATTAATGATATTGTTCAATAGTTTCTATATTCAGTTGGATCACCTTTCTAGGGAATGAGAACAAATATGGACTTCTTCAGATTCACTGGCTAGACCACTGTCCTTCAAATTTCCTGGCATAGACTGGTGAATGCATTCAAGGCTGCATCTGTTAATTGAAAAAAATAATCAATTGGTATCCCATTGATTCCTGGGGCCATATTTTTTGCCAGCAATGCAGTGTCTACTTCCTCTTTCATTACCATTGGCTTCTGTTCATATGATACTTCCTGAAATTTTTCAGTGTAAATCAATTATTTCTGATACAGTGCTTCTGTGGATTCCCTCTATCTTCTTTTGATGCTTTCTGAGTCATTCAATATATTGTCTATAGCATCTTTCAATTTTGCAACACGATATTTAAATTTGTTTTCAGTTCTTTTAACTTGAGAAATACAGAGTGAGTTCTTCCCTTTTTATTCTCCTATTACAACTCCCTGCACACTTCATTATAATATTTTGCTTTGTCCTCCCTAGTTGCCATTTGAAGTCATCTGTTCAACTCTTCCTCTGTTTTTGCAATGATCTTGACTTTCTTCACAGATGATGCTCTTGATATTATCCCACAAATCGTCTGGTCTTTGATCTTTTGTGCTCAATACACCAATAACCTGTGTTAAGCAGATGGCACAACCTTACACTGTGAAAATGAAGAGGACTTGAATCACTTGTTGCAGAAGATCAAGGAATGCAGCCTTCAGTATGGATTGCAATTGAATAGCACAAAAACAAGGATTCTTACCATTGGACCAATAGGGACCATCATAATAGATGCAGAAAATATTGAAATTATTAGCACCTTAATCTTGTTTGGATCCACAATTAACACCATTGGTACCAACAGTCAGTAAATAAGGAGGCACTGGAAGAAGAGTAATGATGTCAGTTTTAGGACTAAGGTGCATCTGAGTCATTTGATGGTCTTTACTATGGGCAATGAATAAGGATGACAGAAAAAGAAGAAAAACCCTTAGATATGTGGTGTTGGAGAAGAGAACTGAATATTGAATGGACAGTCAAGAGAGATAATGTCTTGTAGAGAAGGTAGATAGAATGCAAGAATGATGAGGCTTTGCCTCACATAAGGTATGTTACTAAAAGGGGCTATTCCTAGGAAAAGGACATGATTCTGGGAAGGTTGGAGGGTCAGAAAAGGAGAGGAATATCCTTAATAAGGTGCATTGACACAGTGAATGCTACAATGGATTTTTGCATGTCAGGAAGTGTAAAGATGGTGCATGACACAACAGGCTTTAGATCTTTTGTTCATAGGGTCACTATGACTCATACTTTACAGCATCTAACAACAAAAACCACCCTTTTGTTATCTACAGAACATATAATATCCATGTATATTTTCTGCCTTTATGTTTAGTGAAAATTTGTAATTCTACTTTTAGAGAATACGAAACCTATACTTGGACCAAGAGGCAGTCATCAGAATAGAGCAAGGAAACACTGCATGGTTCAAAATTAGGAAAGGTGTATGCCAGGGATGTGTCCTGTCTCCATAAGTTTTCAACCTGTATGCAGAACAGATTTTCTGGAAGGCTGGGCTCTATGAGGAGAAATGTTGGGTCAGGATTGATGGAAAATCTATCAACAATCTGCATAATGCAGATGACACAACCCTGCTTGCTGAAACTGAGGAGGACCTGAAATGCTTGCAGCAGAGGGTCAAGAACTGCAGCCTTCAATATGGATTGAGGCTCAATGTCAAGAAGAGAAAGATTCTCACCACTGGACCAAGTGGCAGCATAATGACGGATAGTGAAGTGATTGAGATTGTTCACAGCTTTAGTTTGCTTGGCTCCACAGTCAACACTCTTGGCACCAGTAGCCAGGAAACTAAAAGACATATTTCCATGGGAAAGTCGGCTGTTACGGACTTTTCCAAAGTTCTGAAGAGCAATGGTGTCTATCTGGAGGCCAAAGTGCACCTGATACAGGCCATAGTCTTTGCAATCACTTGTTATGCATCAGAGAGCTTGACAATGATTAGGGAGGATAGAAGGATAATTGATGCCTTTGAGCTGTGGTACTGGAGAATAGTGTTGAGGATACCATGGACTGCTAGGAAAATAAACAGATTCATCCTGGAAAGGGTTAAACCGGGCAGCTCCTTGGAGGCAAGGATTCTGAGGCTTCATCTAACATACTTTGGACCAGGCCTTGGAGAGGGACATCATGCTTGGTAGGGTGGAGGGACAGCGCATCAGAGGAAGGCCTTCTATTAGGTGGACTGATTCAGTGACTGGGGTAATCAGGATGGGTGTGTCGGAGACAGTGCAATTGGCACAGAACAGAGCAGAATTTAGAGCTGTTGTACATAGGGTCTCTATGAGTCACAGGCGACTCAATGGCACATAACAACAGGAACAACAGTGGTGTTGTGCAAATCTAAAGAAATGATTTCATGCCACTAGCCTCAGAATCAGAGAATATACAGTTCATATGTGTTCCATTTGTTGTTTTTACATGGTGTTGAGACGAGTAAAACCAATAGCAATTTTATAAACAACAAATCTGAACCCTGAGCTATTCTGTGTCAACCTCACACTTTCTGACACACTAGAGCACATTTTAGCCGCAACTGTGTCAATACAGCAGATGAGGGTCTTCCTCTCTTTCACTGACTCTCCACCAGATGTCCTTTTCCATGAATAAACCCTTCTTAACACAATCAAAGTATATGAAATGAAGCTTCAACAATTTTGCCTCCATGGAGAAATCTGGCTGCATTTTCTCCAAGACATTTTTTGTTCTTTTGGAAGTGCATGGAATATTCAGTACTATTAATTAACACCACAGCTCAAAGGTATCAAATTGTCTTCTGTCATCTCTGTTCATTGTCCAGCTGTCAGATGCATAACAAGTGATCATAGAAAGACCGTGGCATGAATCAAAAGCACCTTATTCTTCAAAATGATATCATCGTTCATCAAGAATTTGGAGATTTCCCTGACTGTAGACTCTCCTAGTGCAATATGTCTCTTGATTTCCTAACTACTGGTACTTTGGAACCAAGGGTGTTGATTGTTGATCCAAACAAGATAAATTGTTGACAACTTCAGTCTATGATGTTGTCTTAAAATTTCAATTTCATTTTAAATTCTTTTTATTACTAAAAACACAACAACAGGACTTGAATCGGGACACACCCTTGCATCTCTGATCCGCGACCCCCATCTTCAGGTACTACATTGCCCCCCCCACCCCCACCCCCCCGCCAGCTCTGAACTTTGGGACTGGCCAAGGACTGTGTGCAGGCGCAGTGAACGGTGGGAGTGGACTT
>NW_006399771.1:23625026-23640416 GCF_000299155.1 Elephantulus edwardii | reverse complement strand
TACCAAGCATGATGTCCCTCTCCAAGGACCTGTCTCTCCTTACAACATGTCCAAAATATGTTACAGCCTCAGAATCCTTGCCTGCAAGGAGCAGCCCGATTTGACCCTTTCCAGGATGAATTTGTTTGTTTTCCTAGCAGTCCATGGTACATTCCATACTCTTCTACAGCACCAAAGCTCAAAGGCATCAATTCTCCTTCTATCCTCCTTAGTCATTGCCCAACTCTCTGATGCATAACAAGTGATTGCAAAGAGCATGGCCTGTATCAGACGCACCTTGGTCTCCAAAGAGACACCATTGCTCTTCAATACTTTGGAGAGGTCTGTAACAGCAGACTTCCCCATGGCAATACGTCTTTTAATTTCCTGCTGCTGGTGCCAAGAGTGTTGACTGTGGAGCCAAGCAAAATGAAGCTGTGAACAATCTCAATCTCTTCACCATCCATCCTGATGCTGCCAATAGGGCCAGTGTTGAGAATCTTTGTCTTCTTGATATTGAGCCTCAATGCATATTGGAGGCTGCAGTCCTTGACCCTCTGCAGCAAGAGCTTCAAGTCCTCCTCAGTTTCAGCAAGCAAGGTTGTTTAGGTGATTAGGGGTTGCAATTAATTCAAGGTAATGGTTTCGATTTTTGGTTTGGCCAATCAGTAGAAATTTCAATGTCTCCTTGAAAGTTGTGACAGAGTTTTCTTTCCTTTCCCTGGATGCGGCAAAGAAGGCTGTCTACCTGCATATTTGCTGGCAAATAGCATTCTTGGCAACATAAAAATTGAACAAAGACAAAATACTGAATGGTAAAATGAAAGGACACAGAAGAACTTGGTTGTTTATAAACCTCAGTCAGACACTGTCTCTAGATTTTCAGTCCCAGCTGAGTTTTGTGTCTTGCTATTTCCATTATCATAAAAACCCTCTCTTCATAATTGTATTCAGATCAGAACTGACTAATAGCTGACACTTCAGTGGGTTTCTAAAGCTATAAATCATATGGGAGGAGATTGACCATCTTTTTCCAGTGGAGTTGCTGGTGAATTTAAACTGCCAGAGAGGGAAGCAAAGTCTTTGAATTAGCAGTACAACTTCCTACTCACTAAGCCACCAGAATTCCTTGCTATAAAAAGAGTAGCAATTAAAATACTTCTTATAATTATTACTTAAGAAAGCGGCATTGCTGTGACTCAATTTTGGATCTTTTAAGATTTCTTAACTTCCTGTATAACTATGTTTTTATGAAGTCACTAAATATTAGATAGATGTGCTATGGGTAAATTATTTATATCAACTTTAAGAGTCATTTTCTCTCTAAGATTAGATTTAACTCTTCTAATAGGAGTTATATAAATAACAAGACAAATGACACTTGACACACATCTTGCCACAGAGCATCCCTCAATAGTTTATTCTGATTGGCTACCAAAATTCTAAGATGGTCTTCTGAAGCCAGACTCAGTGTCCCTAAGCAGTTTTGTGAATAAGAAAAAAAAACCAGAACAAAACAAAAACGTTCAATCTTTTTTTCTATTACTCCCTAGTACCAACAATTTCATTTATCACTTTGTTGGATTTGAAAATGATTTATCTTAAGTCAACCAACCCTGATACAACAAGTAAATACGTATAAATCTAGGTACAGAAAATATATTCACAAGATTGGTTTTCTAGCAACCATATAATTACAAAGTGTCTATTCCTATTTCTTCAGTGTTAAGTGCAAGCCCACTGACAATGACCCGAATGGTGAGTAATTAAACTCCTCTGATTTAGGCGTCAGAATTCCCTGAAGGCCTGTGCTAATGTGGCATTCACTATTACAAAGGATATAGCAAAACACAACAACAAAAACCAGACTGACTCTTCAGAGAAGAAAATCACAGCAGGCTCAAGTTTTAAAATAATCTACCTGCTGGCTGATCCAATAAACCTGCTGATTACTGGCTACTCTCTTTAAATCCTGCTGTGTCTTACCTACTCAACCAGAGAAGCTGCTGTTCTAAATGATTACTAATAGCACATGGCAAGGGGATATATGCTTGTGCTCTATTATTGTCATCTAGAAAATTATAAGAACAATTGCTACTTGCTTGGAAAAAGAAGGGAGGATTAGGATATATTGCCAAATGTCTTTTTATACTACAATGCTTTGCAAGAAGAAGTCTAAAGTGAGTAATTAAATGTTGTGTTGGGTTTGGTTTTTTGTTTTGTTTTGTTTTGTTTTGTTTCTTTAACTCCATTGTGTGGTAGAATTTTCCCCTTATGTCATAATGTAAAGATTAACAATTAATTATAAAAATATTTCAAAATTGTTTCAGGAGCATATCAGGGAATCAGAGTTATCTTTCACACTGAGATTTTGATGGGTAAGCAGTGTTTCTACATGTATTTGAAGTAACATTCTGCAAGTCATATTTCTGAAGGTGTAGAAAAAGAGGTGGAGATTGATACAACTTTTAAGGGGTGGTCCTTTGATGTGACATTCAGATTTCTTTTTTTGTGTCAGTAAAACAGATTTCCAAAAATAAATACTTTTATGATTTTATTTTGTTTAAACAATGCATTGACAGTATAGTTCTGCATCTTGTACAAGAAAATCTACATTCTTAATTTTCAGAAAGTTAATTCTATATTCTCTTTTCATATTCTGACTTTCTGTCTTCTCATGTTGTTGTAGTTAGGTGTCAAAGAGTGTAGTATGACTCAGATCGACCTTATGAACAATATATTTGAGCCTTTTACTATCAGTTGTCATCCTTATTATCTCTAAGACACTTGAGCCCATTGCAAATCACTGTGTCAATCTATCTCATTGAGTGTCTCCCTGTCTTTTGCTGGCACTTCATCATTCCATACAAGATGGCTCTTTCCAAGGAACAACCTCTCACAACAACCTGTCCAAGGTATATGAGATGAAGCTTCACCATCTTATCTCCAAGGAGCACTCTGGCTGCCTTTTGCTCTTTTAAGAATCCATGAAACATTCAGTACTCTTCTTCAACCAATATGGCAATCCAAAAGCATGAATTCTTTTTCTGTAATCCTTATTCACTGTTCAGATCTCAAGTGATTGAAAAGACTCTGGCCTAAATTAGTTGCACCTTAGTCTTCAAACTGACATGATTGCTCTTCAGTATTTGGAAAGATCTCAAACATCAGATTTCCCCATGCAATAAGCCTCTTGATCTTTTGACTGTTTGCACCAAGGGTGTTAATTTTGGATTCGAGTAAGATGAAATTGATGATTTCAATTTTTTCTCCATCTGTCATGATGTTGTCAGTTCTTTGGTGAAGATTTTTGTCTTCTTTATGTTGAGATGAAATCCATATTGAAGTTTGTATTCTTGGATCTTCTATGCCAAGAAATTAAAATCTTCTTCACATTCAGCAAGAAGGATTTTGTCCTCTGCATAAAGTTGTTGATGAGTCTTCTTCTGATCCTCAGACCAATTTCTTCCTCATGGGGTTCAGCTTCTTGAGTGATTAAGTCAGCATATTGATTGATTAAGTATGGATAAAGGATATAAATTTGATGCTTACCTTCCCTCATTTTAAAACATACAATGATTCTCTTGTTCTATTTGGACAAAAGTTTCTTGGTCTAGGTATGGTTTTATATGAGCATAACTGAATGTTCTAAGGTTACTATTGTTCTCAATGTTAGTCAGAGCTTGTTATGATTGATACAGTCAGATTCCTTTGTATAGTCAATTAAAAAAAATACAGACATTCTTATGGTATTCCCCTTTTTCAACTAGAATACATCTGACATTAGCAATATTATATCTGTTGTCGTGGTCTCTTGTCAACCCAGCTTGAACTGGCACTTCTCTGTTGATGCTCAGTTCTAATAATATTTGTATGAGCTTCAGCAAAATCTTCCCTGCATGTGATATTAATTATTTTTCAATAATTCCCACATTCACTTGAATCATCCTTCTTGGGAATAAACAGTGATCTTTTCTAGTCAATTGGCTAACCAGCTATCCTATAAATTTCCTGATTTAGACTGATGAGAACATCCAGTACTGTATGTATTAGTTGAGATGTGGAAATTGGTGATTTATCAAGTCTTTGAGTTTTATTTTTTGCCAATGACTTTAGTGCAACTTGAATTTCTTTCTTCATCACCATTGGTTTTTGTTTATATAGTACATTTTGTAATTTTTCAGGACCAATCAATTGTTTTTGGTACAGTGACTCGGTGTATTTCTTGCATGTTATTTTGATGCTTCCTGGATCATTCAAGATTTTGCCCATAGCATCTCTCAGTATTACAACTTGAGGTTTTAATTTGTTTTTCAGTTATTTCAAGTTTACAAATCCTGAGCAGGTTTTTAAATTTTTAGTTTCCAATTCCAACTCCTTCCACATTCTCTTACAATATTTTGTTATGTCTCCTTGAGCTTCTTTTTGAAAATCCCTGTTTTGTAAATTTTTCCCCTTGTAATGGCTTTTCAGTGCTCTAGTGCAATATTCAGAGTCTCTTCTAACAACTATTTTTGTCTTTTGTTGCAGTGCTTTTTAAAGGGTCATATAATATGCTATAATACTATTTTTAAAAATGATAAATAACACTAACATTCTGGAATACTGATAGGTGATTTTATTAGAATGCAATCTAATTTAAAAAGTATGGCTAAAATTCCTTAATTAAGAAGCTGAAGGTCCTCAAGTGGCACAAGATACTTTTGCTCAGCTACTAAGCAAAAGATTTGTAGTACAATTCCACCTGGGTTGTTGTACAAGGAACCTTGCAATCTAATTATACACAAGTATTGTTGTTATGTGCCATCAACTCAACAACACCTCATAGAGACCTGATTCCCAATAGCTTGAACCTTGCCCTATTCTGAGCCAGTCTCACTGTCTCCAACACACTTACTCCAACACATGACCCCAGTGTCAATACATCTCATCAGGGCTCTTCCTCTTCTGTGCTGTCCTTTCACCCCTCCAAGAATAATGTCTTTCTCCAAAGACAAGTCTCTCCTAGGAACATGCCAAAGTATGTGAGACGGAACCTTAAAATCCTTGTCTCCAAGGCACAATTTGGTTTTACTCTCTCCAAGACTGATATGTTTGTTCTCTTGACTGTTCATTCTATGTATGTTCAGTACATACTCTTCTCCAGCACCACAACTCAAAGGGATCAATTATTCTTCTGTCATGTTCAATCATTGTACTTCTGATGCATAGAAGAAGAAAAAAAATTGTGAAGACTTTAGTTTGAATCAGGTGCACTTTAGTCTCTAGACTGATGTCACTGTTTTTCAGGACTCTGGAGATATCCCTAATAGCAGATTTTCCTAATGCAATTAGTCTTTTGATTTTTCTGCCTGCTGGTGCCAAGAATGTTGGAGTGTTGATTGTGGAACTGAGTAAGCAGAAATTGTTAATGATCTCAATCTCTTCTCCATCATCTATCATGGCATTCTCAATTGGCCCAGTGGTGAGAGTCTCTATTTTCTTGATGTTGAGCTTCAATCCATATTGAAACTACAGTCTTTGACTTTCTGCAGCAAATGTTTCAGGTTTTCTTCAGTTGAAACACATGAGTGACCATGAATCAGATGAAACTCAGGGACAAATTTTGTTTATTTATTTGAGTTAATTATCTGAAGCATCTCACATGGGGAGCATTCTCAGCTTTGTACATATATGTGGTGTGAACTTTGCAAATTTCCTTCAGAGTCTTCTAGAATCCTAGTATTAAGGGATATACGGTTAGATATTATTGTTATGACAGGAGTCCAGAACAAAGGTAGCATAATGGAGTGGACTTGTGGGGAGGGATTGAATAACAATGAAAGAATATTTTCTTTTGCTTTTCAAAAACAAAAATGAATTGGCGGCGCAGGGAGAAAAATGCAATAATGAATGAATGGAAATCCAATGTGTCTGTAAACTTTTATTAAAATAAAATTTTAAAAAAAGGAAATCATCTAAAATGACTGAGACAAGATGGAATTGATTTTTTGAAAGCTTAAAATAATAGAAACAAAAGCAAATATGCATACACTGATGTGTGTTGGTGGTGGTGGTGTTTTTATGGGCTATCAAGTCAATTGCAACTCTTAGGAACCCTACGAACACATACTAACTCTGAACCTTATTTTATCCTAAGCCAGTCACATTTTCTGTGACACACCTGCTTCTAGTCACAGTATTAATCCATCTCATCCAGGGATTTCTCTCTTCTGTGCAGATCCTCCACACTTACAAGCATGTCTTTCTCCAAAGAGTGATCTCTCCTTGCAGCATGCCCAAAATATGTGAGATGAAGCCTCATAATCCCTGTCTCCAAGGAGCAACCTGGTTTTGCCCTCTCCAGATCAGACTTGTTTGTACCACTGCATGTTCAAAACTTTTTTCCGGTACCACAACTCAAAGGCATTGGTTCTTTTATAATTCTTAGTCATTGTCCAGCTCTCAGATGCATAATTTGGTGTTTGAGAAGATCATACCCTGAATCAGGCACACCTTCATTTTCAAACTGACAGCATTGGTCTTCAGCTTTTTTTGAGAAGTTCCTGACAGAGGACTTACCCAATGCAGTGCATCTGAATTCCTGATTGCTGGTACCAAGGGTGTTGACTATTAATCCAAACAAGATGAAAACATTAATAGATTCAATCTTTTCTCCATCTATCATAATTTTGGCTCTTGATCCTGTAGTGAAGAGCTTTATTTTCTTAAACTTTTCATATCCTCCTCATTTTCAGCAAGCAAGGTGGTGTTATCTGCATAATGCAGCTTGTTGTGAATCATCCTCCAATCATGATGCCACATTTTCCTTTATAGAGTCTGGCTTCACAAATTATTTGCTCAGTGTATGGACTGAGTAGGTAGGAAGGGTACAATCGTGACTCACACTCTTCCTGATTTTAACCATACAGTGTTCCCTTGCTCTGTTCAGACAATAGCATCTTGGTCTAGGGAGTTCTGGTGGCCTAGTGGTAAGAATCTGTGCTGCAATTTCAAAGGCACATGGTTTGAATGTGCAAGTTTCTCTGAGGGAGAAGGATGGGTAATCTCCTCCTGTGTGATTACTGCTTCTGAAACTTGCTGGAGGATCAGCTATGGGACAGTTTTGACTCAATGATACATAATAATAACAACAATATGAGGACAATTAAGTGTTCTGGGATTCCCATTCTACTCAATTTCAGAGGATTTAACTTAAGACACAGACGTTAATTAAATTAAACAAATACATGTAGAATATTTTACATTTCAAACCCAGTAATCAAATCCAAGCCATCCAGAACCAGAATTTAGGTCTTAGTAAGAGTATATTGCAAGAAAAATAATCAAAGCTTCATAATCCATTGGTTACTTAATGTCCATATCATCTGCTATCAATGTTCTACTTAGTGGTTTTCATCTTTCAGTCATAATTGCATCAAAACTCTTCTAATAAAGAGAACGGCTGTTAAAGCCTAGCTTAGGACTAGCATTAGACCTAACTACCAGGTTTACCTTCATCTTTTTAATTCAAAGGACATCTCAATACCATGACATCAGAACTGACTCTTAACTCACCTTCCATTGAATTTCCAAAGTTGCAAATCACGCAGTAGTAGGATATTGCTTATCTTTCTCCCTTAGAGCTGCTGGTGGATTCAAACCACCAGAGGGATGTGGTTTTTATTTGAACAGTGCAGCTTCTTGTAGACAATGCAAACAGAGCTGCTGCTCTTTATTCACTCTTCATTAGTTCAGGATTTCAACTGTTGTCTGCTATTTTATTGAGAGCCTCTGTATTTTTTGAAATCTTTATATCTTTTATATGTTGCTAACTGTTGGTTTAGTAATAAGGAGTTGTGCTTCTGACTCGAATCAACCAGGTATTCCATGAAAGAATGCTACAAACCCACTGGAGGCTCAGCTATGAATAGCTTGGACTGTGTGGTATTCAATAACAAATATTTGAAGTAATCTATTTTCTGTCTCAGGTCTACTATCTTCTCTATGATCCTATATGATTTTAAAGTCTATAAAAATATCAAGACCAGACAAAAAGAGCCCACATCTATTGAATCAGAATTCTGTGACCTGAGACATAATTTGTAGGTAGAATTTGTATGCTATCTTCAGAGATTATTGTGATGCTTCCATAAGATTTTTTTCCTTGTCATTACTCATTTTAATGTATTTTAAGCCATGTTTACTTTATTGTATGCCAATGATAAATAGAATATTCTACATCATAAATCTGTACTTAAGAATTTTATCATTTTACCACTTCATATTGTCTATATAGATAATTTTCCAGGTAGAGTTCTAGATATTATTATACTTTTTTGTGTGCTTGTATTATATGTAAGATTACAGTATCTAAGTAATAGAAGAAAACATTGAAGGATTTATAAATTTTATCTTTGACCCAAACTAGCATCGTGTTTTATGGAATCAAAGATATAATCCTTATTTCAAATCAATCAATAAGTATGGTTCGTCCATTAGTCTATCTTTTGCAACACTTATGTTATCTGAGAATGTGCTTATACCAGCAGGGTTATTCCTAACCATGTTAGAGTCCTTCTGCTTCTTTAGAGAAGACTTGATTGTTGTGGTTGGTCTTAAGTGCCTTAGAATTGAGTATCATACATAGTGACCCTATGAACAACAGATATGAACCCTACCAATTGTTCATGCTCCATCTTTGTCATCTTTGACCCAAGCCCATTGTTGTAGTCACTGTGTTAATTCGTCTTGTTGAGGATCTTCTGTGCTCTCTCTGTCTCTGTCTCTCTATCTCTTTCTTTCTCTCTCCTGCTGATTTCCACCTTTATTACCATGATGTATTTTTCCAAGGACTATTCCCTTCTAGCAACTCTGGCTGCACCTTCTTTAAGACATATCTGTTTGTTCTTTTGGTACTCCAATGTATATCTGATACTCTGCCAATACCACAACTCAAAGGCCTCAAATATTTTGTCATCCTTATTCATTGTCCAGTTCTCAGACACATAGTAAGTGATTGAAAACACAATGGCTTAAATAAGGTATGCCTTACTCATTGCTCCTCAGTACCTAGGAGAGGTTGCTAACTACAGACTTTACAAACAGAACATCCAAAAGTGTCTCTATTTGTGTTTTATTGACTATGCAAAGGCATTTGAGTGCATTGATCATAACAAACTATGGGAATCACAGAACACTTAAACATGTTCATAGAAAAATTCCTAGACTCTTAATAATGCCTCCTTTCTCTATGAATTTTCAATAGCTATATGGATCAGATAATTCAAGAGGCTGAACTTTATAAAGAAGAGTGTGCCATCAGGATTGGAGGAAGATTCATTAACTATCTGCATTATGTTGATGACACAAAGTTCCTTGCTGAAACGAGGAGGACTTGAAGTGTTTGCTGCATAAGGTCGAGGACTATAACCTTCAGTATGGATTAACATCTCAACATCAATAAAATGAAGTTTCTCCACACTGGGACAATTGGCAGCATCATGATATATGGAGAAGAGATTCAGATTGTTGACAATTTCATCCTGCTCAGATCCATAACTAGCACTCTTGGCACCAGTATTCAGAAAATCAAAAGATGAGTTGCTTTAGAAAACTGTTGTCAGAGACCTCTCCAGAATGTTAAAGAGCAATGGTGTCAGTCTAGAGACTAATGTGTGCCAGATACAGATTATGGTCATCTCAATTGCTTGCTTTGCCATCAGAAAGTGCACAATGACTAAGGGTAACAGAAGAAGAATAAATGTCTTTGAGTTGTGGTGCTGGGGAAGAGTAATCAACAGACCATAGACTGCCAAAAAAAAAATAAACTGGTCTGTCCTGGAGAGGATGAAACCAGGCTGTTTCTTGGAGGCAAGAATTTTGAAACTCTGTCTCACAACTTTGGGTATGTGGTCAAGAGGGACCAGTCCGTGGAAGACATCATGCTTGGAAGACTGAAGGGTCAGCACAGAAGGTGAAGACCCTGGATGAAATGGATTGGCACAGCAGCTTTGACAGTGAGATCAGATATATCAGAGATGGTAAGGTTGGCTCAGGATAGAGCAAGTTTCAGAGCCATTGTTCATAGGGCCACTAGGAGCCATAGCTAATTCAATGGCACACAAAAACAATAAAGTGATTGTATAACTTCCTATTAAGGTCAATGGCAAGTTTTGGTTTCAGTATCAGCATTTGTATCAGAGAACTGCAGAGCTATGTGATCCTCGACAATGGAATGAATAAGAGAAATTTTGGGCAAAGCAGTTGTCTTTTTGGACACTTGCTAGGGGATGAAGTATGTGAGTTATGGTACAAGAGCCTAGGCTAACTGGCAGAATAGGGATGCTACACAATTGGCCAAGCTAATAGGGATTTATACTACTTACCCAAGCAGGATGGAAGCCCAGACCACAGGGCAGGATATCAGAAAGAAACTTCCCTGCCAGCATGCCTGAGAAGAGGCTGTCTTAACTGAAGTTGTATGCTGAGAATTGCTAATTGTGATGTAACCTGTTACTTCTTTAATGAACCCCAAAATGATGAGTCTTGTCTCTGTGTTGTCTGTGGTTGTTTCACTGAATTATCAAATACAGAACAGAAGAAGTGAAAGTTGTGGCAGGAACAGCTGGTGTATTAGAATTTTTAAAAAATGCAAGATATGGGGCATACTATACCTCATAGGAATAAGCTTTGGGCTGTTAATGCTACTGAAGAGGAAACTTTATTCTTGTGAACTTGTTGTTGCTTGTTGTTGTGTACCATAAAGTCAGAACCAACTCATAGCTGACCCTCTAGTGGGTTTTCAGAGGCAGTTAATCGCCTGGGAGGAGATTGTCCATCCTTATCCCATGGAGCAGCTGGTGGCCTCAAACTGCATGCCTTTGGGAATGCAGCGCAGCTTCTTGTCATTAGACCATCATAGCTTCTTGTTGTTGTTTCGTGCCATCGAGTCACTTGTGATTCATAGCAACTCTATGTACAAAAGTCCTAAACCCTGCTCCATGCTGTGCCATTCTCACTGTGTCTGACACACCTACTCCCATTAATCCAATCACTGAATTGATCTATCTCATTGAGGGTCTTCCCCTCTTGAGCAGTCCCTCCACACTCCCAAACGTGATGTCCCTCTCCAAGGACTGGTTCCCCCTTGCAACATGCCTGGAGGATGTCAGACTAAACTTCAGAATCCTTGACTCCAAGAAGCAGCCCCGTTTCACCCTCTCCAGGACAAACCTGTTTGTTCTCCTAGCACTCTATGGTATATTCAATACTCTTTTCCAGCGCCACAGCTCAAAGGCATCAATTCTATTTCTATCATCACTAGTCATTGTCCATCTCTCCGACATGTAACACGCAATTGTAAAGACTGTGGCCTGTTATCAGGCACACCTTAGTTTCCAGCCTGATATCATTGCTCTTCAGTACTCTAGAGAGATCCCTGACAGATGACTTTTCCAATGTACTTTGTCTCTTGACTTCCTGGCTGCAGGTGCCAAGAGTGTTGATTTTGGAGTCAAGCAAACTAAAACTGTTAAAATTCTCTATCTCTTCACCATCCATAATGATGCTGCCACTAGGTCCAGTGGTGAAAATCTTTGTTTTCCTGATGTTGAGTTTCAATCTATATTGGAGGCTGCAGTCCTTGACCTTCTGCAGCAAGTGCTTCAGGTACTCCTCAGTTTCAGCAAGCAGGATTATGTTATCTGCATAATACAGGTTGTTAATGAATCTTCCTCCAATCCTGATGTTACAATCCTCCTCATAGAGCCCAGTGTCCTGGATAATATGATCTGCATAAAGATTGAAAAGGTATGGAGACAGAATACATCCCTGGAAGACTCCCTTCCCGATTTTGAACCATGCCATATCTCCTTCCTCTGCTTAGTGGAGGTCAAATCATACCTCAATCACACCTTCCCCATAAACTTTATACTAATAGAGTTTTAAAATTTAGTTTCATTATTTATCCTTGGTTGTGAGTTCCCTGGTTGTGGTCAGCCATCATGTTCCTGTGGTGATTTTTATTCTTATTTATAGTACTCTCAGATAACATTCTACTTGCATGTCCTCAAGGGCTTGCTTTATTTTGCTTAAAGTTTTCTTAAAATACATTTGTTTAGCATGTTTTCATTTATTTAGTATGGTCTTTCTGATGTCATGTTATAAAGGATGGAATGTTTCTTCTTCTGCTCACTTTAGTTGTTTTGAGAAGCTTCCATTCCTGTGAAGATCAGGCTGCCAGACGGGAGAATTGATGAGAAATGGAAGATCTGTGGGAGATTTTGTTTCTACTAGGCTAAAGGCAATTAGCTACGGTAATTTTTTACGGCTGAGTTATCCTGTCAAGAGTTGAGAGAGAAGAGTTCAGATATATGTACTCAGACTTCCACCTCCAGATTTCTGTCTCAGAGACAGAAAACAAACCCTAAACACCAGACAGGATCCTATTTAACATGATCCTTTCATATGATTCCAAACTATTTATTTTCCAAGCTGAAAGCTTGCTTCTATTTTTTAATAGTAGCTCAGAATCTTATGGTTGATGTTATTAATCACCATCAACCTCATTAATGCTGTTTATAAATGGAATATACTATTCTGATGTTTTCATGTGATGTTTCTAATAATATGTGCAATCTATATTACTATGGAAACAGTTAATTTGAAGAACGTTCCCCATCTCAAACATTCAGGTGGATTTTTCCTTATACTAATATACTGTATATTGTATAATATGAATACAGAAAAAAGCAAATTGTTTGGTAACAATAAATTGATGTCACTGTTTGAATAATTATTCTAAGATTTTCATTGAAATATCTTTACCTGAATTTCCTATGTAGAATCATTTTTATTAAAATCACATCAGTTCAATCATATAGACAGCATAAATAAAAATGTTCATTGGATTTTTGTAGCCCTCTAATATAGAAATCTGCTTAATATCCTTATTATACTTTGGCAAAAGATGTCAGTTGACACTCATACCCTGCACAACAGCTTGTATACATGAATGATATACAAAGTTCAGTAGATATGAAAAAGAATACCTTACATGAAATTTAGACTATGAAGTAGACAAGCACACATAGATGAAAGGGATTCAAGCTACGATATAATCTGAGAAATCATCTGCTAGATAAGGGGATTTGGGGAGGATATAATACTCTAAAATAAGTAATAACCCTGATATTATGAAAGGAAAGTTTCACTGGCATCTGGCCTGCAATACCCTTTACCTCACAAGTGATTAAAAATAGAGCAAGAGTGACACAGAGGAAAAAAATCTCCTTATCACCATGGTGTTCAAAAGAACCAAACTAAAGGAAGTCCTTTGGAAATAGGTCCCTGTTCTGGGAAACTTTTCAACAGGTAACAATGCCAACACATATGGACATCTCCAAGGAATGTCAGGCTTTTGTATGCTGGTAGAAATAAAGAACTTCTTATAAAAGTTACATTGAAACAAAACTTTGCTTAGAGCCAGTAACCTGAATTTGGACTCCAGGCCTTCTAAACTTAAAGACATTAAATTTCTGCCTCTGTTAGAGTCACACTAGATGATTAAGACAACCATGAATAATGACAAGGGGGGGGGAAGACAAGTTGGAAGGTTGAGGGTAGAAATATAATGATTCTTAGCTTAGTTTGGATAACATACCATCTCCACAATCTATGATATGCTATCATTATCATTGTTATAGTTATTTTGTTACTCCCCCTTCGTTGAGAGTCATCCTTTCTCTGATTATCTACCTTTCCCAGCATTATGTCTTTTGCCAAATACTGAGCTTTTCTGTTACATGTCCACAATTTGTCAGTTGTAGTCTAACTATTCTTGCCTCAAGAAGCATCCCAGTTACAATTACAAGACATACTTGGTTTGTTCTTTTGGAAGCCAATGAGATATTAAATATTCTCCACTAACATCACAATTTAATGGCATAATTTCTTATTCAATTTCCTTTATTTGGTATCCAATTTTCAGATGCATAATCCTTATGAAGCAATTGAAAAATATCAGAACGAATAAAGTACAACTTAATCTTTAAACTTATATAGTTGCTCTTAAATAATTTAAAGGTGTTCTTGATAGCAGATTTTCCCAATGCAGCATGTTTTTTGATTTCTTGAATGTTGCAACAATGGGTTTTGACACAAGTACAATTAAGTCATTCAGAATTTTAATCTTTTCTTCATCTGTCATGATGTTTACTACTGGTCCAGTCGTAAGGATTTCTAAAACTGACAAACCAGTAACGAGCAATGAACAGTCATTAAAATTTCTCAAGAGTAGAGTAAGAAAGGTGTTTTCATTCAGAAAACATAAGAAGGCCACGACTTCAATAGCAGGAAATTAATAGACAGTTTTACAAACAAATCATCAAGATATGGGTGACATAGTATCTTGTTAGGAATGAAATACTAGGTACCAGAAGAAAACATCTTAAATAACTGAAAATGTATGATACTGTGTTCATATTTTATTATCTGTTATAGATGTAAATTTAGTTTGCCCTTGCAAACAAGGAGTTGTGCTGCCAAGCCAAAAAGCAAGTGATTTGAATCCACCAGCTATTCAGCAGAAAAAGATGGGCACACTCATCCTTTGTAAGGTATGTTGTTGTTTTTGTTGTTAAGTGCCAGTCGTAGGCAACTCATAGTGATCCTGTGAATGAAAGTCCTCAACACTCGTGTGACTTTCATCCTTGCTCCAGGTTCAAAGGGTTTCCAGAGACAAGCTACTATGGAAGTCGATGCCGTTCCTGCTTCCAATTTGTAAGGTAGAGACTCTGAAAAATCCATTTGAGGGTCATTTATAAGTTGATTTCAACAGCAGCAATTAGATTTTGAGTTGCCATACATATGATCTGTATTATGAACTTTGAGAAATGATGAAAGTTATACAAGTGTTCAGGTCTTTTATTCATAGGGTCACTATGAGTCTCTATGTCTCGACAGCATTTGATGATGACAACAATATTTATGTACAGATCCCATCTCATACGAACTTTCTTTCAAACTGCATCTTTAGAGTTAGTTTTATAAAGAAGGATAATTTCATAATTTGGTATAGTGACTCTGCATTCTACAATCGTTACTTTTTATTTTGGTATCTTTCCAGTGCATTTTCCAAAGCACCTCAGAGAATTATGTCAAAATAAGTATGTATAATGACTCTAAGGTTAGACAGTTTAGTTCAGTTTCTGAATATCTTATGTACTAGGTCTATTTCCTCAGGCTAATTGTGTAACTCCATAACACTTAACTTCCACCTTTTATAAATTGGGGAAGAGAACTATTTTATAAATTAGTATAGAGGCAAAAAATACTTGTAATATAAAATAACTATAGAATACATGCTGGTATAACTCAAACACTTCAAAAATTGTAATTATTATTGATAGTGTATCAACATAAATTACTTCT
>NW_006399771.1:23622446-23624888 GCF_000299155.1 Elephantulus edwardii | reverse complement strand
AAATAAATTTTATTTGATATAGCATTTAAATAAGTCATGGAGTTGTTAAATACATTTATTTTCTTAAATTTTATGCTTTGATGGTGTTTTTATTTGTCATTAAAGAGATGCTAGAAAAATCTTCAGTCCATTTTATTTCTAAAGTTTTAAATTTTCTGTTTATCTTATTTTCCAGTATTTTCTGTAATCAATTTGCAGAATTTAAACAAATTACATTCAACCAGTTAATATGGAATACATTTGTGTGAAGATACAGTTTTTTGGCTTAGAACTGCAGGTTTTGGAGGACAACATATTCCTCTGCTCTGCCGTTCAGTTATTTGGTCTTGAACATTGCTATCCTTCTACATCACGTGAAAAGTTTGGAACTTCTGAAGCACAAGTAGAAGAGCCATGGTTTCTTGAAAGCAACAGTCATCCGCTTCAGGCCTCTGGACAAGAGGGTAACACCAATATACAGGTCTATGACAAAATATTGCCCTATCCTAAGACATTATGTAGTTATAACAGCCTAATATCTCCTAAGGAAAGACTCACATAATATCAAGCATGCCACAGTCTGCATTAGTCATCATGAAAAAACAAAATAACCCTTCTCCTAAAAAAGTAGACCTGGTGAATACCTCAAATGGAGAAAAACAGAATAAATCTGTTGATACAGAGTTATTTGAACAGCTACAGAAAAAGATGAAATGATGGAAGAAATAATGGAAGCCATTAAGAGAGAAAATACCCCCAAGACAGTGATTCAGAAGAAATTTATTGTGGAATGACATCAAGAGAAGCAAAACACCTACGACTGGAATTCCAGAACATGAGACTGATAGGAAAGTCACTGAGAAAACTGTGAAAGATTTCCAGGTATTATGAAGAATGGGAAAATCCACATTTAAGAAGCACAGTGAACACCAAATAGACTAAACGTCAAAACAAAAACATTAAGATATATTCTGGTCAAATTCTCCAAATTAAAAGATAAGGATAGAATACTAAAAGCAGCACAAGAAAAATAGAGTCACCTGCAAAGGAGAAAAAATTAGATTAAGTTCTAATTTCTCACCAAACACCATGAGAGGTAGAAGATAAGGAGCAGGCATATACAGAATGTAGAAGGAAAAGAATTGGTATACAGGAATCCTGTACCTAGCAAAGCTCTCATCAAATATGAAGGAGAAATTAGATGATTGGTAGGAAACAAGGAATTTGTAAAAACAAGACCAAAACTAAAAGAATTTTTATTTTTTTCAATTTTTTTTTATTCTTTATATTCTTTCTGGAAGCAAGAGTGCCATCCACTTCCTAAACAACATGCCTCTGGAAACTCTATGAACTTTGATAAATGTTGATAGTTATGAAAGGCTGTTCAGGCCTTTTGTTCATGAGGTCATTATGAATTGTGCTCAACTTGAAGGCAATTGACACAAAAACTATTCTTTATTATTAGTTATTATTATTATTTCATGTAATTATGTTTTTTTAGTTTTACACTGATTTACTTACAAAGTTTATATACATTGCCCTTACCTCCTCAACCCATCCCCCCTCCACCCATCAAACCATGTGGCCCCATGTTTACACCCCCCAATTCCTATCTGTCTGCTCTTACACCTTCAAGCTTCATACACGTTTTACTGGTTATCTTTTTCTACAATAATGGTCTTATACTAATCTCTGATAAAATAAACTTCAGAATGAAAACCACTATAAAAGTAAGGCACTTGCATACTGATTAAAGACATGCTATATCAAGAAAATATGACCTTGTTCAATATTTATGTACCAAATGATAGACCTACAAAACAAATAAAACTCATAAGAAACAAACTGGGATCAAGCTTAGAAGCGCTAGTCCAAGGTATAAAGAGACTGCCAACCAGAAATGCAAAATCTGAAGAGAATAAAATTGATGAATGGGACCTTCTAAAGATTAAATCCATGTGTGCATCAAAAACTTTTTCCAACAGGGTGGAAAGAAAATCTACTGACAGGGAACCGATATTTGGTAATGCCATCTCAGAAAAAAGTTTTATTACAAATGTTTACAGAATACACCTGCATTTCCACAAGAAAAAGACTGATAACTGAACTACAAAAAGGTCAAAATACATAGAAAGAATTTGCAAAGAGGAAGATATTCGAACAGCAAACAGACACATGAAGAAATGCTCCAAATCATGGACAACTAGAGAGATGTAATGAGATACCATTTCACTCCAGTAACAGTGGCAAAGTTTAACAGGACTTCAAGTAATAAATGTTGAAGAGGATGTGGCAAGAAAGGAGCTCTGATACTTTGTTTGTGGGATTGTAAAATGATACAACCATTCTGGAAGACAATTTAGCATTTCTCAACAAGCTGAACATAGAAATTCCATATAACTCATAACTCTGCTATTCCACTACTTGGAATATACCCTGAGAACATGAGAATTGAGGCACAAA
>NW_006399771.1:23569232-23613956 GCF_000299155.1 Elephantulus edwardii | reverse complement strand
ACTCATCAACAATTTGTGTTATGCAGATGACACAATCCTGCTTGATGAAACTGAGGAGGATCTGAAGCTTTTGATTTAGAAAATCAAGGACTGCAGCCTTCAATATGGATTGAAGTTTAAAATCAAGACAACAAAGATTCTCACCACTGGGCCAATTGGCAACATCATGATAGGTGGTGAAGAGACTGAGATTGTAACAGCTTCAGTCTGCTTGGCTCCACATTCAGTACTCTTGGTACCAGCAGCCAGGAAATTAGAAGATGAATTGCATTGGGAAAGTCTGCTGTCAGAGACCTCTCCAAAGCACTGAAAATATGATGTCAGTCTGGAGACTAAGGTGTGCCTTATCCAGGCCATAGTCTTTGCAATTACTTTCTATGCATCAGAAAGCTGGACAATGACTAGGAATGATAGGAGTGGGATGCATAACCCTCCTTAATCTCAAAAAGTACTACACAGCTTTATTAATCAAAACAGCACGATATTGGTACAATGACAGGCACTTAGACCAATAGAATAGGATCAAGAACCTTGATATTTTTCCATATCTACGGTTAATTGCTATTTGACAAGAAAACAAAACCTCTCAAATGGGGAAACAACATCTTCAACGATTGGTGCTGGGAAAACTGGACTACTACATGCAGAAAACTCAATCAGGATACGCACCTCTCATTACACAAAAAAATCAACTCAAGGTGGCTCACAGGCCTAGAGGTAAAGTCCAAAAGTCCAAACGATAAAGATCACAAGGGACAAAGTTGGACCAGTTTAAAAGGGCTAGCTCATGGCAAAAAAAAAAAAAAGTGATAAAAAGAAACCCAGAAATCCACAAACATGACAGAATAAAATTTATGAATTCTAAAAATTAAATCCCTGTGAGCATCAAAAACATTTTCTAATAGAGTAAAAAGAAAACCTCCTGATTGGGAAAAAATATTTGGCAATACCATTTTAGACAAGGATCTCATATCAAAAGTTTACAAAATCCTATAGTGATTCCATAATGAAAAGAATGATAACTCATTTACAAAACGGACAAAAGAAATAAAGATGTTTCACAGAGGAAGACATTATGATGGCCAACAGATACTTAAAAGAAATGCTCACAATCACTGTCAATAAAAGAGATGCAAAACCACAATGAGATACCATCTCAGCTTTGTAAGAGTGGTAAAGTTTAACAGGAGAGCAAGTACTAAATATTGTAAAATGGTGCAACCACTCTAGAAGGCAGTTTGACATTTCCTTAAAAAACTGAACATGTAAATTACATATGACCCAGCTATTCCACTTCTTGGAATGAAAATGAAAACTGAGGCACAAATGGAGACTTGTACACTATCATTCATAGCAGCCGTTATTCACCATCACAAGAACATGGAAATAGCCTACATGTTAAAACCCAATCAAATGAATTGAGAAATTGTGGTACATTCACATGATGAAATAATATGCAGTATGAAAGAGCAATGATTTTGTAAATTGCTACCTGACATTGGAGGGAGCGGAGAGCATTATGCTAAGTGAATAAACTCAGTTCCATTAGGACAAATATTGTATAAGACCATTATTTTAGAAATAGAAAGATAACTAGTAAAACATGTATGAAGGAGAGGAGTAGGATTAGAGGGATGAGGATGGGCAGGGGATAATCATAAGATCACACAATTTAAAGGATAAAGGGAGAGTTGGGTAAAGGAAATGGGAAATGGCAAAGTTCCAGTGTGTGTGTGTGGGGAAGTACACCATCTTTGTAAGCAAACCAGTAAAAAAGAGAAAATTTATTTTTTAAAAAGGTATACAATTTTCTAATACAATTGCTCTTATTACTATTACTTCTTTTTTCATCTCTAATTTTAATCTTGTTTTACACTGGTTTATATACAATTTTGTAAAGTTCGTATACATTGTTTTTCACACCAGACCTTTCCCTTTTCCTTTACCAATTCCTCCCTCTACTCATTGAATTGTGTGACCCTATGTTTAAGACCTTCACCCTCCAAACCTTGGATCCTCATACACATTCTACAATAATGGTCTTTATTTGTGATCAAAGTATTTGTCTTTCTGAGACTGAGTTAGTTCACTTAACATAATGCTCTCCAGTCCCTCCCATGGTAAGCAGAAATTTACAAAATCATTGCTCCTATATGCTGCATAGTATTCAATTGTGTGGATGTATCGTAATTTCTCAATCCATTCCATTGTGGTTGGGCATTTGGGCTGTTTCCATGTTATTGTGATGGTGTGAATAATGCTGCTATGAACACTGGTGTACAAGTCTCCATCTGTGCCTCAGTTCTCATTTTCTCAGGGTATTCCAAGCAGTCATTTGGAATTTTTATGTTCATCTTTTTGAGGAAACATCGAACAGCCTTCCAGAATAGTTGTACCATTTTACAATCCCACCAACAATGTATAAGAGTTCTTGTCTCACCACATCTTCTTTAACATTTACAGTATTTATTCTCTAATATTTATTATACAGCATTTGTCCTAATGGAACTGAGTTCATTCACTTGATACCCTGCTAAGCTTTTCCACTGCTACTTGGATAAGGTGGTATCTTGCTGTGTTTTTATATTTACATCTCTCTCATTGCTAGTGATTTGGAGCATGTGTCTGTTGGCCATCCAAATATCTTCTTCCTTTTTATATCTATTAATTCATGTAATTGTTTATCCATGTCTTGTTTCATCCATCCATTCACTAATCATTGAGCTATAGTTCTAATGATATATTTATTACCTTGCCAACTCATCTATCCTTCCACTATTATTTTATTTTATATCTGTATCTTGACCAAGATTGATTGATAAAGGAAGTCTTTATGGCAGAGTGGGTAAGCATTAAATATTTGCCTGTTAACTGTAAGGTTGGTTATTTCAACCACTAGTTGCTCCAGAGGGGAAAAAAATATCAGTTCACATCCACATACATTATAGCCTTGGAAACAATATAATTGATTCTCTATGAGTTAGACTCAAATCATTAGCAGTAGATTTTGGTTTGTTGAAGATTTATATCAACAAAAGTTAGTGACAAAAATGTGGTTAGCTAATTTTTGCCAGTTATAGTTGCTGATTTTATAGAGAGAAAGGAGCAGTTTGCTCCAGCTTAGCTAAACTGCACAGTTCAAAGTTATACTCCACCTCTTGTCAACTTGACATCTATTTTCGTTTGTCAACCACAGTAATTCTAAAAAAAGAAATTAATAATCATTCTTCTGTCCATTATATTGTATTAGGTCACACAAACAGTTACGCACTCAATCAGTAAGCACAATTTTAATACACTCAGATGTCAAAGAAAAAGAACTGGCTATGTGCTTCTATTTCAATCTCAAATATGTTGGGCTTGTTGTCAAAAGGGGCCAGTTTTTTAAATAAATACATCATGCTTAGAAACTAGAGGGTTAGTGAATGAGAGTAAGACTCTCAATGAGATATATTGACACAGTGATTGGAACAATGGACTTGAACAATTGGAAAAATGGACATAGAAGAGATTTTTATAAGAATACAGGAATGGGCAAGGTTCAGATCTGTGATTCATTGTGGTGCTTTGAATCATAATTGACTCAACATAGTTAACAACAGCATCTTACAAAATGTCACAGCCTTCAAAATATTACTGAGAAAAGTCTGCTCTGCAAAAGTTTAGGCTGGTATGACTCAGAATTAATGGAAACACATATTTTTAGTATTCTCTATAGAACTATTCTATGAACTTTGATAAATGTCTTTAGTTATAGAAAGTCTTCAGGCCTTTAGTTTATGGGGTCCATATGAGTCATACTCAACTCGAAGGCAATCAACAAAAACAACTCTAGAGCTATACATATATCCACTTGCTCATCAAAAGATGGTACATCTCTTTTTATTCATCTCTGGCTCATCTATGCCCTATTTGGCTGTCCAGCCAAGATCTTTGTGAAATATTTCATACAATTTAAAACACTTTTGGTGTTTTCTTTCTGCCTTCTCAAGTATCTGCAAATTTTTTCTTGCAGTTGAAACTGATTCACAACTATTTGAAGAAGGGAAACTTAGAAATGTAGTTACAGTCTAAGCAACCAAATTATATAGTATAAAGTTATCATCCACACTTGTGTTGCATGTCCTTTATCAACAAATATATCGTAAAGGTCACTATAAATCTAATTATCATCTGAAATTCAGGTTTTTATCATCCTTCACTTCTGTAACTCTTCCTTGCTGTTCCTAACTACATAATATCAGGTCAAACTTCATCTGCTGCCACATTGAACCTGGTCAAAGCATTCCTGATCACCTGCACCCTGCCAGCAAGCATCAAATTTAACTTGGAAATCTGCACAGCTTTTTGCACTTCAAACACGTTAGCTCCTTTTCTTTCTCTAACTAGCATATTGGGATGGATTATAAACTAGAAGGATTCTATCTTTCACAGATTATTTGCTGGTTATTTCTTGGTCATCCAGGACTGTTTTTTGACAGCTTTCACTACTTTCCTTTCAGTTAGCCATTCAGAAATAAAACAGAGTCTCATTGACACCATAGATGCCTTAATTCTCTAAAATTTACTCGCAAAATTTCTAGCAATTACTGCTTCGGTGGCCTAGTGGTAAGAAGCACTGCAATTCCTAAAGCACAAAGTGCAAATCCACAAGCTTATCCAACAGGGAAAATAAGAAATCTCCTTTTCAATTTACTGACTCTGAAAACTTACTAGAGGGTCAGCTATGAGTAGGCTTCAATTTGATGATACTCCACACAACAACATTATAGTCATAAAAGATATAATTTCTCAGTACGTGGTTTCCATTGTTCCCAGGAATGTGCAACATCCTCTCTTATGGATGCTTTCATCAATTCAGGAAGCCCAAAGATAAATCTACAAGTGTCAGCATCCTATAGTCATTGAGACCTACATGAATATGCAAGACGAGGCTTTAAAGTATAATTTTAATCAATCCAACTCATGAATATGGATGACTAACTACAAACATGCCTCTGTTGACACCTGTTGCCTAAATCTGTATAATTCCCAGTCATTTGACTTGTTTCAGTATTGCTTACCTGTTTTAGAAAACAAAAGAAGCTTGATTACTGGAGAATTTAATGAACTGCTGACATCATGGTTAAGAGCCACTGCTCCATAAAAGGAAAGATGGAAAAATTTACTTTCATAAAAATTATCTGTCCAATGACTTACTATGAGTCAGAATCAACTTGAGTGCAACAGAGTATTTTGTTTGATTTTAAATTTGTAGGGACTATAAGCAAAGACCAAATGAAGATTGAAGATCTTTGTTCCGTACACACCCTCTAAAATTATTTTGAGACATATCCATATGTAAACACACACAGATCTATATCTATATCTATATCTATCTATCATCTATCTATCTATCTATCTATCTATCTATCTATCTATCATCTATATCTATATATATATACACACACACGCATGCATACACACATACATATATACATATATATGTAAGCGTATAAAGGTATGTGAATATATTGTTGTTATTATTATTCTTTATCATGTAGCTGGAACTGACCCATAACTGACCCTCTGATGGGTTTTCAGAGGCAGCTAATCACATGGGAGGTGATAGCCTATTCTCCCTTGGAGCAGCTGGTAATTTCAAACATCATGCCTTTGCATTGCAGTGTAGCTTCAATTATGCATGTAAATTTTTCCGTTCTTTCACTAGGCCTATGCAAATAACTCTGTTGGCTAAATGTAACAAAATCTAAAATAGTCAAAGTGTGTTTCAAACACATGGAAAAAGTGAGGATTACAGGGACATAGAACACGTTGCTTGTATGTATGACCAGAAAATTAGTTTTTTGACAGTTTTAGAGAAATGAAATGATTAATTGAGGATGATAAATCACAGAAATGCTAACAGAATAGTTCTACATTGATATGGTGAATGAGTATGATTGTATGAAACACAATGTGAATCAAGAGCAGTGTGGAATAAAATGTATATAAATTTTGTAAGCTAACCAGTGTAAAATAAAAAAAAAGATATTTAAAAAATAAATTACAAAAGGAAACTATCTAAGGAAAAATGAGAACAAAGATGATAACTATAAATAAGAAGATCAAGTAAACTGGAATCTTTATACATTTATTTGACTGTAGAAAATAAGCAGATCCTAGAATTATTTTATTTTAAAATCTGAGTTTTCAGTCGAATGGGAGCATTTCTTGCATTGAGCACATTGTATTTTAATAATAATATATATTACACATAGCTATATGTACACAAAGAGACATGCATTATTAACTGGGCAAAATTCTATACTCAACCATTGGTCCTTTCAGAATTATTATTCAATTGTTGAACATCATGATTTTCTCTAGTACATTTTTTCATGGTTTTATAGTCATTATGCAAGATCTTGTCCTTATCCTTTTTTTCCTGTCTCATGTAGAATAATATCAAACCCTATAATTTCTAAAGCATTTCATCGACTGGTAATTTATAAATATATTGATAACAATTATATTCTGAGCTTCAGATATGTATCTTCAACTCACCAATCAATAATTTTCTATTCAATAGGTGTAAAATAAGTTATATACTTTGCCTACAATTTCCTTTTTTATTTACAAAATAATGAGTCTTGGTAGCATGGTAGGCTAAGTTGACTACTTAACCCAAAGGTGAGCCGTTCAAACTGAATAGCTACTCCATGAGGGAAAGATAGGCAGTCACCTCCTATTAATATTTATAGCCAGGGAAATCCAGTGTTGGGTCATCATGAGTCAGAGCCAGCTCAGTGGCAATGGATTTTTATTTTATTTTAGATTAACTTGTATTTTCTATTACATTGATCTGCTAAACCACTGCAGAAGAATATCTATTCTTAAATATTCTATTCTATAAAACAACTCCTCCAGGTCTCTTTTTGTTTCTTTTAGTAATGTTTTATACTTTTTTTAGTAGATCCTTTGTGTTTCTAGTTAGAGTTACTTCCAAGTATTTAATCTTGTGATTAGCTATTGTGATTGGTATTGCTTTCCTCACTTGACAGCAGTGAAAGAGACAGAATATTTTATCAAAGAACTGGCAGCAGCATGAGGTGCTCTGAATCACAGAAGCCCTATGGCTTGAGACTTAAGTCACCATATCAAGGGCTGGGTTAGGGGAGAGAGGTGTTGAATGGTGTAGTCAGAAGTGGAAAGGGATTCTGGTGAAGTAGGGAAAGCGGTAGGTCAAGACACATGTGGCAAGGCTGGGTAGTAACACTGAATTATCAGTAATTTCTCTAATTGGGTAAATGTCTTTCATCTGCTATTTTCTGTAAAATGTTCTTCCGTCAGATACTATTCTTAAAAACCAATTAAGACAGACTAGGAAGAAGGATTGGACATCCACTTCTGAAATAACAGGCCTTCAAAAACCATATGTACAATAGAGCACACTTAGACTAGCAGACATCATAACTGAGGCTGACATCTCAGAAATGGAAACACAAAGAAGGAGGAACAGTTGTAAGCAGGCACTAGTGACTGGAATGTGGATTGCGAGAAGTATGAATGTAGGAAAATTGGACATTGTTGAGAAAGAAATGGAATGCATAAATATTGACATACTAGGTATTGATGAAGTGAGATGACTTGGCATGGGACATTTTTAATCAGTTGATCATATGATCTACTATGCTGGGTATGAAAAGGTGAGGAAAAAATGGGGCTGCTTTCATAATTAAAAAGTCGTTTCTAGATCCATCATGAAACACAATGTGGTAAGTGACAGGATATATCTATATACCTACAAGGAAGTTCAGTGAATACCACTATCATTCAAATATATGCACCAACAACTAAAGCCAAAGAGAAGCAAATAAGATTTCTATCAACTTTTGCACTCTGAAATCGATGGAACATGCAATCAAGATGCATGGATAATAATGGGTGACTAGAATGCAAAAGCTGGGAACAGAGAAGAAGGAACAGTAGTTGGAAAACATGTACTTAATAACAAAAATGAAGCTGGAGATAGGATGATAGAATTCTGCATATTCAATGATTTATTGATTGCAAATGACTTTTATAAGAAACACAAACACAGGCTATACACATGAATGTCACACAATGATATGTATAAAAATCAAATTTATCACATATATGGAAAGAATTGCTGGAAAATCTCAATATCAGCTGTGAAAACCAGACCAGGTGCTGATTATGTAACAAACCACCAATTACTCAAATGCAAGATCAAGCTGAAGTTGAAGAAAATTAAATCAAATCCACAGGAACCAAAATTTGACCTTAATTCTATCCCACTCAAATTTCAAAAACATCTCAGGAAGAGGTTTGAGGGCTTGGACCCCAATGAGCGAAGACCAAATGAGCGGTGGGAGGTTATCAAGAATATCATCCATGAAAAATGCAAAAAAAATCCATTACAAAGGCTGAAGAGGAAGAAAAGACCAAGATGGATGTCAGATGAAACTCTGAATATTGCATTTGAGTGCCAAGAACCCAAAGCTAAAGAAAGAAATTAAGGAGCTGAACAGAAAATTTCAAAGGGTAGCTCAGGAAGACAAAGTAAGGTATTATGAAATGTGCAATGAGGTGGAGTCAGAAAATCAAAAGGGCTGAACTTGTTCAGCATTTCTTAAGCTGAAAGAATTGAAAAACAAATTCAAGCCACAAGTGGCAGTACTTAAGGATGTTTTGGGCAGAATGTTAAATGTTCCAAGAAGCATTAAAAGAAGATGGAAGCAGTATACAGAGTCACTGTACCAGAAGGAATTGGCTGACATAGAAAAATTTCTTGGAATACCGTATGAGCAAGAGCCTGTGGAAGAAGTTCAAGCTGCTCTGAAAGAATTGGTAAAAAATACGGCTCCAGGAAATGACAGCGTATCAACTGACATGTTTCAACAAACAGATGCTGATCTAGATGTGTTGACCAAGCTTTGCCAAGAAATCTGGAGGACAGCCACCTGGCCAACTGACTGGAAGAGATTGATATTTGTTCCATTCCAAAGAAAGATGACCTGACAGAGGGAGGAAATTATTGAAAAAAATATCATTAATGTCACATGCAAGAAAAATTCTGATAGAAATTATCCAAAAATTACTGGAGCAACACATCAACAGAGAACTTCCAGAAGTGTAGGCTGAGTTTAGAAGAGGTCACGGTACTAGGGATATTACAGCTGATGTTAGATGGATTGGCTGAAAGCAGAGAGTACCAGAAGAATGTCTGTGTTTCATGGACTATGTGTTTCAAAAGCTTTTGACTGTGTGGATCACAACAAACTGTGGCTGACTCTGAGAAGAATGGGAACAATGAGAAGAATCCCAGAACATTTGATTGTATTCACGCAAAACCTATGCTTGAATCAGGAGGCAGTCTTCCACTTCTGAATTTTGTGTCTAATGTTCTATTTCTATTGTTTGATTTAACTAAATATAAAGCTTCATCTACAATTCGATGGCACTTAACAACACCAACAGCAACATAGAGAGAGCCCTGTGGGCCTATTGGATAGAAAATTATGCTACCAAGTCAAAGAAGTCAAAGGCGTGTCATTTTAATATGAGGCCCTCAGGCCTGTTTTTATTTGGTTCAGTCAAACATTCTTCTAAGTGGTATTGCCCTGGTCTGTCCATTTGGGGTACAGAGGTAACTCATGATTGTTGTGATGCTAAACACTGTGACACTGATGTGTCAAATACAATAATGGTTACCCATGTTGGACAGTGTTTGGTCTGTTGTTGTTATGTGCCGTTGAGTCGTTTGCAACTCATAGCGACCCTATGCACAAAAGCCCTAAACCCTGCTCTATCCTGCGCCAACCGCACTGCCTCTGACACACCCTTCCCGATTACCCCAGTCACTGAGTCAATCCATCTCATAGAGGGTCTTCCCCTCCTGCGCTGTCCCTCCACCATCCCAAGCATGATGTCCCTCTCCAAGGACCCGTCCCTCCTGGCAACATGTCCAAAGTATGTCAGATGAAGCCCCAGAATCCTTGCCTCCAAGGAGTAGCTTGGTTTGATCCTCTCCAAGATGAATCTGTTTGTTTTCCTGGCAGTCCATGGTACATTCAGTACTCTTCTCCTGCACCACAGCTCAAAAGCATCCACTCTCCTTCTGTCCTCCCTAGTCATTGTCCAACTCTCTGATGCATAACAAGCGATTGCAAAGACCATGGCGTGTATCAGGCACACCTTAGTCTCCAGAGAGACACTGTTGCTCCTGAGTACGTTAGAGAGGTCCCTAACAGCAGACTTTCCCATCGCGATATGCTTCTTGATTTCCTGACTGCTGGTGCCAAGAGTGTTGACTGTGAAACTGAAATCTCAATCTCTTCGTCATCCATCCTGACGCTGCCAATTGGTCCAGTGGTGAGAATCTTTGTCTTCTTGACATTGAGCCTCCGTCCATACTGAGGGCTGCAGTCCTTGACCCTTCGCAGCAAGTGCATGAGGTCCTCCTCAGTTTCAGCAAGCAGGGTTGTGTCATCTGCATAACACAGACTGTTAATAGATCTTCCACCAATCCTGATGCCACAATTTTCCTCATAGAGCCCAGCCTCTCGGATAATCTGCTCTGCATACATGCTGAAAAGGTATGGAGACAGGATGCATCCCTGGCGCACATCCTTCACAATTTTGAACCATGCAGTGTTTCCCTGCTCTGTTCTGACTACTGTCTCTTGGTCTAAGTATAGGTTTCGCATTAGCACAATTAGCTCCCAGATTAAAATAAGCTTCGAAGCAAGAGTGGCATCCACTTCTGAAGCTTGCCCCCAGAAACTCGAAGAACTTGAAGAAGCGATGGAAGTTATACGAGTGTTCAGTTCTTTCATCCATAGGGTTGTTATGAGTTGTCTATGACTCGATGACACTAAACAACAACAACAACATGAGTTAATGCTAATTGTTAAAATTTATAAAAGTATACAGTGTGTACCGGATAAAAGCCATGATTAAAAACCAGATAAAAGCCAGTTAATTGCTATGCGTTTGAGAGTTGGGCAGCAAATAAATATGACAGAGTAAGAATTGATGTCTTTGAGATGTGGTTCTGGAAAAGAGCATTAAATATTGGATAGACCGCCAAGAAAAGAAACAAATATATCTTGGAGACAGAGTGCAGCCAGGATGCTCCTTAGAGGGAGTGAAGGTGAAACTTCACCTTTCATATTTTGGACATGTTGTTAGGAGGGACCAGTCCTTATAAAAAGTTAGCATTCTCAGAAAGGCCAAGGAGGGCAGATACAACAAGATGGATTGACACAATAACAGTAACAACGGGCTCTAGGGTGGCAGATATAATGAGGATGGTCTGGAATAAGGCAGCATTCAGACCTGTTGTTTTTAGGATCTCTATTTATCATACTCAGCGGAATGATACCTACCAACAATAATAACATACTTTTACTCTCAATGTTAGTTCATGTGTATCTCTGCAGATATAGTAGTGAATTGGAATTTTCATTAGATGCAGTTTATCTTTTTAATTCTTTATATAAACCTTTTCAAATAATACTATTGTTTGCATAATTCTAATTGTAGTTGATTATATAAAAATTTAAAGACATAATTTCTACCATTGTATTTTAATCTTTGCCTGACTTTTTAATTCTGTCTCACTAAAAGTTTTACATTTGTGTTACTGCACTTTAAAACAAAATAGTAAAGGAAAAAGAATCAAGGGAACAGTGAACTATTCCTGTAAATACTTTTTACCCCTCATGCTTATCACCTCATTTCAATCACTCTGATAGAACTTAAATCAGGACTCTATTAACTTTCAGACTTCTGTGAAACCTTGAAACAGGGCTTTTGGATCAAGTCTATAGTCTGTTAGCCTATCTGTTCAAATTTTCATTGAATAATCTGTATAAAATAAAGCATTTGTTTATTTGTATGTTAACATGACTTTTACAGAAAAGTAACTGATGTTTAGAGGTTAAAGACTAAGTGATTTGTTAAACTTTTGTTTAAAGGAGAATTTCTGCTTCTATTAATAACCAGTTATACAAGTTGAGCAATTCTTCCCTAGACACAACAAACAAAACTGGACTATATATTGTAATTGTTATGTTTCAGGTAAAAGTTAACTCTTAAATGGGCTTCAATATACTCTATCAAAATACAGTAACATTGAGTTTGGGACATTTATTTAAAACATATAAATTATACTACAATTTTAATAATCATCTTATTCTTTCCTTAGAGCCTTTTGTAGAATGAGGTTTTTAATTTTGATAAGTTCCATTTTACTACATTTTTTTTTTATTTTATGACTCTGCTTTTAATGTCAGGTCTAAGGACTTTTATAAACAAATTCTAAATGAGAATGAAATCTAGGTCCTTTAGTATATCTACAGATAATCTTTCAAAAATGTTCTGTCACCTCAGCAAAAAAAACCTTCTTAATGATTTTCTGCCCTGTTATCACTTTTTGAATAAATGAAGCCACCTACAGAGTTGAAATGTTTCGGCCAGCTGCCTACAATTTCTCATTGAGCCCGTATAATAAAGCATTCTGTACCTATTTAGATTAATTATGATTAAATTTAAAAGCTGAGTTGGTTGAATTGCTCCATCATTTAATTAAGATGGAGACGAATTAATTGTTTTTATATGCTGCTTTTTGAGAGTCTGCTAGTTTCTGATTGTTAGCGAAGCTTAGGAGTGCTCAGGATTGAGAATTAGAGCTCCAAATAGAACATTTAACTGCATCGTGGTTGAAAGTATGTTTTTGTGAGAAGACATTCTTTATATACGAAAACCCCACAATCCCTAAGATGGTATGTCCTATTGTAAGGACAAAGGTATTAGTGTAGAAGCATTCATAATGTCTACCTTCTATCCTCTGTGCACATACTTCTACAAACACACACTTTCTGTGGAAGATTGTCTGTCTGATAGGTTTTTCTGTTGGCATTTTTTGGGTTGACCATACAAAAACTCATAAATTGGAAAACGGAAAAAGCAAAGAAAATCAACTTATCCAAAATATGTGTGTGTGTGTGTGTGTGTGTGTGTGTGTGTGTGTGTGTGTTAGATGCTGTTTAGTTGGTTCTAGCACATAGCAACACTATGAACAACAGAGTGTAATACTACCAAGTCTTGCCCAATCCTCAATTTCTAGCCATTTGGGGCCTGTTGTCTCAGCCATTGTCTCAATTCATCATGGTAAGAGTCTCCCTTATTTTAATTGACTCTTTCATTTACATTACTGCATGGACTGGTCAGTCCTCCTAATGACATATTCAAAGTATATGACAGGCAGTCTCAATCTTAGTCTATGGAATTTGCTAGATGAAATTCCTCCAAGACAGATCTATTCTCTTTACAATTCATACGTACAAAATATCCTTGCCAAAATCATAATTCAGACGCACCAATTATTTTGTCTTCCTTTTCATTACCCACCTTTCACTTGTGTATGAATCTCTTGAAAATATGATGGCTTGACCCAGGCATTTCATAGTCCTCATAGTGACAGTTTAGCTTTCTAATACTTTAAAAATATGTTTTGCAAAATGTTTGGCCAAAGACACACATAGTTGATTTTGTTTTGGTTGTTTTTTTGGTTTTAGGTTGTGGTTGTTTTCTGACTGCCACCTCCCTTGGTGTTGATTGTAGATACAAGTAAAATGAAATCAGTGTCAACTTAATCATCATTGCATTTATCATCTTGTTGCCTGTAGTTCTAAATGTTAGAATATTTGTTTTATTTATGTTGAGATGAAATTCATGCTGAAGGCTATCTAGTCTTTGGTTTTTCCCAATAAATTCATCAATATTTTAAGATCTCTTGATTTTCAGCAGTCAATTTATCTCATCTGCTTATTCTGGATAGTTGATGAGTCTGTCTCCAATCTTAATGTTTCATTCTTCTTCATATAATCAAGTTTCACAGGTGCTTTGCTCAACATATAGAGTGAATAAATATGGTGCACAGACTCAACTTTGAATGAATGACACACTCACACTCCTTTTTTGACTTTAAACTATGTAGTATCCAACAATAAAGTGGAGATATTATTTGGGAAATTAGAGACAGAAGTCATAAATACACTAGGTCTGAGTAGATTAAAGGAGAGAAATCACAGGTATAAAAAAAAGTGAAATTGAGAGAAGCTTACTACCAAAGATTACTTACGGTAGGATATTACCCTATAAAATTTGCTATTATATCACTTGAATCTCATAAAACCATGTAAAATAAGGATTCCTTTATCACTATCCAAAGTCTTTAGCCTCTTAGACAACAGGAGAGAACAATAGAAAAAGTCAGAGATGTCTGAATTTTAATCTTACTGCTATTACTTAGATTCTGTTTGACTCTAAGCAATCTTATAATATTTCCCCCGATCAATAATATATAAATGACTCTTGCCTTGGATAAGCGCTTTCTTTTGCACTAAAACTTCTTAGAAGACTAATCTATATTAATTATTTCTATGTTCTTTCTTCTCATCCACCCTCCAGACACACACAGACACACAGAGTCCCTCTGTAATTTTGCCTCCAAGTACCAGTTGCTGTGGATTCCACTCTGATTAATGATTACTATGTGCATCAATGTAAAACTGTTTTCCGTAAGGTTTTCACTTCTATAATGCTGCTGCAAGACAACCAGTGAGCTTCATATTGCTAAATCTAATAAATAATTTAAATTCCTCATTTAACTGTACCTATTAATGTCACTGTAAAGATGAGAGTTATTCTGACCCAAACCACAGTATTTTCAGTTGCTTCAAAAGCATGTGAAGTTTGGATAATAAGTAAGACTGAAGAACAAAAGTCAAACACCTCTGAATTACAGTATAGCAGAATAAAATTGACTATTCTATTGACAACCAAAAAAACAAATAAAACTCTTAGATAAAGTGCAGTCATTGTGTCCCTTAGAAGCAAAAACGGTGAGACTTTGTTTCACATATTTTGGCTAGGTTATAGGAAGGTGTCATTCCTAGGGAAAGGACTTCACTCTTGGCAAAGAATGAAAAGTCTGCAAAGGAAGAGCCTCAGCAATATGGATTGAAAAAGTGACTGAAACCATAGGCTTGAATATGGAGGAGGATGAGAGAATGAAATAGTGTCAGGCAAAGTTTTACTTTCATGTATTTAGGGTCACTGTGAGAGTTAGATTCAGAGACAAATGGCACCTAATAACATTAATAGGATTTGGAACAGACGCTCACTCTCATTTCTTTCCTTCACATATTTTCTTCACTTACCCTGAAGAACACTGCTATCTACTGCATCTATTTCTCAGTTACCCTTAATTGCCTTGACTGTTTTATCCTAATATCTTCTATGTGTAGTTGGAAGACTATCTAGTTTTCATTTGATCTATATTTCTTTTTAGATATTCTCCCTTCCTTCACGTGTTCATACAGTTCCACATCCTTAAGTTCTAAGTGTTTCCAGTTTTGTATCCTTTAGCCATCTGTCTTCAACTTCATATTAGCACCTTACTCAACATCTTTATTCATATGTATATTGAAACTTTCAAACTCAATCTATGCAATGTGAATTTCTATTTGTTACCTCCTCAATATTCTCAACATCCAAATTCATCCTTATAATTGTTTAAACCAAAACTAATAGATGTCTTCTTTGAATTCAACCCTTCTTATCCACTCCTACATACTCTTTCAAAATTAACAGCTTTTCATTAGTTTTATCACATTACTCTTATATAAACTACTACAATAATCAGTTAGTTGGCTCATAAAAATGTTTTTTTTTCCCTCTGGAAACTAAAGAGTAGGTGCTTTCTAAAATTCGAGTCAAATAATCTTAGCTTCAGATCCTGTAGTGATTCTTCATTTAAATAAAAGTGAGAGGATTATTTTTTTACATAACCTATAGAACAATAGAAATTATTGACAATTTTTCACTCTTCTCCATCTATCGTGATGTTGTGTACTGGCCCAGTAGCTAGGACATTTTTTCCCTTGATATGGAAGTGTAACCACATTGACAGTTGTAGGCTTTGATCCTCTGCAGAAAGTGTTCCAAGTTCTCACTTTCAGCAAGCAAAGTTGTGTCATCTACACAACTCATGTTGTTGATGACCCTTACCCTGATCTCGACAGTATATTTTTCTTTATACAACTTCTCAAATTATCTGTTCTGCATACAGATTGAATAAGTGTGGAGTATCTATTGAATAGGTGTGGAGAACCAGCCCTGACACACACTTTTCTTGACTTTGAACCATGCAATGTTTCCTCTCTGTATTCATACAATTCCTATAACCTGGGCTTAATAAACACAACTAATAGATCTACGATTCACATTCTTCTCCATTTCACTCATAATTTGTGGTTGTCTTCACAGTCAAATGCCTTTTCATAGTCAATAAAACACAACAGACACCATTCTAATATTCTTTGCTTTCAGCAAAGATCCAGCTGAGATCCTTCATGCCACCGAATCTCCTAAATCCAATATGAATTTCTGGCAATTCTCTTTCAAAGTACTGTTCTAGTAATTTTAATCTTCAGCAATATTTTACTTACATGTAAATTGATATAGATATTGTTTGGTAATTTTCATATTCTATTGGGTTACCTTTTTGGGAATGGGAATAAATATGGATCTCTTCCATTCAGTTGGTCAGGTGTCTTTGCTTCTAATTTGCTGGCATAGTTTGGTGAACACATATAGAGCTGCATCTGTTTGTGGAAACATGCCAATTGGTATCAAATTAATTCCTGGGCAATATTTTTTGGCTAATGCCTTCAACCAGGCTACTCTTTGGAGTCAAGGATTCTGGGACTTCGTCTGACATACTTTGGAAATGTTGTAAGGAGAGACAGGTCCTTGGAGAGGGACATCATGCTTGGTAGGGCGGAGGGACAGCACAGGAGGGGAAGGCCCTCTATGAGGTGGATTGATTCAGTGACTGGGATAATTGGGATGGGAGTGTCAGAGACAGTGCGATTGGCACAGGACAGAGCAGAGTTTAGGGCTGTTGTACATAGGGTCGCTATGAGTCGCAAATGACTCGATGGCACATAACAACAACAACAATGCCTTCAATGCTACTTAAACATTTTCTTTCCCTCCCATTCATTCTTAGTCACATGTTACCTTCCTGAAATGGTTCTATGTACCCCAAGTCTTCTTGATTGCAGTGTACTTCTTTCATCTTCTTTTTATGCTTCCTGTATCATTCAGTATTTTGCTCATGGAATCCTTCAGTATTACAACTGGATGCTTCAATTAGTTTTTCTGTTCTTTTATTTTGAGAAAATCTGAGATAGTTCTTCCCTTCCTTTTTGCTTTTCTGCTCAAAATACTTGCACATTCCTTTATTATACTTTGCATTGTTTTGTTTACCTGTCCTTTAAAATTGTCTGTTCATTCATTTCTTTTACTTTGGCAATGCTTTTTTTTGTTTTGGATTCCTGGATTTCCTGTGGAATTTTCAATTTCTTTTCTGAGACTCAATTTGGTCTTTTATTTCTCCCCTGTTTTTTAATGACCTTTTTCTTTCTTCATGAATCATATTCTTATGTCATTTAACAACTCATCTGGTTTTCAAATATAAGTCCTTAATATCAGAAATAGATTTTTAAGATGATTTTTAAATTCAAGTGGGATAGAGTCAGCTTATATTTTAGTTTGTGAACTCATTTTCAAAAGAAATGTTGCATATGAAAGTCTATAATGCCCTTTTGAAGATGAAGAAACACATGATCCAAACCTTGATCTTTTCAATTATTTTCAACGCAGCTGGAAGTTGGACAATAAACAAGAAGAACAGAAGAAGAATCCATGTCTTTGAGTTGTGGTGTTGTAGAGCAGTACTGAATATCACACAGATTGCCAAAAATACAAATCTTTTGGAAAACGTGAAGCCAGAGAGCTCAGTTGAGGCAAAAAGAGTGAATTTTATCTGACCAGTCCTGGAAAAAGTCCATTATGCATGCTTGCATGAAAAGAGCAAGGTAGACAGGGGGACAGTCATGTCCACTTTTATCAGCTTCACAAAAGGGAACTATTCCCATCCAATTCCCATGGGGTCAAACATGTCCTTCACACTCTCATACTTCTTTCTATCCATTTCAACACTAAAGACTGCTACTGCTTTTCTAGGTGCCAAACCCATGAGATAGCTCACAGACCACACAGAATCATATTGGGAAAGTCAAAAGGTTATAATCCAGAATAATAAGAGAATATGTATCCTCTTCTTTGTAGTCAGTTCCCTTCCTTTTCTTTGGAATGGCTCATTTTAAGCCTAATGGGATGACAAAACTGACCAGTACTTTATTTGCATTCTGTGTGCCTTATTTGGAATGATCTGTAATATTCTCTTTTGGGAATCACAGTTATCTGTCAAATGTTATTCTAAAGCTGAGCTTTCAAATTAAAATGGACTAGGAAGAAGATTTGGCCATCGGCTTCTGAAATAGCAGGCTTTAGATTAGACAAGCAGATATAGCACAGAAAGCTATGCCCTCATCTTAGGAAAAACAAAGGAGCAACACTTGCAAATAGGCACTAGTGATTAGAACATGGAATGTGAGAAGTATGAATACAAGAAAATTGTAGATAATAGGGGTGTAGTTGTGTTGGAGACAATGAGCCTAGCTTAGGATAAGGGAGGGTTCAGATCTATTGTATATAGGAATGCTATGAGTCACATTCATCTCAATGGCAAATAACAACAAAGATTAAGACAGCTCCCAAAATAATGCAAGCAGGTACCTCCATCTCAAGACTCACAGCTCCAAGTGTTCTCAAATTCTAAGTCCTACCAATACTGGCTTCTCACCCACAATTGATGAACAAAGCTCACAATCTTACCAATATTTACTTCCCCCACCCCCGTCAAGGTCTCAAATCATATCACATCATGTCTCCAGTTAGAAAATGGCTGCTGCTGCTTCCTCAAAACATGCTCTACATTTCCCTGTTTCTTTTTTACCTGGATAGGGGAGGTCTCTTTCTTTTTCTAGTGGGGAAAGATCTATGCCTGATGATAGAGCTATTTCGTTTATTGGCAAGAGTAGCCAGTTCATTCCCTTGTGGATTGGTAGATATCCATTTCCCTTGTGGGTAAGCCAATGTGCCCCATTCACATAGTGCTGCTAGTCCACATAGTCAATGATCCACATTCAAATAATGCTAGAAAAGCCATATTGAAAGACAAACTATATAGCTTGGAAAGTTGGAGGGCAAACTCTCTTCCAAAAGATGCATTAACATGGTGTCTATAATGGTGGGTTCTAGTACATCAGAGATATAAAAGACAGCATAGGACAGGGTAGGGTTCAAATCCAATGTCCACAGAATCACTATGAGTTGTAGTAAAGACAATGGCACTTAACCAAAAACAGCAAATCCATATATAATCTTGTTCCTGGACTTCATCTTTACTTTGACTTCATTTTCCACTTTCCCATACCCAACTTTACCCAAAATATTTCAACTATATTGTCTCCCATTCAAGCACCATTTGCTCAAATCTTAACAGTTTAATAAAACTACCAGTCCTCTATTTTTTATTTTTTTAATTTAATTGTGAATTTAATAAAAGTTTACAGAAAAGTTAGATTTTCATTCATTCATTGTTGCACAATTTACCCCCCTTCTACTCTTCCCCCTCCCCAAGTTGACTTTTTTATACTAATTTATAATTACTGTTGCAATCTGCAGCTCCTAATCCTAACATTTTCATCCATTGTACTTTAACATGATTATCTAAAAATCCCAATGCATGAAAAATACTAGTTTATCCATTTGTTACATTGGTTTTATTATCCATGTCTCTCTTAGAATGCACGTATATCAATTTATGACTCACATATTCTTTGTGGATATATATATATATATATATATATATATATATATAGAGAGAGAGAGAGAGAGAGAGAGAGAGAGAGAAATGTTGGCATATTATAATACTTTTATAATTTATTAAAATATGCTATACAACTATTTAAAAGGAATAGTCCAATAATGTTTATATATATTTTTATTATCTTTGTTGTTGTTATTGTTATGTGCTATCGAGTCTCCTGAGACTCATAGTGACTCTATGTATATTACATCTAAACCCTGCCCTATTTAGAGCCAATTTCATTGTCTCCAAGGGATCTAATCATGTTTCTTCAGCCACTGAATCAATCCATCACATCCTGTCTTCCTGTCCTGCACCATCCTTCCATCTGTCCAAGCATGATGTCCTTCTCCAAGGACAGGTCCCTCTTGACCACGTGCCCAAAGTATCTGAGACAGAGCATTGGACTCCTTGCTTCTAGGGAGCAACTTAGTTTCACCATCTCCAGGACAGATCTATTTGTTGTCCTTGCAGTTCATGTTATGTCAACACTCTTCTCCAGCACTACAACACAAGGCATCAATCCTTTTTTTATTATTATTATTATTAAATTTTATTAGTTTCAATGAACATTCACAGGGATTCTGGGCTTTCACTCCTTCATTGCCGTACCATTTTCTCCACCCTCCTCCCCAGTCTGTTCTTCTTCCCCGCCATCCGAATGTCTGTTTTAATTGTCCAATTGCCACAGTGCTTGTCAAAGTCAGTTCTGATTAATCTCCTTTGTCGGTGTGTCCTTTGCCATTCCCTATCACTCCTCCCTGAGAGAGACTTCACCCTGATTCATAAGGAAAAGGGGATGGCGTATTCTCTTAGCTACTTCCTGCTGAAAAGGGACGCTGTGGGTTTCAGGGTGAAGATCTTCTCTCACTACTCTAAAGGGCCCCTTTGGCAGTAGGAAACACATAGACTATTATGGAGATTGATTTTGGAATTTAGATGCACTCTTATTGATTGTGCTTGGCCGTACATGTTCATATCCTTGAAGATGTATCATGGGGGTGTTGCAACCTAGAAGACACAAATTTGACTAACAAGTTATAAGTACATGAGTCAAAAATTATGGAAAAGTAAAAGAAAGGATTCTTTAATTGTTTTACAAACCCTCCCCCAGGTCCCCTCCACCATGTAGCCCTCGCTCTAGACTCCTGTGATGACAGAAGTACCTAGTCATGTATCTCTTTTAAACAGTTTTCTCCCTCCTCTGTTTCAGTGCAGTATACATTATTGAACCCATCTTACTCAGTCTCTCCCCAACCCCAAGGACAGTCCCATTCTACAACAGTGGCATCATGTAATATTTGTCCTTTTGTGACCGGGATATTTCACTCAGCATAATGTTCTCCAGAGTCAACCATTTTGAATAATATTGCATGAGTTCCTTATTTAAGGCATCAATCCTTTGATTATCCTTAGTTATTATCCAGCTTTCAGATTCATAGCAAGCAATTACAAAGACCATGGCCTGGATCAGGCACACCTTAATCTCCAAAATGGCATCATTGACCTTCAGAACTCTTGAGAAGTCCTTGACAGTGGGATTTCCCAGTGGAATTTACCTTTTGATATCCTGATTGCTGGTGCCAAGAATGTTGCTTGTGGAACTAAGTAAGCTGAAGTTGTTAACTATCTCAGTCTCTTTATCATCTATCATGAAGCTGCCAATTGGCCCAGTGGAGATAATTTTTTTGTTTTCTTGCTGTTGTGCTTCAATCCATATTGAAGACTACGTTCTTGACTTTTGGCAGCAAGTGCCTCATGCCCTCCTCAGTTTCAGAAAGCAAGGTTGTGTCATCTTCATAACGCATGTATGGATGCATTTTCCTCCATTCCTGATGCCAAATCCTACCTCATAAATTACAGTCCTGAATGGCCTGTTTTGCATATACATTGAAAACATATGGAGATAGGATGCATCCCTGATGCACACCTTTCCTGATCCTAAACTATGTAGTGTTCCACTGCTCTGTTCTGACTGTTGCTTTTTTGGTCCAAGTATAGGCTTCACACGTACACAATTAAGTGCTCTGGGATCCCCATTCTTCTCAAGGTTAACCACAATTTGTTGTGATACACAAAGTCAAATTCCTTTGCATATTCAATGAAAATGGAATAGCCATTCCTCTAGTACTCTCTGCTTTCAGCCAAGATACATTTAACGTTGGCTATCATGTCCCTAGTACCATGACCTCGTCTAATTCCCTCTTACACATCTGGCAGTTTTTCACTGATGTACTCTTTTTGTCATTTTTGGACAATCTTTAGAAAAATATTGCTTCCGTATGATATTACTAAATAATTTCACACTCTGTTGGGTGGGTCATCTATTTTTGGAATGGAAATAAATATAGATAATTTCCAGTCAGTTGGCCAGGTAGTTGTCCTTCAGATTTCTTGGCAGGACCTAGTGAGCACATCTAGAGCAGCATCTGTTTGCTGAAATACATCAATTGGTATTCCAATTCCAGAAACCTTGTTTTTTGCCAATTACTTCAGAGCTGCTTGAACTTCCTCTTTCATCACCATTGCTTCTTCATCATATGTTGTTTCATAAAATTATTCTGTGTCAGCCAATTATATTTGGTATAGTGATTCTGTGTACTCCTTCCATCTTCTTTTGATGCTTCCTGGGCCATTCAATATTCTGCCCTCAGCATCCTTAAGTATTGCAACTTGAGTCTTAACCTTGTTCTTCAGTTTGTTCAGCTTAAGAAATGCTGAATGAGTTTGTCCCTTTTGATTTTCTGACCTTAGATATTTGTACATTTCATTTTAGTAGTTGGCTTTGTCTTCCCAAACTGCCCTTCGAAATCTTCTGTTCAACTCTTTAACTTTGTTATTTTTTTTCCCTTTGCTTTTGCTTTGACTTTTTGGTACTCTAGCACAATATTCTTCCTACATCATCCTGGTCTTTTCTTCCACCTGTCTTTGTAATGGCTTTTTTGCATTCTTCATGAATGATAGTCTTGGTATCTTCCTTTTTTGTTATTGTTACGTGACATCGAGTCATCTTCTACTCATAACAACTCTATGTACAACAGCTCAGAAGCCTTCCCTGTCCTGAGGCAGTCTCATTGACTTCAACGCACTCACCACAATTGCCCTAGTTACTTTATCAATTCATCTCACCTAGGGTCTTCCTCTTCTGCCCTGTCCCTCCACTCTTCTGAGCATGCTATCCTTCTTCAAGGATCCATCTCTCCTGGACACATATCCAGAGTATGTGAGATGGAGCTTCAAAATCCTAGGTTCCAAGGAGAAACTTGGTTTCAACCTCTTCAAGACAAACGTATTTGTTTTCATAGTGGTCCATGGTATGTTCAAAACTCTTCTCCAGCACCACAACTTAAAAGAATCAATTCATCTTCTGTCATCTTTAGTCATTGTCCAGCTCTCCGATGCAAAGCAAGTAATTACTAAGACCATATCCTGGATCAGGTGTATCTTAATCTTTACACTGACATCTTTTACCCTTCATCACTCTAGAGAGGTACCTGACAGCAGATTTTTTTCTAACGTACTTCAGGTCTTCGTCAGTTTCAGCAAGTTGTGCCATCTGCATAACATAGGTTGTTGATGAATCTTCCTCCAATTCTTATGCCACATTCTATCTCATAAGGTCCAACCTCCTGAATTACCTGTTCTGCGTATAGATTGAAAAGTTATGTAGACAGGATATATCCCTGGCATGCTCTTTTCTGGTTTTCAGTGTTTCCTTGTTCTGTTTTCACAACTGCCTTTTAGTTTAACTGTAGGTTTCACAAGAGCACAATCAGGTGTTCTGAGATTCCCATTCTTCTCAAGGTTAGGTACAATTTATTGTGATTAACACAGTCAAATGCCTTTGCATAGTCAATAAAACAGAGATAGAAATACCCCTGATACACTCTGCTTTCAGCCAAGATCAATCAGACATTGGCGATGATGTCCCTAGTGCCCAGCCTCTTCTGAACTCAGCTTGCATTTCTGGTAGTTCTCTACTGATGCACTGTTCCAGTCATTTTTGGATAATCTTAAGAAGGATTTGCCTTGTGTATGATAACAGTAATATTGTATGATAATTTCTATACTGTCAGGTCACCTTTTTTGGAATGTGAATAAATATTAATCTCTTCCAATCAGTTGGCCTTATGATAGCCCTCCAGATTTCTTTATGTCAAGAAATAACCTGGTGAGCCCATCAAGGGCAGCATCTTTTTGTTGAAATATGTCAATTGATATTTCATCATTTCCTGGGCCTTATTTTATGCCAAATCTTTCAGAGCAACCTTAACTTCCTCTTTCATCACCATTGCCTCTTAATCATATATTGTTTCTTTAAATTCTTCTGTGTCAGCCAATTCTTTTTGATACAGTGACTCTAAATATTCCTTCTGTCTTCTTTTAATGCTTCATGGATCATTCAATATTCTGTCCACCCCATCCTTAAGTATTGCAATTTGTTCTTCAGTTTAAGAAATGCCAGACAAGTTTGGCTCTTTTGTTTTTCCGACTCCTTGCACATTTAATTGTAAACCTTTGCTTTGTCTGCATGAATTGCCCTTTGAAGTCTTCTGTTCAGCTACTTAACTTCTAGATTTCTTCCCTTTGCTTTGGCTTCTTGTAGCTCTAGTGCAATATTCTGCATGAGCAAAATCAATTCCCATCCGTTTCAATGTCTGGCACAACTTTTCATGGTCCACACAGTCAAACATCTTTGCAGAGTCAATAAAGCACAAATAGACATTCTTCTGGAATTCCTTACTTTTAACCAGGATCCATCTGACATCAGCAATGATATCATTGATACACGGCCTCTTCTAAATTCTACTTCAATTCTTGGCAGTTCCTTGTCTATACAGTTCCAGTCATTTTTTAATGATCTTCAGTAGTATTTTGCTTGCATGTGTTATCAATGATGTTGTTTGATAATTCCACATTCAATTGTATCACCTTTCTTGGGAATAGGAACAAATATGTACCTCTTCCAATCCGTTGGCCAGACAGCCATCCTCCAAATTTCCTGGCATAGACTGGTGAGTACATCCAAGGCTGCATCTGTGAATTGAAACCAGTCAAGTGGCATTCCATTGATTCCTGGGGCCTTATTTCTTGTGAATGCCTTCAATTTATCTTCTAATTCCTCCTTCATTACCCTTGGCTCCCATTCATATTGTACTTCCTGAAATTTGTCAATGTCAGTCAGTTCTTTCTGGTATAGTGAAGAACCTATATCTGGATCAGGTGGCTGTTGTGAGACTAAAGCAGGGGGCACTACATGGTGTGGAATGAGAAAGGAGTGCATCAGGGTTGTATTCTCCCTCCATATCTATTCAATCTGTATGCTGAGCAAATTATCTGAGAATTTGGACTCTGTGAGGGGGATTGTGGTATTATGATTGGAGGGAGTTCATCAATAACCTGTGTTATGCAGATGATATAACCTTACTTGTTCAAAGTGAGGAGGACTTGAAGCACTTGTTGCAGAAGATCAAGGAAAGCAGCCTTCAATATGGATTACATGTCAATGTCAGGAAAATAAAATTTTTACCCCTGGACCAATAGGCAACATCATGATGGACGGGGGAAAGATTCAAACTGTCAACAGCTTCGTTTTGCTTGTGTCCACAATTAACACCTTTGGTATGAGCAGTCAAGAAATAAGAAGACACATTGCACTGGGAAAATCTGCAGTTAGGAACCTTTACCAATTACTGAAGAGAAATTATGCTAGTTTGACGACTAAGGTGTGTCTAATCCAGGCCATAGTCTGAGACCTGGACAAAGAATAAGGATGACAGGAAGATAATTGATGCCTTTGAGCTGTGGTCTGGAGAAAGACAATGGACATCCCATGGAAGGCCAAGGGAAAGAACAGATATATTTTGGAGATGGTGCAGCCAGAGTACTCTTTGGAGGCAAGAATGACAAGGCTTTGCCTCACATACTTTGGACATGTTACTAAGAGGTGCTATTCCTTGGAGAAGATGCTCAACCAAGTGGATTGATATGGTGGACTGATATGGTGTGTGAGGAAGTGTGAGGATGGCACGGGACAGAACAGGGTTCACATCTTTTGTTCATAGGGTTGCTATGAGTCATGTTCAACTCGATGGCCCCTATCAACAACTAAAACAACAAGCTCGATATGCAAAGTCTCTTCTCTTCTGACATCCATTTTGATCTTTATTACCCAAGTTATTAATAAAAAAGTGGTAGGTGATTTTTACGTTAAATTGTGAGTGCTTTGAAAATAGAACTTGCATTACTTAAAAATATCTATCATTTTAAATCACAAAAAATTCTAAAATTATACCATTTCACTCATTCTTTCCCCCACATTACTAAATTCATATGGATTAAAAGTTATCTTGAGATCTTATATTTTAATTATTTTATTGAGCAATAACTGAATAGATTATCTAGGCTCATTTTGAGCCTCATTTTACAACTAATTTTATAAATTAGTGTTTAGAAATATTGATAAGTTACATCTCATGAAAGAAAAACAAACAGTTAAGTAGAACAAATTAGCACAAAAGTTACCTTGAAAATATGTATAATTCAAATTGTGTTTTATTTCCTGGTTTAAAGTATTTCAAACAAACAAACAAACAAATAAAAATAGTTGCTTTTATTTAAAGTGTATTTTTCTAGAAATATGCATACATAATGACATCATTATAGAAATCATATCATATTTATTCCATTGATAATATATTTTTGGAGAACAAGTTATTTTAGCACATAATTAATTTTTCTTTATTATTAAGAGCTTATTTGACTATAACAACAATTTTCTCTTTTTTGTCTCTCAATACAGTCTATCACTGAGGCAACATAATGCTATTATTATAATAAATGCCATTGATCTTTCATTGTCCTTAGAATGACAATATTGATATTCTCTTCTATTCAGGACTTTTGTAATATGAGAAGTCTAATATTTAAAATATGTCGTCCAAGTAAGATTTATTTAAGACATTTCAAAATAGTTCAGGATAAAGTATCAGCCTCTTTGCAAGAGCTTATATTTAATGTCAAATGTAATGATTATGGTTGTTTGGTAAGAATAATTTGTACTTTAAACTGGTAAACTTGATTTCTAAAACCAAAGACATAGTTATGTATATATTAATGTATATAGTTATTCCATTGCAAGCTTGATGATTGGTTCCAGGTATAAAATGAATGTCTCATACCTACTCTAAACTCAAATTCATTGCTATTGAGATGAAAGTGACTAACAACTGGTTCTTCATTTGTTTCCTGAGACTATAAATCACAAGGGAAGAAAGTGCCTTTTCCCCCCCTCTTTTAGAAGTTGGTGTAATAGAGTCACCAGGGAAGAATGGCCTTTGGGATTAGGTGTTTATCTTTTTGTGGGATTAGGTGTTTATGTCTTCTGTAGATCTGAAGTTAGGAGCAAAGGGAAGAAAAGGAACACAAACATTATCACCTCTATTGTGCTAATGGAAAATTCAAATAAGAATTGTGTATCTTGCACAGAAATTTCTTACTTTGCTTTTTTTGACTATAGGGTGGGGGATAATCTTTATACAAATAGGAAAGAAAAATTATCCTGTTAAATTTATAAAAGTTTTATGACCACTAAGAATAAGGTAAGTCTGGATCCTCGCTTGACCTTTTTATCTAGTTACTGTAAAATGTTTTGTTTTGTCAAATAAATTACATCTTTTAGGTAAACAACATCAGTGAACTCATGAATCATTTAATTTTCTCATTTCATGAAACACTATAAAAGTTGTTATGTGTCATTGAGTCACCTGTGACTCATAGTGGCTCTATGAGCAACAGGCCTAAACCCTGCTCTGCCTGTGTCAGTCACACTGTATCTGACACACCTACGCTCATTACTCCAGTCATTGAATCAATCCACCTTATAAAAGGGTTTCCTCTCATGCGCTGTCCCTCCACCCTCCCAAGCATGATGTCCTTCTCCACTGGTCTCTCCTTCTAGCATGTCCAAAGTATGTCAGATGAAGCTTCAAAATCCTTGCCTCCAAGAAGCAGCCTGGTTTAGCCTTCTGTAGGATGAACCTGCTCATTTTCCATAGTATATTCAACACTCTTCTCCAGCACCACAGCCAAAGGCATCAAATTTCCTTCCATTCTTCCTAGGCACTGTCCAACTCTCTGATACATACAAGTGATTGCAAAGACCATGGCCTGTATCAGACACACCTTAGTCTCTAGAGTGACACCATTGCTCTTCAGTACTTAGGAGAAGTCCCTAACAGCAGACTTTTCCATCGCAATACATCTTTCAATTTCCTGGATTCTTGTGTTTCACACTATTCTTAATTTATATTGTGTTTCATAGAATAATTTCCATGCATTACGTTTTATAAAATCAAACACCATTGGATCTTACCCCTCATTACCCTGTTTTTTCAAGACCCCACTGCATAAATTCTATATCCTTCACATCTCCCTCCAACAAACTGTGCCACTCTGTGGTTTCACCCCTTCCCAACCTCAACCCCTCTGCTAGTGAAACCTGTCTGAGGACCCAAAGGAGGAGGATTGGGAGCAGTAGCGAATTTTATTTTTAATAAATTTTTATTTAATACTAAAGAAAAAAGTGTTGACTGTGGAGCCAAGCAACCTAAAGTTGTTAGCAATCAATCTCAATCTCCTCACTGTCTGTCCTGATGCTGCCAATTGTCCCAGTTACCTGCGGGATGGGTTTGCTGAAGTCCTCGTCTGCTGGCCCTTCTCTTCCCTTCTGAAAATTCCTATTCTGCATGAGAAGGGATGGGCCAGCAGATGGGGGTTTCAGCAGCCCCCACACCACGGGTAAATGTGACCCAGAGGCCAGGCAGGACAAGGTGGCACCAGAAACTATTGGACACATTGGGAAACCTATAAAAAGATACTATATTATTACCTTTATAGTATGTTGTTGTTGTTATGTGCCATCAAGTCACTTGAAACTCATAGCGACCCTATGTACAACAGCCCTAAACTTCGCTCTGTCCTGTGCCAATCGCCCTAACTCTGACACTCCCATCCGGATTATTCCAGTCACGGAATCACTCCAGCTCATAGAGGGCCTTCCACTCCTGCGTCGTCCCTCCACCCTCCCAAGCATGATGTCCTTCTCCAAGGACCGGTCTCTCCTCAAAACATGTCCAAAGTAAGTTAGATGGAGCCTCAGAATCCTTGCTTCCAAGGAGCCACCCGGTTTAACCCTTTCCAGGACAAATTTGTTTGTTTTCCTAGCAGTTCTTGGTATTCTCAATACTCTTCTCCAGCACCACAGCTCAAAGGCATCAATTCTCCTTCTATCCTTCTTGGTCATTGTCCAACTCTCTGATGCATAACAAGTGATTGTGAAGAATATGGCCTGAATCAAATGCACCTTAGTCTCCAATGAGACACCATTGCTCTTCAGTACTCTGGAGAGGTCCCTAACAGCAGACTTTCCCATGGCAATGCGCCTTTTAATTTCCTGGCTACTGGTGCCAAGACTGTTGACTACGGAGCCGAGCAAACTAAAGCTGTGTACAATCTCAATCTCTTCACCATCCATCCTGATGCTGCCAATAGGTCCAGTGTTGAGAATCTTTGTCTTCTTGACATTGAACCTCAATCCTTATTGTAGGCTGCAGTCCTTGACTCTCTGCAGCAGGTGCTTCAGGTCCTCTTCAGTTTGAGCAAGCAGGACTGTGTCATCTGCATAACGCATATTGTTGATAAATCGTCCACCAATCTTGACCCCACATTTCTCCTCATAGAGCCCAGCCTCCCAGAAAATCTGTTCTGCATATAGGTTGAAAAGGTTTGGAGATAGGATGCATCCCTGCCGTATGACCTTCCCAATTTTGAACCATGCAGTGTTCCCTTGCTCTGTTCTGATGACTGCCATCTGGTCCAAGTATAGGTTTCGCATTAACACTATCAAGTGTTCTGTGGTTCCAATTCTTCTCAGAGTCAGCCACAGTCTGTTATGATCCACACAGTTAAATGCCTTTACGTAGTCAATGAAACACACAGATAAACATTCCTCTGGTATTCTCTGCTTTCAGCTAAGATCCATCTTACATCAGGTACAATATCCCTAGTACCACGACCCCTTCTAAATCCAGCCTGGGCTTCTGGTAGTTCTCTGTTGATGTGCTGTTCCAGTCGTTTTTGGATAATCTTCAGGAAAATCTTGCTTGCATGTGAAATCAATGATATTTTTCTATAGTTTCCACACTCTGTTGGGTCATCTTTCTTTGGGATAGGAACAAATATAGATCTCTTCCAGTGAGTTGGCCAAGTGGTTGTTCTCCAGATTTCTTGGTACAACTTGGTGAGCACGTCCAGGACAGCATCTGTTAACTGAAATATGTCAATTGGTATACCATCTATTCCTGGAGCCTTATTTTTTGCCATTTCCTTCAAAGCAGCCTGAACTTAGTCTTTCATCACCATAGGCTCTTGCTCATATGTTGTTTCATGAAATTCTTCTGTGTCTTCCAATTCCTTTCGATACAGTGACTCAGCATATTCTTTCAATCTTCTTTTAATACTTCCTGGATCATTTAACATTCTGCTGAAAGCATCCTTGCTTATAGCAACTCGAGGTTTGAATTTGCTCTTCAGTTCCTTGAGCTTAAGATATGCTGAGCGAGTTCGGCCCTTTTGATTTTCCGACTCCAACTCCCTGCACATTTCATTGTAATATTTTGCTTTGTCATCCCGTGCTGCCTTTTGAAATCTTCTATTCAACTCTTCAGTATCTTGAATTCTTCCTTGTGCTTTGGCTTCCCTCTGCTCCAGTGCAATTTTCAGAGTTTCTTCTGACATCCATTTTGGTCTTCACTTCCTCTCTGTCTTTGCAATGACCGACTCTTCCTGGATGATACCCTTGATATCCTCCCACAACTCATCTGGTCTTCGCTCATTAGTGTTCAAGGCCTCAAACCTGTTCCTGAGATGGTACTGAAATTCAGGTGGGATAGACTCAAAGTCATATTTTGGTAGCTTTGGATATGGTTTAATTTTCCTCAACTTCAGCTTGAACTTTCATATGAGTAGTTGGTGGTCTTTTCCACAATCAGCTCCTGGCCTTGTTTTCACAGCTGATATTGAGCTTCTCCACTGGTTCTTTCCACAGATGTAGTCGATCTGATTCCTATGCATACCATCTGGTGAAATCCAAGTGTATAACCTGCATTTATTTGCTATGAATAAGTCAAAATTCGATCATTCTCTCTCCAGCTGCATTTCTGTCACCAAGTCCATGTTTTCCAACTACTGAATCTTCTCTTTTCCCAACTTTTGCATTCCAGTCACCCATTATTATCAATGCATCTTGATTGCATGTTCTATCAATCTCTGATTGTAAAAGTTGGTAAAAATCTTCTATATCCTCTTCCTTGGCTCTGGTTGTTGGCGCATATATGTGAGTGATAGTGATATTCACCGGCCTTCCTTGTATGCATAAGGATATTATCCTGTCACTGACAATATTGTACTTCAAGATGGATCTAGCAATGACTTTTTTAACTATGAAAGTAACTCCATTTTTCCTCACCTTTTCATATCCAGAGTAATATATCATATGATCATCCGACTCAAAATGCCCCATGCCAGTCCATCTCATCTCACTAATGCCTAGTACGTCAATATTTATGCGTTCCATTTCTTCCTTATCAATATCTAATTTTCCTGCATTCATGGTTCTTATAGTCCATGTTACAATCACTAGGGTCTGCTTACAACTGTTCCTCCTCCTTTGTATTTTCATACTTGAAAGCTCAACCTCAGTTGACCTTTCTGTAATATACATGAGTTCTATTGTACATAGGGTTTTCAGAGGCCTGCTATTTCAGAAGTGGATGGCCAATCCTTCTTCCTAGTCTGCCTTAATGTGAATGTTCATATTTAGGGAAGTATCAGACAGACCAGCAATTTAACTTTATAGTATATGTGTAGATAATTTATTATAGGTGGAGGGAAACAGGCTGGGTTCAATTTTGAACTTCTAATAAATTTGGAGTGACCATTTATAATGATTTAGATGGGAATACTCAAAGTGTAGTTTATAGACTTGTATTATCACCATCAGTTAAGATTATTAGAAACTCACATTCTCAGTTGTTACCCCAGATCTACTAAATAGAATTGTCGAAGTAGCTAGAACTTTAAAATGTGACTGCCACACGTGCTAAATTCAAAAATATCTAAACTCTAGTGCTCGCTTCGGCAGCACATATACTAAAATTGGAACGATACAGAGAAGATTAGCATGGCCCCTGAGCAAGGATGACACACAAATTCGTGAAGCATTCCATATTTTCGACCCTGAAATGAACCAGTCTGTAACGAAGGCTAACTCCTAACTCCTTTCACCTACAAATTTCGTCTTTGGATACAAAGCTAAGTGGATAGTTCTTACCGAGGGACTGTTTAAAAAGAGGCAGGGAGAAGAAAAAAGAAAAAAAATAATATCTAAACTCTAGTTAGGTAGAGGAGTACTTGAGGACATAATTTTATTTTCTTCTGGGTAGTCAGCATAACTCAGGAAATTTCTGGTGAACAAATCAGAAAAATCATCAGTGTTATTCATGTAAAAAAATGATTATGTGCGCATAATTGAAGGAAATCAGAACTCAAGGGAAACATTCTTTCCTATGTTAATATTTGCAGTTATTCATGCATTTTCTAAGGAGCTTCAGTTCTGAAAGTTAACTGGACACAACTAGTTGACAACAGTTTTAAAACATGACCTATCTACAGTAATTTTCTCAAACCTCTCAAAGTACTTTTTATTGAGATTTCTTGAGCTTTAATACAATGCCTTCTATCAGCTTAAAATATTTCTTAAAATACTTCTAACTAAAAAAAAAAAACCCAAGAAAACAAAAACTCAAAACTTAAACTCATTGCTTCTGAGCTAGACTCAACTTTCAGATAACAATAGTTCAGCAGATGTTCAGAGGTTGTAAATCTTAGGGAAGGAGATTGCTTATCATTTTTCTAAGGGTTAGCTTATGGATTAAAATTTTCAGGGAAGTATTGCCTTTGATTTAGCAGTGCAACTGCCTACAGATTGCAACAGACTAAATCAACATATTTTTGAATTTATAATCAGAATCATTCACTTGTGGTAATTTATATATAGAAACAGTAAGTGAGAATAATTGATAATGGAAATGATTCTGGAGAGCTGACAATTGTTGGCAATGAGGAACTCTTCATAACAAATTATTAACTGCTTAGTCTAACCTAACAGTAGCTATTATAATAAGCAACATAATATTGGATATAATTTTATAACATTTTTCTTTAAATATAGGATTTTATAAATTTAAAGATATTTTCACGGGAAGAACTTTAAAAAAATAACTCTTCATATGATACAATTAAAATAAGTAAGACTTTGTAGTTGGAAAGATGCAAATTATTTTCTCCCATATTAAAGCATAAATAAATGCATATATACAAACACATTCACATATATGTATTATGTTGTTGTGTTGTTGTTATGTGCCATTGAGTCGCTTGTGACTCATAGTGACACTATGTACAACAGTCCTAAACTCCGCTCTGTCCTGTGCCAATCCCATTGTCTCTGACACTCCCATCCCAATTGTCCCAGTCACTTAATCAATCCACCTCATAGAGGGCCTTCCTCTCCTGTGCCGTCCCTCCACCCTCCCAAGCATGATGTCCCTCTCCAAGGACCGGTCTCTCCTCACAACATGTCCAAATATGTTAGACGGAGCCTCAAAACACTTGCCTCCAAGGAGCCACCCGGTTTAACCCTTTCCAGGACAAATCTGTTTGTTTTCCTAGCAGTCCATGGCATTCTCAATACTCTTCTCCAGCACCACAACTCAAAGGCATCAATTCTCCTTCTATCCTCCTTCGTCATTGTCCACCTCTCTGATGCATAATAGTGATTGCAAAGACCATAGCCTGTATCAGGCGCACCTTAGTCTCCAGAGAGATACCATTGCTCTTCAGTTCTCTGGAGAGGTCCCTAACAGATGACTTTCTGATGGCAATGCGCCTTTTAATTTCCTGGCTGCTGGTGCCAAGACTGTTGATTACAGAGCCAAGCAAACTAAAGCTGTGTACAATCTCAATCTCTTCACCATCCATCCTGATGCTGCCAGTTGGTCCAGTGGTGAGAATCTTTGTCTTCTTGACATTGAGCCTCAATCCATATTGTGGGCTGCAGTCCTTGACACTCTGCAGCAGGCGCTTCAGGTCCTCTTCAGTTTCAGCAAGCAGGGTTGTGTCATCCACATAACGCAGGTTGTTGATAAATCGTCCACCAATCTTGACCCCACATTTCTCCTTATAGAGCCCAGCCTCCCGGATAATCTGTTCTGCATATAGGTTGAAAAGGTATGGAGATAGGATGCATCCCTGGCTTACGCCCTTCCCAATTTTGAACCATGCAGTGTTCCCTTGCACTGTTCTGACGACTGCCTCCTGGTCCAAGTATAAGTTTCACATTAGAACGATCAAGTGTTCTGGGATTCCCATTCTTCTCAGAGTCAGCCATAGTTTGTTATGATCTACACAGTCAGATGCCTTTGCATAGTCAATGAAACACAGATAGACATTCCTCTGATATTCCCTGCTTTCAGCCAAGATCCATCTAACATCAGGTACAATATCTCTGGTACCACGACCCTTCTAAACCCAGCCTGGACTTCTGGTAGTTCTCTGTTGATGTGCTCTTCCAGTCGTTTTTGGATAATCTTCAGTAAAATCTTGCTTGCATGTGAAATCAGTGAGAGTGTTCTGTAGTTTCCACATTCTGTTGGGTCACCTTTCTTTGGGATAGGAACAAATATAAATCTCTTCCAGTGAGTTGGCGAGTGGTTGTTCTCCAGATTTCTTGGCACAACCTGGTGAGCACGTCCAGGGCAGCATCTGTTAACTGAAATATGTCAATTGGTATACCATCTATTCCTGGAGCCTTATTTTTTGCCATTTCCTTCAAAGCAGCTTGAACTTCTTCTTTCATCACCATAGGCTCTTGCTCATATGTATTATACTGATGAATAAGTCAATTTATACCACACAAAATAGCATTTCATATTGTGTATTTCTTGGAATTGAAACTCAGATATATTAAGTGACATGCACATGTGTAAAGGAGTGGTAAAATGAACTCTAGCTTAAGTCACCAACGACCAGTGTTCTAACCATAATGCAAGGTTATTTTCCTTCCAATTACCAGTCATTTATCACACTCTTTTAAGTCTACCTATTTCATTAACATGAGCAGGAATTTAAAAAAATTAAGGAAAATACCATAGCTATTAACATATCATACCTTTTAGTTAAGATCAAATTCACTTACATAGTAAGAAAACAGAAAATCCTTGGGTTGGTTCTGTGATTATCAGTAGAGATTCACTGATTCTGTTACAATGATTGCCTTTTTAATCGTTTCTCTTCTGCTTCCTAAGTGAGCAGCATAAGAGATCTGCTATAAGGTGGGTGTTGCCATCTGAATGCTTTCGTGATTCATGAGTTCTCCTTGTCACAGTGAATATTCTTAAATATATATCAAAACCCCTTTATTTAAACTGTCACCAGTGCTATGGCTCATTATATACATTTTGCAGCCAGAGAAGACACTTTAAATTAAGTCTTTTCTTGGTATTCTCTACAGAAAACAAGATGAGTATGTGCATAAAAGTTCCTCTATCTCCTTTAAAATTATAAATTGCAAAGCACCTTGAATAGTTAACCATTATCACTTTTGTAAGGAATATTTCCAAGCTACCATTCTATGAAGCTTGAAGGAATCTTCATTGTTTACATATATAATTGTCTCTGGGTTAAATACATGGACAGTAATAATTGTTCTCTCATAACTCATTGCTGTCAAGTCAGAATCAACCCATAGCTGACTCTTCAGCATGTTTTTAAAGACTGTAAATCCTAAGTTAGGATTTACTGACTTCTCTACAATGAAGCCTCTACTGTACTTGAATCTCTTGAGAAGTATAGCCCCTAAACTGATAGAGCAATGCCTTACAGAATGTGACACCAAACCTTTTTAATAATCATTCTAGGTTTGTTTGTTGTGGTGGTGGGATTTTTGTTTTGTTTTTAAATCATGTAGCTAGAATAAGATGGGTCACTTGTTAAAGACAAGACTTGTTTTTAGATCTGTGTTGTTGTGCACCCTTGGGTTGGACCCATCCCACAGCTGACTGTCCAGCAGGTTTTCAGAGGCAACAAATAGCCTAGGATGAGATTCCCCATCTTTCCACCAAGAAGAAGCTTGTGGACTTGAATCACTTATCTTTGTGTTGGCCACAAAAATTCTTCATCACTAAGCCACCAGAGTGCCCTTGTTTTTAGATTAAGAATTATTTTAAGACACAGTTGAAACTCATTGAGAGATATACTATTATCATGTTATTCAGGCCACATCCCACATCAAATCCTTCAGCAGTCATATTGATTACCCCTCTGATACATAATTTTCCATACTACTGTTTTGTATTCCTAGTCCAAGACAAGTCATATGGCCAAGACTTATATAGAAAATTTCTAAGACTTCATTTCTACTCTTGCTGCATTTTAATCTATGATCAAAAAAGGAGCATTTGAAATATTAATCAGATTACATTATTCTTGTCTAAAATCTTTCAGGGGCTTTCCTTTACAATCATATCCCAACTCAGATTTCTTTTAATGATTTATGAAGCCTATCTAAATATCCCCATGGAAGAAGGATTGACAATCTTCTTCAATGTGATTACCTGTCTCTGAAAACTTTCATAAGGGTCAGCTATGAGTCAATTCTGACTTGACTGCACACAACAACAATATAAATTGCAGCCTAAATCCCAGGTGTTCTTGTAACTATAATGTTTGGTTACTTTGTTTCCAACCCTTCTATTCTCTTTTTTCCTCAAACATGTCAGAACCTTTCTTCTTAGCTTTCTTGGTATTTTTCTTTGTTTGTCTTTGCAGGATACCCAATTAATATCTTTACCTGATCTAAGTAAGTTTGTCTCCACATTCAGAGTTTAGTCAGCTCATCTCTTGACAATGGGTCATATCTGCTTTCCCAATATATAAAAAAATAAATGAAGAAATAAAATTTTAGAGATAAATGGGGTTGATTACAAAGTCAGTCTTGTAGCTAGATTTGACATGAATGTTTGAAGATCATTACAGGTGAAATATACTTTCCTTGTTAACATTTACAAAAGGCCACATTCCTAAAAGGAGGGTTTATTTAAGTCATACCTGAAAACTGTTAAGATCATCCAGATCATACTTCCTCTAAAGAATAGGAGAAGTAATTAGAAAAGTGATAAATAATTGGTAAAGGAAGCAAATTAATGCTGTATTTCTTGGTGTGACATGCCAGGAAATTACAATGTTGCAAATGGTTGTAGTCAAGTATGGAGAAGTTGTGATTTCATGTAGCTTATCAGATGGAAGTGGTATGCTAAATAAATTAGAGAAGCTGAACTCTGAGAAAGAATGTAGCATCAGGATTGGAGGAAGACTCACCAATAACCTTCATTATTCAGATGACACAATCTTGCTTGTTGAGAAGACACAACTCAAGGTCAAAACAAAAAAAATCTCAATGGAACACAACAATATAGTGTAGAATAGTATAACAAATAAATTTATATATGCCTGAAACATTATATGCAACAGTGTCAAATCCTTTTGTACTGATTTACTTCTCTTCCTGTCTTTCTTGTTATCTTTTCATGCTATCTGGCCATGCCAGCTTGTAAAGTCAACAACTGACTTTTAGAATTGGTTTGGGTTTTTGCTTGGGTTTTTTGTTTGTTTGTTTGTTTGTTTTTTATTGGATGCTGCTGTTGTTGTTATGTGCCGTCGAGCTACTTGTGACTCATAGCGACCCTATGTACAACAGCCCTAAACCCTGCTCTACCCTTTGCCAATTGCACTGCCTCTGACATACCGATCCCAATTACCCCAGTCACTGGATCAATTCACCTCATAGAGGGTCTTCCCCTCCTACACTGTCCCTCCACCCTCCAAAGCATGATGTCCTTCTCCAAGGTCCTGTCCCTCCTTACAACATGTCCAAAGTATGTCAGACGAAGCCTCAGAATCCTTGCCTCCAAGGAGCAGGCTGGTTTAACCCTCTCTAGGATGAATCTGTTTTCTTGGCAGTCCAGGGTACATTCAATTCTCTTCTCCAGCACCACAGCTCAAATTCTCTTTCTATCCTCCCTAGTCATTGTCCAACTCTCTGATGCATAACATGTGATGGCAAAGACCTTGGCCTCTATCAGACACACCTTAGTCTCCAGAGACACACTGTTGCCCTTGAGTACTTTAGAGATGTCCCTAACAGCAGACTTTCCCATTGAAATACACTTTTTATTTTATTTCCTGGCTACTGGTGCCAAGAGTATTGACTGTGGAGCCGAGCAAACTGAAGTTGTGAACAATCTCAATCTCTTAGCCATCCATTCTGATGCTACCAATTGGTCCAGTGGTGAGAATCTTTGTCTTCTTGATATTGAGCCTCAGTCCATACTGAAGGCTGCAGGCCTTGACCCTCTGCAGCAAGTGCATGAGGTCCTTCTCAGTTTCAGCAAGCAGGGTTGTGTCATCTGCATAACCCAGATTGTTAATAGATCTTCCACCAATCCTGACGCCACACTTCTCCTCATAGAGCCCAGCCTCTTGGATACTCTGCTCTGCATACAGGTTGAAAAGGTATGGAGATAGGACACATACCTGGCATACATCCTTCCCATTTTTGAACCATGCAGTGTTACCCTGCTCTTTTCTGACTACTGCCTCTTGGTCCAAGTATAGGTTTCGCATTAGCACGATTAAATGTTCTGGGATTCCCATTCTTCTCAGAGTCAGCCACAGTTTGTTATGATCCACACAGTCAAACGTCTTTGCATAATCAATGAAACACAGATAGACATTCGTCTGGTATTCCCTGCTTTCAGCTAAGGTCCATCTAACATCAGCTACAATATCCCTAGTACCACGACCCCTTCTAAAGCCAGCCTAGACCTTTGGCACTTCTCTGCTGATGTGCTGTTCCAGTTGTTTTTGCATAATCTTCAGTAGAATCTTGCTTGCATGTGAACTCAATGATATTGTTCTGTAGTTTCCACACTCTGTTGGGTCTCCCTTCTTTGATATGGGAACAAATATAGATCTCTTCCAGTCAGTTGTCCAAGTGGTTGTTCTCCAGATTTCTTGGCACAACTTGGTGAACACATCCAGGGCAGCATGCTAGGCTTGCATATTTTCCTATATGGTCATGTATTGTCAATATCTGACCACATGTATATACATGGTCCCGATCACTGTAAAATCCATTTTATTGAAAATTTGTGTTATGTACAATGGTTTGGAGTAAGGAGTGGGTGTTACTTTGCAATACATAGTAAAACATTATTGTTGCTATCGTATTATTATTATTTTAATGTTGTTTTAATGCAGTTCAAGTGGTATTGATGCATAGAAAAGTATACTGTATAATAAACATTTTTACTTCTATATATAGTTGACAAGAAGACTGTCTTAATAATGGAATATGCTCATGATCCGGGGACTTCTTATATACAGTATTATGTCTGTGCAATGCTCAAATCACAAAACTTGCTCTTTCACAGACTATATTGTAGACATGCCTGCTTAAATATTTGATGCTTTGCAATTATTGATTTTCCCACCTAACAATTTTATTATTTTTACTTATTTCTTGTTCAATCTTCAATCACATCACATTTATCCAGTTACTTCTAATATAACCACCTGTTGTAATGTCATCTGCACTTAAATACAGAAGGGAAAGTAAATATCTCTGTATTAGTCACAATTTTCATGATTTCAGTGAAGTTGAATGACAAAATATTACTACTTTTATGTGCTTTATTGTAGCACATATAGAACAAATTGCACATAATATAAATTGAAAGTTTGTTGAAATATCAAAACTGAACATCTGGAATGTGAAATTTAAGTTGGGAAAAGGACTGGTAGTTGGAAAATATGGTTTTGGTGATATAAATAACGCATGATGTAATTTTGCAAATGCAACAACTTACTCATTGGAAATATCTTTTTTCCAGAAATTCTAAATTGTTATTATATATATGAATATACAATGCTATTGACAAGTGGTTAGCTGATCAACTATTTCAGAAATGAGTAGAGATCAAGATGTATTTATAATAACTGAATATTGGAAAAGAAAAGTTGAAAACAAGAATTGGTGGTTGCAATACGTGGTCTCAGTAACAGAAAATAGGTCAAATATAACAAGATAAAAAAATCTTTATAATCAGTAACTTACTCATTGAGAGTAAATTTAAAAAAATTTAAAAAAAAAACACAACCAAAATGCTTAAGTAGTGACTATATACACACATGGATTTCGTAAACAGGAATCAGACTAACAAAATTTCTAGAGAGAGAAGACAACTTAGTTAAAAAAACGAGCTTAATTATAACTAGGTTGACTGTGGAACAGACCATCTATTGCTCACATGTAAGTCCAAGGTGAAGCTGAAAAAAAGTGAAACAAGCCCATCAGAGTCAAATTACAGCCATGCATAGATCCTTGAAAACACAGAAATTTTCACAGCTTGTTAGTCACACAGGAGGATGTCCCATCTTTCTTTTGATGATTTGCTGGCGTAGTCCAACTGAAAACAGTGTGCCAATTTGGAGTTGATAGTGCAGCTACCTAAGGACAAGGCTACCAGAGCTGACAAAACAAGAAACAAATCTGTGTTTTATGGAGTGAAGATGGAATGCTCTTTAGAAGTGAGGATAACTAGACTTCATCTTACATACTTTGCATATGTTATCAAGAGAGACAAGTCTTTGAATTACAAAAGACCAAAAGATGCTTGTTGCTGTGTTGTTGTTATGTGCCATTGAGTCAGTCAACTGCAAATGAATCATAGCAACCCTATGAACAATAGCCCTAAACTCTGCTCTATCCTGTGCCAATCTTATTCTCTCTGTCATACCTACCCCAATTACCCCAGTCACTGACTCAATCTGTCTTAGTTTATCTGAAGGCATTTGGTTGTGTAGATCATAACAAATTATGGCTACCATTGAGAAGAATGGGAATCCTAGAACACTTAATTTTGCTCATGTGAAACCTATATCTATACCAAGAGGCTGTTGTGCAAACATATCAATGAAACCCTATGTGGTTTAAAATTAATAAAAAGCATGTTTCAGTGTTGTATTCTCCCTTTATACCTTTCCAAACTGTATGCTGAGCAAATTATTTGAGAAGCTGAACCTCTATGAAGAAAAATTTGGCATCAGGATCAGCAGAAGACTCAACAATAACCTATGTTATTTAGAAGACACAACCTTGCTTGCTGGAAATGAGGAGGACTTGAAGAATTTGCTGCAGAAATCAAAGAATACAACCTTCAGTATAGTTTGCATTTCAAGCAATGTCAAGAAAACAAAACTTCTTACCACTAGACCAATAAGAGACATCATAATTGAGAAAGGATTGAAGTTGTCAACAATTTCATTTTACTTGGATCCACAATCAACAGCTTTTACTCCAGCAGTCAAGAGATCAGGAGACATTATACTGGGCAAGTCTGAAGTAATGGATCTCCCCAAATTTCTTGGAAGCAATGATGCTAGTTTGAGGACTAACATGTGCCTGATTCAGGTCATGGTCTTTTCAATCACTTGCAATGATGCTGAGAACTTAACAATAAATAAGGATGACAGAGGAAGGAATGATGCCTTGGAGCTGTGGTATTGGAGAAGAGTACTGAATATCTCAGGATTGCCAAATTAATGAATAATTATGTCTTGGAAATAGTGGAACAAGAATGTTCTTTGGAGACAAAGATGATATAACTTTTTCTTACATATTTTGGCATGTTGCTAGAAGAGACTGTTCCTTGGAGAGTGGCATAAGGCTTAGAAAGTGGAGGGTCAGGAAAAGAGAGGAAAATCTTCAACTCCTTAGGGGTCGAGAGTGTCAAAATATGTAAGAATGGCAGGATTCAGAAATGTAGTCTTGCTATATGTCATTCTCAACTCGACAGAACCTAACAACAACAACAACAGAACTGTCAGGGAGCATTGGTGGCCTCGTGGTAAGAAACTGGATTACAATCCCAAAAGCACACCATTGAAATTCAGCAGCTATACCACAGGGGAAAAGGATGGGCTATCTCCTCTTGTGCAATATGTTGTTGTTGCTGTTGTTATGTGCCGTCGAGTCACTTGTGACTCATAGTGACCCTATGTACAAGAGCCCTAAATGCTGCTCTATACTGTGCCAACCTCTCTATCTCCAACACACTCATTCCCACCACCCCAATCACAGAAATGATCCATCTCATGGAGGGTCTTCCTTTCCTGCACTGTCCCTCCACTCTCCCAAACATGATGTCCCTCTCCAAGGACCAGTGCCTCCTTGCAACATGCGCAAAGTATGTCAGAGAAAGCTTCAGAATCCTTGACTCCAAGGAGCATTTCGGCTTCACCCTCTCCAGGACAAATCTTTTTTTTTTTCCCTAGCAGTCCATGTTATATTCAATACTTTTCTACAGCATCACAGTTCAAAGGCATCAATTATTTTCCTATCATCCCTAGTCACTGTCCAACTCTCCGATGCATAGCACGTAATTGTGAAGACTATAGCCAGGATCAGGTGCACCTTAGTCTCCAGCCTGATGTTGTTGCTCTTCAGTACTCTTGAGAGGTCCCTCACGGCTGACTTTCCCAATTCAATTTGTCTCTTGATTTCCTGGCTGCTGGTACCAAGACTGTTGACTGTGGAACCAAGTAAACTAAAACTGTTAACTGTCTCAATCTCTTCACCATCCATCCTGATGCTGCCAATTGGCCCAGTGGTGAGAATCTTTGTTTTCTTGATGTTTAGCTTCAATCCATTCTGAAGACTGCAGTCCTTGACCTTCTGGTGCAAATGCTTCAGGTCCTCCTCAGTTTCAGCAAGCAGGGTTGGGTCATCTGCATAAGGCAGGTTGTTGATGATTCTTCCACCAATCCTGACACCACATTCCTCCTCGTACAGCCCAGAGTCTCGAATGATCTATTCTACATACAGATTTAAAAGGTATGGAGACAGAATATATCTCTGACGGACCCCCTTCTTGATTTTGAACCATGTACTGTCTCCTTGCTCTGTTCTGACAACTGCCTCTTGGTCCAAGTATAAGTTTCGCATTAGCACAATCAAATGTTCTGGGATTCCCATTCTTCTCAGAGTTACTCATAGCTTGTTGTGATCCACACAGTCAAAATCCTTTGCATAGTCAATATAGCACAGATAGACATTCTTCTGGTACTCTCTGCTTTCTGCCAAGATCTTTCTTTCTAACATTAGCTATAATAACCCTACTATCATGACCTCTTCTAAATGCAGCCTGCACATCTGGCAGTTCTCTGTTGACATATTGTTCCAAGCATGTAATATTAATAATATTGTTCGATAATTTCCGCACTCTGTTGGGTCACATTTGGAATGGGAAAATATATCGATCTTTTCCAGTCAGTTGGCCAGCTGGCTGTCCCCCAGGTTTCTTGGTACAACTTAGCACATCCAGAGCTGTGTCTGTTTCTTGAAAAATGTCAATTGGTATGCCATCAATTCCTGAAGTCTTGTTTTTTGTCAATTCCTTCAGAGAAACTTGAACTTCCTCCTTCATCACCACAAGCTCTTGCTCATATGTTATCTCATGAAATTCTTCTATGTCAGCCATTCTTCTATGTGACTCTGTTACTCTTTCCGTATTCTTTTAATGTTTCCTGGGTTATTTAACATTCTACACAAAGTATCCTTAGGTATTGTCACTCGTGGCTCAGATTTGTTTTTCAACTCCTTCAGCTTAAGAAATGCAGAGTGAGTTCAATCCTTTTGGCTTTCTGACTCCAGCACTCTGCACATTTCATTATAGTATCTTGCTTTGTCATCCTGGGGTGCCTTTTGAAATTTTCTGTTCAGTTCTTTGATTTTTTTGGTTTCTTCCTTTAGCTTTGGCTTCTCGGCGCTCTAATGCAATATTCAGAATCTCATCATGCCTCTAAAAACCCACTGAAGGATCATCAACTATGGGTTGGTTTAGACTTGAAGACACACACTACAATGAATTGGCAATAAATAGCATAAGAGGAGATTTCCCACCTTTCTTTCAGAGCAGCTGGTGGATTCAAAACCTGATTCTTTGGGTTGGCAGCACAGCTCTTCACCACCAAAACTCACACAATGAATCTCCAGGAGAAAAAAAAGAAAAGAAAAAAATATATATATATATTTCTTGGAGAGGATTAAAGCAGGTTGCACCTTGGAGGAAAAGATTTTGAAACTCCTTCTCACATGCTTTAAGCATGTTGTCAAGAGGGGCCATTTCTTAGAACAGCATATCCTGCTTAAATGAATGGAAGGTCAATGCAAAAGAGGAAAATGCTGAGCTAGATGAATTGACACAGTAACTGTGGCAATGGGATGATTTGTGTCAGAGACGTGAGGCTGACTAAGGACAGAGAAAGGCTCAGAGTCGTTGGTCATAGTGTAGAGTCAGAACCAAGCCATAGCTGATCCTCCAGCAGGTTTCTAGAGGCAGTTGATTTCACAGGAGGAGATTGCCTATCCTTCTCTGAAGCAGCTGGCGGCCTCGAACTGCATGCCTTCAGGATTGCAGTAAAGCTTCTTACCACTAGGTCACCCAAGCCTCTGTTCTTAGGGTTACTAAGATTTGAAATCTCTTTGATGGCACATAGCAACATTAATTACAACAATGGAATTGGTGATAAAGATCAGAAATAATTGAGCACCACAACAAGATAAAGGTAAACAATCCAATAGAAAAATGGGCACAGGATATGAACAGGCACTTCACCGAAGACGACATTCA
>NW_006399771.1:23566808-23568412 GCF_000299155.1 Elephantulus edwardii | reverse complement strand
AAAAAAAAAAAAAAAAAAAGAATAGATCCAGGGAAGAAGGTCATGGAGTCCCATTATTTTCACATGAGTTTTTATCTGTTTCTTGGAAATAAATCCCCCTTCAATTTCTGTCTTGTTTAATTTTTTAAAAACCTACGGTGGTTGTTTTTGACATTGGTACAGTCTCATACTTGAAATTTGAGGAGAAATATTGTCAACATCTTGTCTCTGTCAGACCTAGAAGTTCTATCCAAATTTCTTACATGTTAAATGGCTTTTTCCTTATTATTTAATTTTATCATAACTAGTGTATAGATTAATGCTGTTTAGAATATAATGTTGTAGAAGCAGAACTCATGAACAAATTGATTTATAAGCACAGCCAATTAGTATCTATAGTTCTCTAAATATGTGATAGCATTGCCTTGTTCCAGAAGCACATTTATATCATTATGATAAGTAGCTATCCTTTATGTAAAGAGCTTATGGACAACAAAAGAAAACATAGGCTTCATAAATAAGTGAACATTCACACATATTTTTCTTTGCTTTCATTACTGAGAACATTTTCCCATTTCATTCCCCGTATACCACTTTTCCTCCCGCATAATATCCAAATCCTCTCAATATTGTAATAAATTAATTGCTTTTATTAAGTCTAATGAATGCATCTGAAATTAAGAACGTTTTTATGTTACACAGAAAAAGGAAGAAATAGCTTGTTTATACAGTAGGTAGCAAAAACACAGCTCCATTAGGAATAGCACTTTTAAAAACAGCATAAAGGTGATAAAGTATTTCAGTATCTAACAATAACTTTAATTATGTTTTTCAATTCTATCACTGAGTTTGGAAACATAATTTCATAAAATGTTTCCCACAGGTACATTCAGTCTTTCCATGAAGCACTTAGTGTTACAGTAGCACGTCTCATTTTGTCTGTATTCTAGGTAGCCTAAACTACAGTCTATGTAGTTTCTGAAGTTAAATGCTATCATGAGATAATGTGAAATAAGCAGTTTAAAATTCTGATCACCATTTCAATTTTGTTATGTATGTAACATCTCAATTTTAATTTGTACTTCAAAATTGAATTCCATTAAGTCCATAATGCAATCCACTCCCCCCCAAAAACAAAACCTACTCCTGTAGAGTTGAGTCTGACTAGTAGCAAACCTTCTTCAGATTTCTAAAATAAATATTTACAGGAGGAAACTGCCCATCTTTCTTCTATGGAGCACTTGGTGGACTAGAACACCTATGATTTTGGTTAGTAGCTCAGTATGTAATTGTTGTGGCTAGTGTTACCTGACACTGAGTCACAGCTAACTTTTCAGCCTTTTCTCAGTGGTTGTATATTGCAGAGCAGGAAATGACTCATCTTTCTTTCACAAAGCAGATGGTGGATTTGAGCTGCCTGCCTTTGGGTTGGCAAAATAACTCCTCACCATGTGTCCAACAAAACTACTTATAGTGCAATAGTACAGTAAAACTAGTTTAGGCTGTTGTCATAAATTAACTTGTATACATTCAAAGAATATTTATTTACGGGACATACATAAGAGAATGAATAAGATAGACATAGTACTTGCTCTTGTGTAGCAGAAATATAATTTACTTCTTTT
>NW_006399771.1:23560880-23565978 GCF_000299155.1 Elephantulus edwardii | reverse complement strand
AATCTTAATAATTAACATAAAATAGATTAGATATTAATTTAAACTATAATACCTATCATATATCTTTCAAGTTTTCGCTGTTGCTAGTTCAGCATGATCATATCAGAACTAAATTAACTCCTCATCTGTTGTGCTGTTGTTATGCGCCGTCGAGTCACTTGCGACTCATAGCCACCCTATGTACAACAGCCCTAAACTCTACTCTGTCTTGTGCCAATCGCACTGTCTCTGACACTCCCATCCCGATTAACCCAGTCACTGAGTCAATCCACCTCATAGAGGGCCTTCCCCTCCTGCGCCGTCCCTCCACTTCCCAAGCATGATGTCCTTCACCAAGGACTGGTCTCTCCTAACAACATGTCCAAAGTATGTAAGATGGAGCCTCAGAATCCTTGCCTCCAAGGAGCCACCCGGCTTAACCCTTTCCAGGACAAAACTGTTTGTTTTCCTAGCAGTCCATGGTATTCTCAATACTCTTCTCCAGCACCATAGCTCAAAGGCAACAAGTGATAGCAAAGACCATGGCCTGTATCAGACGCACCTTAGTCTTCAGAGAGACATCATTGCTCTTCAGTACTTTGGAGAGGTCCTGAACAGCAGACTTTCTCATGGCAATGCGCCTTTTAATTTCCTGGCTGCTGGTGCCAAGGCTGTTGACTGTGAAGCCAAGCAAACTAAAGCTGTGTACAATCTCAATCTCTTCACCATCCATCCTGATGCTACCAATTGGTCCAGTGGTGAGAGTCTTTGTATTCTTGACTTTTGATTTCTTAAGCTGAAGGAACTGCATAAAAAGTTTTACGAACTTCAGTATTTAAGGATATTGAAGGTGGAATGTTGAATGACCCAGGAAGCATCAAAAGAATATGAAAGGAGTGCACAGTCACTATACTGAAAGTAATTGGCTGACACAGGATTTCATGAAACAACATGTGACCAAGAGGCAATGATTATGAAGAAGGAAGTTCAAGCTGCTCTTAAGGAATTGTCTAATAACAAGGCCTCAAGAATTTATGAAATACCAATTGATGTATTTTAGCAAACAGATGCTATACTGGATGTAATCAGCAGGTTATGCCAAGAAATCTAAAGGATAATTATTTGGCAAACTGACTGGAAAAGATCTGTATTTATTCCATTCCAAAAAAAGGTGATCTGACAGAGTGTGGAAATTATCAAACAGTAGCACCTATATCACATGCAAGCATGATCCTGCTGAAGAGTGTACAAAATACAGAATTTTTGTCCTCTTGACATTGAGCCTCAATCCATATTGGAGGTTGCAGTCCTTGACCCTCTGCAGCAGGTTCTTGAGGATGTTTGAGGCCTTGAACACTAAAGAGAAAAGACCAGATGAGTTGTGGGAGGATATCAAAGGGTATCATCCAGGAAGAGTGCAAACGGTCATTGCAAAGACAGGAGAGGAAGCGAAGACCAAAATGGACGTCAGAAGAGACTCTGAAAATTGCACTGGAGAGCAGGGAAGCCAAAGCACAAGGAAGAATTCAAGATACCAAAGAGTTGACTAGAATATTTCAAAAGGCAGCACGCGATGACAAAGCAAAATATTACAATGAAATGTGCAAGGAATTGGAGTCAGAAAATCAAAAGGGCCGAACTCGCTCAGCATTTCTTAAGCTCAAGGAACTGAAGAACAAATTCAAACCTCGAGTTGCTATAATCAAGGATGCTTTCGGCAGAATGTTCAATGATCCAGGAAGTATTAAGAGAAGATGGAAAGAATATACTGAGTCACTGTATCTAAAGGAATTGGTAGACACAGAAGAATTTCATGAAACAACATATGAGCTAGAGCCTATGGTGATGAAAGAAGAACTTCAGGCTGCTTTGAAGGAAATGGCAAAAAATAAGGCTCCAGGAATAGATGGTATACCAATTGACATATTTCAGCTAACAGTTGCTGTCCTGGACGTGCTCACCAGGTTGTGCCAAGAAATCTGGAGAACAACCACTCACCAACTGACTGGAAGAGATTTATATTTGTTCCTATCCCAAAGAAAGGTGACCCAACAGAGTGTGGAAACTGTGGAACAATATCACTGATTTCACATGCAAGGAAGATTTTACTGAAGATTACCCAAAAACGACTGGAACAGCACATCAACACAGAACTACCAGAAGTCCAGGCTGGGTTTTGAAGGGGTCATGGTACTAGGGATATTGTAGCTGATGTTAGATGGATCTTAGCTGAAAGCAGGGAATACCAGAAGAATGTCTATCTGTGTTTCATTGGCTATTCCAAGGCATTTGATTGTGTGGATCATAACAAACTGTGGCTGACTCTGAGAAGAATGGGAATCCCAGAACACTTGATCGTGCTAATGCGAAACCTATACTTGGACCAGGAGGCAGTCGTCAGAACAGAGCAAGGGAACACTGCATGGTTCAAAATTAGGAAGGGCGTACGCCAGGGATCCATCCTATCTCCATACCTTTTCAACCTATATGCAGAACAGATTATCTGAGAGGCTGGGTTCTATGAGGAGAAATGTGGAGTCAAGATTGGTGGACGATTTATCAACAATCTGAGTTATGCAGATGACACAACCCTGATTGCTGAAACTCAAGAGCACCTGAAGCACTCCTCATCTATACAACTATAAACTTATTTCACCTCTCTTCTTCCAAATAATTTATTTAAAGCCTATTCAAAATGTTACAGGTGATTGTTTGAACATTAGGTAGAAAAAAATACATAGCATAGTAAGAATCCAAAATGGCATGACAACAATAATTTCAAAATTACACAATGATAGGACTAGGTTCTTCTTGGTTATAAGTACTCTTTGTTCTCCTCAAAGATATTCTTTCAGTATAATTAGAAGCAGAACTTATACTTTGACAGCAGTTTTTCCTATTTTTGCAACTTTTAAAAATGATGTCATTTTTTCATCACTTTCTTAGAAACATATATTTTGGAAAAGCTATCATTCACTGTTATTTCATTCAATTTAGTTGACATTATTATTTTCATCTTGTAAAGTACTGCATCTTTCTTTGCTGAAGGCTATTTTTCAGTTAGTTCTATGGCTCTCTACATATGTCTGTGGGGCTTGGTGGCTAAGTGATTGTATAACTTAGCTGCCAAACCATTTTTTGAACTTTGGCTAAGGTTCAAACCCACTAAAGCTCCACAGGAGAAAAACGTGACAGTCTGATTTACACCTTCTTCTTATAAATGTTGTTGTGTTCTGTATTACATTAATGTAACTGATTCATAGCTGACCCTCTGCAGGTTTTCAGAAGCAGAATATTACATAGGAGAAGATTTCTCATTTTTCTCTTACACAATAGCCGGTGGAGTTGATTCATGTTTCTTTGGGCTGGTGATGCAACTCTTTGTCAATAAGTTGCCAGAACTCCCTGAATTACAGCTTGAGAATATCTGTAAGGAAGTTCCCGTCCCCAATTGCTGTCCCATGTGAGTCATAATGGACTGAACAGCAAGCACATAAAACCAACATACATACATTTGTATCTGGTCATAATTCAGTTGAAACACTATCTTTTTCTTCTCCTCTCTTCCATTTCTTGGTCTCAAAATAGAAAACTTGCTAGAAAAGCTAAATTTCCATATTTTTTATATCAGTATTATTTTTAATCTTTTCCCATTACCTGGAATGGTAAAATGAATACACAAACACATATGTTCACTAAAGTGGATGCAAATTCAGAAAATTAATTTATTGATTGTGTTGTAGATGCCCTATGTAGGGTCTTGTGTATGTGTGTGTTATATATATATATACAAGTTAGATAAATATTTTTTAAACCCTAAAAATAACTAAATCTCTTTGGAATCAAGTAGGAAATGATTCATACCTTTACTTTGCTTTTAGAGGCTGTAAAATACATAGGAAGAGATGGCGCCTCTTTGTTTCTGAGAGCCACTGGTAGAAAATAACTGCCAGTAAGGGCAGCACATCTTCTTATAAATCACTACTCCTTAGAAATATATGTGACTTAGAAATGGTCCTATGTGCCATTGGGTTCATTGCAGCTCATAGTGACCCTATAACGTATGGATCTCAAACTTGCACTATCCTGAGCCAACCTCACCATCTCAGACATACTTTACCCCATTGCCAAAGTCACGATGTCAATCCAGCTCATCCATGGTCTTCCTCTTCTGGACTGATACCCTACCCTTCCAAACATGAAGTCCTCCAATGACTGGTCCCTCTGTCAGCATGCTCAAAATATGTGAGGCAGAGCTTCAAACTGCTTACCTCCAAGGTACAACTTGGTTTCAGTCTCTTCAGGACAAGTATATTTATTCTCTTGACAGTCCACTGTATGTTCAATACTATTCCCCAACAACACAGTTCAAAGGCATTCTTCTCTCATCTTTATTTATCGTTCAGCTTTCTGATATGTAGCAAGCAATTAGCATGACCTGGATCAGATGCACCTTAGTCACTAAATTGACACTGTTGCTTTTTAGCACTCTGGAGAGATATTGACAACAGATTTCCCCTATGCAACGTGTCTTTTTGTTTCCTGACTGTTGGTGCCAAGAATGTTGATTGTGGATCCAAGTGAGATGAAATAATTAACATCAATCCTTTATCCATCAATTGTTATACTATTTTCCTGGTGGTGAAGATTTTTGTTTTCTTGATGTTATCCATATTGAAGGCTGCAGTCTTTGACCTTCTGCACCAAATGTGGCAGGTCCTCCTCAATTTCAGAGAACAAGGTTGTGTCATTTGCATAATGCATGTTGTTAATGAATTTTCAATTCTAATGCCACATTCTTTTTCTTAATGTTCAACATCTCGAATAATCTGTTCCACATATAGATTGAAAAGGTATGGAGAAAGGATATATCTCTAACACACATTTTCTTGATTTTGAACCATGCAGTGTTACCTTGCTTTGTTCAGGTAACAGCTTCCTGGTCTGAATATAGGTTTCACATTAACACAATCAGGTGCTGTGGGATTCTCATTCTTCTCAAAGTTAGCCAAAATTTGTTGTGATCCACAGAGAAGCATTTGCATAGTTGATAAAACACAAATAGACACACTCCTCTTCATAGATTCTAGCTTCTAGGATAATTTTCTCAGTATATATA
>NW_006399771.1:23553022-23560780 GCF_000299155.1 Elephantulus edwardii | reverse complement strand
CTAGTATATATATTGTCTAGTATATATATTGTCTAGTATATATATTGTCTAGTATATATATTGTCTAGTATATATATTGTCTGGTATATATATTGTCTGGTATATATATTGTCTGGTATATATATTGTCTAGTATATATATTGTCTAGTATATATATTGTCTGGTATATATATTGTCTGGTATATATATTGTCTGGTATATATATTGTCTGGTATATATATTGTCTGGTATATATATTGTCTAGTATATATATTGTCTAGTATATATATTGTCTAGTATATATATATTCAATAGGTATTGAGAGACACACTCCCTTCCCAGTTCCAAACCATGCAGTGCTTCCATGTTCCATTCACACAACAGCCTCCTGATGTAGGTATAGATGCTGCATGAGCACAATCAACTGCTCTTGGACTCCCATTCATCTCAATGTCAGCCACAATGTATCATGATCCACACAACCAAAAGTGTTTGCATAGTCAAAAAAGCACAAATAGACATTCTTCTGGTATTCCTTACTTTCAGCCAGAATCCATCTGACATCAGCAATGATATCCCTGGTTCCATGGCCTTTTCTAAGGATCAATAAATCTTCTAAGGATCTTCTAAAATCTAAGGATCTTCTAAGGATCAAGGAATGCAGCCTTCATGGATTGCATCTCAATATTAAGAAAACAAATATTCATACAACTGGACAAATAAACAGCACCATGATGGATAGAAAAGAGATTGAAATTATCAACAGCATCATCTTACTTGGATCCACAATAAACACCCTTGGTACAAGCAGTAATGAAAAAAGGACAAACATTGCATTGGAAAAATCTGAAGTTGGGGAACTTTCCAAAATATTGTGGAGTAGTGATGTCCATTTGAGGACTAAGGTATGTCTGATTCAGACCATAATCTTTCTGCTTACTAGCAATGCATCTGCGACAAGGACAATGAATAAGGAGGAAAGGAAAAGAATTGTTGCCTTTGAGCTGTGGTGTTGGAGAAGAGCACCGATAATCCCATAGATGGCTAAGAGAATTAACACATATGTCTTTGGAGACAAGAATGATGAGACTTTGCCTCACATATTTTGGAAATGTTGCTCTAAGAGTTATTATTCCTTAGAAAGAGACATGATGTTGGAAAGAGTGGAAGGTTGGTGAAGGAGGGGAAGACCCTCAACCAGGCTGACCTGGTGACCTCTGCAATGGGCTGTTGTGTGTCAGGAAGTATATGGATGGAGCAGGACAGAATATGGTTCATAAGTTATTTTTCATACTATGAATTGTGCTTTACTTGATGGCACATAATATCAACAACAATTGGTTAATATAGAATATGTGTCATTTGCCATCTGTTCAGTCAATACTTGAATGCATATATGTCCATAAAATTTTGGGATTTTTTTTTAGGGAACAGAGTTCTTTTTCAAAACTGCATTGAAACAGATGAGAAAGAGAACAGTTTAAAAGTGATATATGATTGGGTTTTATGCTTATGACAAAAGTCCAGAATGAAGATTACACAGTAGAGTGTACTCGGCGGGAGGGGGAGCAGGGAATAGTATACAAATGAAGAAATTTTTCTCTTTTCAAAGAGAAGAGCCAACTGGGGGGAGGGGTGGGCAGGGAGAAAAATGCAACAATGAATGAATAGAAATCCAAACTCTCTGTAAACGTTCATTAAAATTAGTAAAATAAAATTTTAAAAATATTCCAGTAGTAAGTGCTTAGTGTAGATTGTCAGGCTGCAATCTGAAAGGTCAGTTGGTTGAATCCACCAGTTACTACACAGAAGCAAGATGAGATGTCTCCTCCCTTGGAGATTTACAGCCTTGGAAATCTAATAGAAGATAGTTATAAATCATAACCAAAAGCTCTGTTGACTTAGTGATAAGGATTACACTTTCAACACATGGACAGGGAATTCGTACCAGCTGTTCCCTGGTGGAGAGATGGCCTCATACAGAGGCAATTTATAGCCTCTGACAATCCACTGGAGGATTAGTTATCATCAGTTCCAACTTGACAAAATACAGAAGCACAACAACAATGAGTCAGAATCACTTCTATGGCAGAGTTTTGGTTTAGAATGTTTCCAAAGTCAGATTCTGTGGCATTGGATCATGATGGGAAACCAACAGATAAGGCAAAGGACATGCCTCTGAATTCATGCTCTTGATCTTTAACTAGATGATAAGTAGCAGTGATATTAGTGACAGAAGTAATGACTGTGACAGAAGGTTGTTCCGGGTGCTCAAATCTACAAATAGCACGCAGTACAATCTACTCCTTCCTTGCTTGCTTCTCTTCGTTGTGTTTCTCTCCCTAATCCCTTAACTGCTTGCTACTGCTCCTGGCATAATTTTCTGCAGCATCCATCAGCAGAGGCAGAGATCCGAAAAAACAGACGCTGATTTTCAAAAGATTTTAATGTGATAATCTAACAGTTACAAAATCACTTAATGTCCTACATCATAGAAGTTCTGTGGATATTAAGTGATTCTTAATAGTACTCCACCACTTTGTCAGTTTGCCATAATGTGATGGCTTTTATGATTCTTTGATGTTGGAAACAATAACAACAGTGTTTAAATATCAGCAGTTATCCATAGGATATAGATATCAATGGGGCTTCTAAGACTAAGACATACTAAGAAGCAGAACTAATGATTCACTGCTGAAATAACAGGTCCTCAGAAACATGGATGACAGAATAACGTTGGATATAGTGCCAGAAGATGAGCACCTCAGATTGTAAACCACTCAAAATTTGACAGGGGAAGAGCTACTTCCTCAAATTAAAGTTACCATTAATGAAATGGATAGGGCAAAGCTTAATTTATGATGCAGAAAGAATCCAAATGAGAATTAACAGCTACAAACACCCATTAATACTTGTAATGTGGACTGTATGAAGTATAGATCTGGGAAAATTAGAAATTGAAAAACTGATTAAAATATTGAATGATATGTTGTTGTTGTTCTTGTTATGTGCCGTCGAATTGCTTGTGACTCATAGCAACCCTATGTACAACAGCCCTAAACTCTGCTCTGTCCTGTGACAATCTCACCGTCTCTGACACTCCCATCCTGATTACCCCAGTCACTGAAACAATCTACATCAAAGAGGGCCTTCCACTCCTGCACTATCCCTCCACCCTCCCAAGCATGATGTCCCTCTCCAAGGACCGGTCTCTTCTCACAACATGTCCAAAGTATGTTAGATGGAGCCTCGGAATTCTTGCCTCCAAGGAGCCACCCGGTTTAACCCTTTCCGGGATGAATCTGTTTGTTTTCCTAGCAGTCCCTAGTACTCTCAATACTCTTCTCCAGCACCACAGCTCAAAGGTATCAATTCTCCTTCTATCCTCCTTGGTCCTTGTCCAACTCTCTTATGCATAACAAGTGATGGCAAAGACCATGGTGTGTATCAGACACACCTTAGTCTCTAGAGAGATACCATTGCTCCTCAGTATTTTGGAGAGGTCCCTAACAGCAGACTTTCCCATGGCAATATGCCTTTTAATTTCCTGGCTACTGGTTCCAAAAGTGTTGATTGTGGAGTCAAGCAAACTAAAGCTGTGAACAATCTCAATCTCTTCACCATCCATCCTGATGCTGCCAATTGTCCCAGTGGTGAGAATCTTTGTCTTCTTGACATTGAGCCTCAATCCATATTGAAAACTTCAGTCCTTGACCCTGTGCAGCAAGCCCTTCAGGTCCTCCTCAGTTTCAGCAAGCAGGGTTGTGTCATCTGCATAACGCAGTACATACGGTTTTCAGAGGCCTGCTATTTCAGAAGTGGATGGCCAGTCCTTCCTAATCTGTCTTAGTCTGAATGTTCAGATGTAGAGAAGTATCAGACAGACCAGAATTTTATGAAAAAGTGAAAGATATATCCCTTATTGTGGAGTTAACCATTAGTATCAGTGTTGTCCCTGCCTTTGGCACACGTCTTTAGGAACCATTAAAAGAAGATGGAAGGAACAGAGAGAATCACTGTATCAAAAATAATCGGATGGCATTGAAGCATTTCAGACAGTAGAGCATAATCAATAACCAATGGCAATTAAGGAAGATGTTCAAACTGCAGTTGAAGGCATTAGCAAACAATAAGACCTGCAGAACTGATGGAGTATCAATCTACATGTTCCAACAAGCGTATGTTGTCCTGGACATGCTCACCAGGCTATGCTAAAAAATCTAGACAACAGCTACCTGGTCAACTGACTGGAAGAAATTCATATTTGTTGTGATCCAGCAGAATGTGGAAACTCTTCCACTGATATTACATGAAAGCAGAATCTCGTGAAAATTATTAAAAAGTATCTAAAACAATATATTGACAGAAACTATCAAAATACAAGCTTGATTTAAAAGAGACCATGGAACAAAGGGTATCCTTGCTCACATCGGATGGATTTTGACTGAAAGCAGAGAGTATTAGGAGGCTATTTTCCCATGTTTTTTGTCTATGCAAAGGAATTTCACTCTACTGTTACTGATGTTTGACTGTGTGGATCACAATAAATTATGACTAACATTGAGAAGAATAGGGATCCCAGAGCACGTCATTGTGCTCCTATGAAACCTATTCCTAACCTAAGAGATGGTTGTGTGCAGCTGCTTTGTCAACACACTTGTGTTTTTGTGGGTCCTGTACATGATCAACATAATAACTTTCTCTAGGACTGGCTCCTACTTAAAACATGTCCACACTATTTGAGATGAATTTTAGTCATTCTTGCTTCTAAGGAATATTCTGGTTGTACTTGGGAGACATTCAAGGATAAATTTTGTGACATACTTTGAGTTAATTTTGATCTTTCTTTAACCTAGGTTTAAAGACATTTGTCTTTCTTCATTTTGAAATCATTCATACCTCGTCTGGTCTTCAGTCATTAATCTTAAATAGATCAAATCTATTCTAATGATTATATGTAAATTATTATTAGATATACTCAAGTTTTCACCCTGCTTCCCAAAGACTCATTTGAATTAGTTTCAATTTGAAATTTCATATGAGCAATTGGTGGTTTTTTCTCCAATAAGTTCTAGATAATTTCTAAATAATTATATGAAACTTCAACATTTCTCAGATATGTTGTATAATTTTATCTATTCCATCTGCATGAGCTCTAATGCATATATCAATCAGAAGTACAATATAATAAAATATTGCCTGATCCAGCTTCATCTTCACCATACTGCCCTACCTAAGTCCCTTGTTGCAATTGTGCATCAAACTACCTCATTAAAGGTCTTTAATTTTTTTCACTGAATTTTTACTTTACCAAGCACAGTATCTCCTATATCCATAGTTTTTTAATCTGTATGCAAAACAGATTATCTGGGAAACTGAGCTCTACAAGAAGAAATATGACATGAGGATTAGAGGCAGATTCGTCAACAACCTGCATTATGCAGATGACACAACCCTGCTTGCTGAAACTGAGATAGATAAATAAATAGACATTCTTTTGATGTTCTTTATTTTCAGTCAGGATCCATCTGCCATCAGCAAAGATATCTCTGATACCACAGCCTTTTCTAAATCCTGCTTGAAATTCTGGTAGTTCCATTATGTGTGTACTGTTCTAGCCCTTTTTAAATTATTTCCAACAATATTTTGCTTGCAAGTAATATTAATGCTATTGTTCAATAATTTCCACATTCTGTTGGGCTATCTTTCTTACGAATTGGAGGAAATACGGATCTTTTTCAGTCAGTAAGCAGACAACTGTTCTCCAAATTTCCTGACTGGCCCAATGAGCTGGGCTCACTCTGTTAGTTGAAATGTGTTAGTGGGTATCCCATTGATTCCTATGTCCTTACTTTTTGCCAGTGCCTTCAGTGCAGCTTCAATCTCTCATCATTACCATTTTCTCTTGCTCATATTTTGCTTCCTGAAATTTTTCACTGTCAGTCAATTCTTTTTGGTGCAGTAACTCTGTGTATTCCCTCCAACTTCCTTTGTTGCTTCTGTGTAGATAATTCAACATATTGTTCATATCGTCCTTCAGTATTACAACTAGAGGCTTAAGTTTGATTTAAGTTTTCTGAGAAAATGACAAATGTCAAGCAAGTTCTTCCCAATTTGCCAATTCCAGTACCCCACATATTCTATTCCAATACTTTGCTTTGTCTTCTTGGGCTGTCCTTTAAAATCTCCTCTTCAGCTCTTTTATTTCTGCCTCTTTTCCCTTTGTTTTGGATTCTCAACTCTCTAGTGCAATTTTAGAATCTCGTCTGACATCTGTTTCACTTCTTTCTTTCTCTCTGTTTTTGTAATGACCATTTTCCCCCCGCCTTCATATATATAATCTTTGATGTTTTCCCACAACTTATCTGTTTGTCGATCATTGGTGTTCAGTGCTTCAAACCCACTTTTGGTGATTTTTAAATTCAGGTGGGATAGAATCAAGATCATATTTTGCATCTTTAGAGCTTATTTTAATTTTTTTCTTCCTCAATTTGAAATTGCACTTGAATAAGTGATGGTTTGTCCACAGTCTGTCCCTGGCCCATGTTCTGATGGCTGATATTGAACTTCTCCAAAGATTCCTTCCACAGATATTGTCATTCTGATTCCTACGCAGTCCATTAGGTAAGTTCTATATGTAAAGTTGTCATTTGTTAATTTCAAAAGTATATTTGCAACAAATAAAGCATTGAACATAAAAATTTGATCATTCTGTTTCCCAATTCTTTCACCACATTTTCACTTTCTGATTACCAATCCTTTTCATTGTTTCAAACTTTTGAATTCCCACGGCAAATAATAATTAATACATCTTGATTCCATATTTGGTCAATTTCAGACTGCCAAGATTTAGTAAAAATTTCAATTTCCTCTTTTTTGGCTTTAACTGATGTTGTTATGTCCTGTCGAGTCACTTGCCACTCCTAGTGACCCTTTGTATAATAGCTTTGAAACCTGCTCTAACCTATGCCACCTTTACTGTCTCTAACACACCTATCCTCGTTAGCCCAGTCACTGAATGAATCTTATCACTGGTATTCCTTTTGTTCTCTGTCATTCTACTCTTAGAAGCATGATGTCCTTTTCCAAGAACTGGCTGCTCCTTGCAACACACTAAAAGTATGTCAGATGAAGCCTCAGAATTCTTGCCTCTCAGAAGCAGCCTGGCTTCACCCTCTCTAGGATGAACCTGTTTGTTCTCCTAGCAGTCCATGATATATTCAATACTCTTCTCCAGCACCACAGCTCAAAGGCATAAATTGTCTATTATCCCTAGTCATTGTCCAACTCTCTAATTCATAGCTAGCAATTTTGAAGACTAGCTGTTTGAAGGAAATAGCAAAAAATAAGGCCCCAGGAAGAGGTGGTATACCAACTGACATATATCAGCTAACAGATGCTGCTCTGGACCTGCTCACCAAGTTGTGCCAAGAAGTCTGGAGAATAACCACTTGGCCAACTGACTAGAAGAGATCTATATTTGTTCCCATAATGAAGAAGGGTGACCCAAGAGAGTGTGGAAACTATAGAACAATATCATTGATTTCATACACAAGCAAGATTCTACTGAAGATTATCCAAAAATGACTGGAAGAGCACATTAGCACTGCCAGAAGTCCAGGCTGGGTTTAGAAGGGGTCGTGGTACTAGGGATATTGTAGCTGATGTTAGGTGGGTCTAAGCTGAAAGCAGGGAATACCAGAAGAATGTCTATCTGTGTTTCATTGACTATGCAAAGGCATTTGACTGTGTGGATCATAGCAAACTATGGTTGACTCT
>NW_006399771.1:23541633-23552509 GCF_000299155.1 Elephantulus edwardii | reverse complement strand
CTGATACAGGCCATGGTCTTTGCAATCACTTGTTATGCATCAGAGAGTTGGACAATGACCAAGGAGGATAGGAGAATTCATGCCTTTGAGCTGTGGTGCTGGAGAAGAGTATTGAGAGTACCAGGGACGGATAAGAAACCAAACAGATTCATCCTGGAAAGGGTTAAACCGGGTGGCTCCTTGGAGGCAAGAATTCTGAGGCTCCGTCTCACATACTTTGGACATGTGGTAAAGAGAGAGTGGTTCTTGGAAAAGTACATCATGTTTGGGAGGGTGGAGGGACAGTGCAGGAGAGGAAGGCCCTCTTTGAGGTGGATTGATTCAATGACGGGATGGGAGTGTCAGGGACAGTGCAATTGTCACAGGACAGAGAAGAGTTTAGGGGAGTTGTACATAGGGTCGCTATGGGTTGCAAGCAACTAAGCAGCACATAATAACATATACATATACATATATATTTAATTGCTCAAGGACCGATAGCTAATTTTTTCCTGTGTTGTTAGATCCCTTCAAATTTACTCCCATTCATAGGAAAACTATGAACAACACTTCTACGTCTTTCCCTACTCTCCTCAATTTTCATGGTCTCTAATAGACTCAAGCCCACTGTTAGATCACTGTGTCAATCCGTCTTATTGAGGATCTTCTATTCTGCTGACTCAACTGACTAGCCACATACCCAAATATGTGAGGTGAACTTTCACCGTCATTGCCTCTAGCACTTCGGTTGCATTTCCTCCAAGATAGATATGTTCTTTTGCAATCTATAGAATAGTTAATGTCATTCTTGAAAAGATGGAAGGACAGTAAAGGAGAGAAACTCTTAACCAGCTGGATCGATGGGCTTGAGTGTGTCAGTGATTGTGAGGATGGCACAGGGTAGAACAAGAATCTGTTGTTCATAGCGTCACTAAGAGTTGTACTCAACTTGATGCCACCTACCAAAAATAACAAAGATTTGATAGGAAAGTGTGTGTAAGATATCGTGTAATATATGTAGAAAATAACTAAAAACCCAAGTTTGCCCTGCCATTGGACACTGGTAAAATAGAGTCATACCAGTAATGCAACAAGGATGAAAAAAAGATACAAATACTAAGCTCAATATCATGCCAAAACAAGAAAAATGAAACAATTTATTTGAGTTAGAGAACTAAAAACAAAATTATATTCTTTCAAAACAGAGAAAAATCTGATATATACAATTCATATATATGTATATACACACACACACACACATACACACATATATATATGCTTTCATGTGTTTTTTTAATTTTTTTACTATTATTAAATTTTATTAGTTTTAATGAACATTTGCAGAGACTTTGGATTTACATTCATTCATTGTTGCACTTTTCTCCCTGCCCACCTTTCCCTACACTCACCCCAGTTCCCTCTTCTCTTTGGAAAGTAAAAGAAAAAATTCTTTCATTGTTATGCAATTCCTCCCTCCAGGTCCACTCCACTATACAGCCTTCATTCTGGACTCCTGTCATGACAATAATAGCTAATCACATATTCCTTTTAAACAGTTTTCTCCCTCATCTATTTCAATGCAGTATACTTTATGTCAGTCCTGTTTTATAAGAGTGGCCACATGCAATATTTTTCCTTTTGTGACTGAGATATTTCACTCAGCATAATGTCCTCCAAGGTCACCCATTTTGAATAATATTTAATGAGTTCCTTGTTTCTCAATGCAGCATAGTATCCTATTGTGTGAATATGCCGTAGCTTCTCTATCCATTTATTTGTTAAAGGACATTTAGGTTGTTTCCAACTCTTTGCTGTTGTGAACAAAGCCACAATAAACAATGGTGTGCATGTATCTGCTTGGGTGGGAGTTACAGTTTCTTTGGGGTATATTCCCAGTAGTGGAATTGCTGGTCAAATGGTATTTCTATTTGCAACTTTTTGAGAAAGTGCCATACAGCCTTTCATAGTGGTTGCACCAAGCATCCTGAAAAATCTATAACCAGGAGAAGGTAAAATATTTGAATGGAACCTTCTAAGAATCAAATCCCTATGCATATTCAAAAACTTCTCCAACAGGGTAAAAAGGGAAGCCACAGACTTGGAAAAAGTATTTGGTAATGACATGTCGGATAAGGGACTTATATCTAGAATTTGTAAAATACTGAGGACCATAACAAGATAAAGGTAAAAAAATCCAATTGAAAAATGGGCACAGGATATGAACAGACCATTCACCAAAGAAGACATTCAGATGGCAATCAAACACGTGAAGAAATGTTCAAAATCTCTAGCTCTAAGAGAGATGCAAATCAAAACAACTATGAGTTATCATCTCACTCCAGTAAGAAGAGCAAAATTTAACAGAACAGCAAGCAACAAATGCTGGCAAGGTTATGGAGAAACTAGAACCTTATTCATTCACTGTTGGTGGAAATGGGTTTTTTTGGTTTTTTTTCTGTTTTGAGTTTCAATTTGGTTATGAGCCATGATATTAAATTATTTTATCAAATTGAAAAACAATAATTTTATACATTTCCTTTGAATGGCTCCTTGTTATGGTTAAGTGAATCGATGCAACTATGGCTCATAGTGACCCTGTGAAAAACAGATCTGAATCTTGCCTTCTATTATGCCATCTGTATGATCTCTGTCATGCTCAAGCCCATTGTGGTAATCAGTGTATCAGTCTTGTTGAGGGTCTTCCTCTCTTTTCTTCACCTTATACCTTCCCTTGCATGATTTCTTTCTCCAAGAATTGGTTCCTTCTCAAAAATATGCCCAGATTAAGTGTGTCAAAATTTCACTATCATTGCCTATAAGCAGTAAGTACTCTGATTGTACTTTCTTCTAAAGAGATTTGTTTGTTCTTTTGACAGTCTATGGTATATATAATACTCTTGGTCAACATCACAGTTCAAAAGTATCAATTCTTCTTTTGTCATGTTTATTAATGTTTAACTTTCAGATACAGGTTGTTGTTATATTGCTGTCGAGTCATCTACAACTCATAGCAACACTACATACAACAGCTTTGAAGCCTGTCCTGAACTAGTCTCACTGACTCCAACAAACCTACCCCCATTGCCCCAGTTACTGTATCAAACCATCTTATCTGGAGTTTTCCTCTACTGTGCTGTCCTTCCACCCTTCCAAGCATGATGTCCTTCTTCAATGACTGGTCCCTCCTGGTCATGTGCCCAAAGCATGTGAGACAGAGCTTCAAAATCCTAGCCTCCAAACTTGGTTTCACCTTCTCTAAGACAGACCTTTTTGTTTTCTTGGTGGTCTATGGTATGTTCAAGACTCTTCTCTAGCATCACATCTCAAAGGCATCAATTCTTCCGTAATCCTTAGTCATTTTCGAGCTCACTGATGCATAGCAAGTAGTGGCATAGAGCATGACCTGGATCAGGCTTACCTCAGTCTCTAGACTGACATCGTTTCTTCTCGGTGCTATGGATAGGTTCTTGACAGCAAGTTTAGATCAGGTGTACCTTAGTCTTTAAACCGATAGCCTTGCTCTTTCATACTTTAGAAAAATCCTTGGCAACAGATTTCCCCAATGTAAACTAGCTTTGTATTTCTTAACTGCTTCTACTATGAGTGTTGATTATGGAAACAAGTAAAATTAAATCTTTGACAACTTCTATCTTTTCTCTCTATCATGCTGTCTGTTGGTCCAATGGCAAGAATATTTGTTTTCTTTATGTTTATACATAATCCATAATTATGGTTATAGTCTTGAATCTTTGTAGCAAGTACTTTAAGGACTCTTCATATTCTGTAAGCAAGACTGTGTCATCTGCACTATGCTGGTTGTTGTTGAGTATTCCTCTAATCTTGATGCCATAATTATCTTCATATAGTCTAGATTTTCAAATTATTTGCTCAATATACAGATTAGAACATGTGTAGAATGTGTAGACAAACTGTCAGTTTAAATACACATCTTGCTTATGTTTAATTCTTATTGTATTCCCTTGTTCTGTTTGGACAACTGTGTATTAGTCGATGTTTCACATGTCTCCAGTTTCACACCAGCACAGTTAAGTGTGCTGGATTTCCCATTATTCTCAATGTTAGCCACAATTGATCCACACCCTCAAATGTCTTGGATTATACAATCAATAAAACACAAGTAAACATCTTTCTGGTATTTTCTGCTTTTAGCCAAAATATACCTGACACCAGCAATGATATTCCTTGTACTGAGGCTTATTTTCAATCTAGCTTAAATTTCTGGAAGTTCCTGGTCATGTACTATTACAGTCATATTTTAATAATATTAAGAAATATTTTACTTGAATGTGATATTAATTTTATTGGCCAATAATTTCTATATTATGTTAGATTTTTTAAAAAAATATGAATATGAATTTCTTTCAATGAATGGGTTAGACAACTATGTTCCATATTTGTTGATAGAGATTGATGAGCATGTCAAAGGTTGCACTTGCATGCCTAGTTAGAGTATCTAGTTATTAACATCATCATGCTATTGATATATTTATGCCTTTGTACCTATGGTAGCCTAGTAGGTAAAGAGTCGTGCTCCCAAATTGCTACATGTAATTCGAATCAATCAGGTACTCTACAGGAGAAAAATGGGCAATCTTCTCCCATGAGGTTTCTAGCCTCTGAAAACCCACTGTAAACTATGAATCAGTTCTGACTTTATTTCCCATAATAACAACAATCTATGACATTGAATTTGATGAATATTTTTCTGTTAAAATTATAAAACTTTGTAGTATTTCTCAGAGTACTAAAACAGTAGAGTTCTATATTTTTAACCCTATTATAATGGTATCTCATTATTTTTACTCTTATTTTAATCTCTGACAGACAGACTATAGTATAATGGTATATAGAATAGGCCTCCTTAGAGTAATTCAATTAGTAATTTAAAAATAATATTATAAGAAAAGACTCATCTGATTCTATCAGATATAGCCTTTATATGTTGACTATTTGGACAGATGGGGAAATTAGCATGAAAAGGGTGAATTTTAGGACAACAATGCTTTAAGATTTATATGGCTCTAAAAACTTGAAAATAAAATTGCTTCATTATTCTCATCAAATAATTAGAAATGCTACAATGTTCTCTAGAAGAGAACTGATAAAAAAAAGATACGCAGGTATAACAACTTGGATTTTATACATTGTTTTGTAGGGAAAGATTAACTAAACCTCCAAAGTTATGTTCTCAATGGCTTCATAGTACAAGTAATCCTTGGATCACAAAAAGTTTGGAAATATTTTCTTCTGTTAAAGTCACTATGAGTCAGAGTCAACTTCAAAACATCTAACAACAGCATTTTCCCCCCCAAAACAGTAAACCACTTTTTACCTACCTGGAGGAGAATGTGTAAGAAAGCTAAAGAAAGTTATGGTGGTATTCCCACCTTTATAAACAATCACCATTGAATAAAAATTTAAGAGTACTATCATGATGTTGCTTATCAGTCTAATGGTGAGAATCCTTGTATGCTTGATGTTGAGAAGTAGCTCATCTTGAAGGCTATAGTCTTTAATAATCTAAAGTAAGCATTTTAAGTATAAGTCACTTTGTGCAATGATATTGTAACATCAGCATTATAAAAAGTGTTGCATGTTATTGTCAATATCTATCAAACCATATCTCATGTAAAAATCCTGCTGAATATTATCCAAAAACAACTGAAACAGTACACTGACAGAGAACTACCAGAAATGCAAACGGGGTTCAGAAGAGGTAGTGACACTAGAGACACTTTTGCCAATGTCAGATGAATCTTAGTCAAAAGCAAATCGTACTAGAAGAATGTCTATCTATGTTTCATTGACTATGCAAAGGCATTTGACTGGATCACAACAAACCGTGGCTAACCCTGAGGAGAATGGAAATCCCAGAACACTTGATTGTGTTCATGTGACACTTATGCTTGTACCAGAAAGCAATCCTTAAACAGAACAAGGAGACAATACATGTTTCAGAATCAGGAAAGAAGTGCATCAGGAATGTTTCTTGTCTCCATACCCTTTCAATCCTTATGCAGAACTGATCATTTTGGGAGAGGGGCTTTATGAGGAGGAATGTGGCATCAGGATTAGAGAAAGATTTATCAACAACCAACATTATGCATATGACACAATCTGGCTTGCTGAAACTGAGGAGGACCTGTAGCACTTGCTGCAGAAGGTCAAGGATTGTAATATTTAATAGGGAACGAAGCTCAACATCAGGAAGGTGTTCTCACCGCTGGGCCAATTTGGCAGCACTATGATAGGTGGATAAGAGATTGAGGCTGTTAATAATTACAGTGTTCTTGGCTCCACAATCAATGTTCTTGGCACCCACAGTCAGAAAATCATAAGACGAATTGCACTGGAAATATCTGCTGTCACGAGAAGCAACAATGTCACTCTAGAGATTAAAGTACACCTGATCCTGGCCATGGTCTTCACAATTACTTTCTATGTGTCATAGAAGCTGAGTAATGCTAATAATGACAGAAGAAGAATCAATGTCTTTGAGTTTTGGTGCTGGAGGAGAGCCTGAACTTATTAACATGGACCAACAAGAAAGCAAACAGTTCTGTCTTAAAGAGAATAAAACCAAGATTTTCCTTTCAGGCTAGGATTTCGAAGCTCTGTCTCACATACTTTGGACATGTGTACCAAAGAGATCAGTCTGTGGGAAAGGACGTCATGCTTGTAAGAGTGGGAGGATGGCACAGGAAAGGAAGACTCCAGTGAGATGGATTGACACAGTAACTGTGGCAATGAGGGTAGGTGTGTCAGAATCAACAAGATTGGCTCGTAACAGAGCAGGCTTCAGAGCTGTTGTGCATAGGACAGCTATGAGTCACAGGTGACTTGACAGCATGTAACAACAACAATTGGTTAATACATATTTATTATTGGTATTTCATTGTGATTATTAGATATTTAGTTCTTTTTTGTTTATTTTTTGCAATTAATTACAAAATTCTCAATCTGCTCTTAATCCTTGAAAAATAAACATAAACAATCATGTCTTTCTGTATTTATAATATTTAAAGTGCTTTTTCTTATTTTTATTGCCTGTTATTTCTTCCACATCATTTTATTCATATAGTTATATCCTTATAATTCAGATTTTGTTGCTTACTGAAAACAATGGATTTTTTTGTGAAAACAATTTTACACTTCCTGTTGTTGTCATTATGTGTTGTTGTATGTTCAAAAGTTCTTAACCATGCTCTCTCCTATGCCAACCTTATGGTCTCTTATACATCTGCCTCCATTACCCTAGTCATTGAATTAATTCAACTCTTTGAGGGTCTTCCTGTCTTGTGCTCTTCCTCCATCCTTTCAAGCATGATGTACCTCTCCAAAGACTGGTCCAAGTACAAAGTATATGAGATGAAGCTTAAGAATCCTTGCCTCCAAGGAACAGCTTGATTTCATCATCTCAGAATGTACCTGTTTGTTCTCCTAGCAGTTCATAGTATATTCAATACACTTCTCCAGCACTGCAGCTCAAAGACCTCAATTATCCTTTTATCATTCCTAGTCATGGTCCAGTTTTCTGACACATAGCAAGTAATTGCAAAGACTATGGCCTGTATCAGATACACCTTATTCTCCAGACTGACATCATTGCTCTTCAGTACTCTCAAAAGATTCCTGACAGCAGATGTTCCCAATACAATTCGTCTTTTGATTTCCTGGCTGCTGGTACCATGAGTTTTGATTGTGGAGCCAAGCATACTAAAGCCAATAGCACTCTCAATCTCTTCACTGTCTATCACACTGCTGCCAATTGGCCCAGTGGTAAAAGTCTTTGTTGTCTTGACATTGAGCTTTAATCCGTATTTAAGGCTGGAGTCCTTGACCTTCCACAGCAAGCTCTTTAGGTCCTCTTCAGTTTCAGCAAGCCAGATTATGTCATCTGCATAATGCAGATTGTTAATACGTCTTCCTCCAATCCTAATGCCTCATTCCCCCACATAGAACCCAGCCTCCCAGATGATCTGTTCTCATTATTGATATAAAAGGTATGAAGATAGGGAACATCCCTGGTGTACAGTCTTTATGATTTTGAACCATTCAGTGTTTCTTTGCTCTGTTCTGATAACTGCCTCCGGGTCCAAGTATAGGTTTCACATAAGCACAATCAAGTGTTCTTGCACTCCCATTTTTCTCAGAGTTAACCACAGTTTGTTTTAATTCACACAGTTGAATTCCTTTGCATAGTCAATAAAACACTGATAGACAATCCTCTCATACTCTGTTTTCAGCCTAGACCCATCTAACATTGCTATGATATCCCTAGTACCATGGCCTTTTCTAAAAGCAACTTGAGTATCTTCTGACAGTTTTCTGTTGATGTGCTGTTCTAGATTTTTTGGGATAGTTTTCAGCAGAATCTTGCTTTCCTATGGTACTAATGATATTTTTCAATAATTTCCACACTCTGTGGAATTTCACCTTTCATTGGAAAGAGAACAAATATGCATCTTTTCCAGTCAGTTGGTCAGGAGGTCGTTTCCCAGATTTCTTGGCAAAATTTGGTGAGTGCATCCAAGGCAGTGTCTGTTTGTTAATTGCTATGCTGTCAATTCCTGTGACCTTACTTTTTGAAAGTTATTTTAGTGCAGTTTGAACTTCTTTCTCCATCATCACAGGCTTTCATGAAATTCTTTCATTAAATTCTTCTGTGTCAGCCAATTCCTTTTGGTACAGTGACTGTAGATAGATAGATGATAGATAGATAGATAGTTAGATAGATAGATAGATAGATAGATAGATAGATAGATAGATAGATAGATAGATGATAGATAGATATGATAGACAGATAGAGATATTTGTTATTATGTCATAAAACTACCTTATATCTGACGTTCCAGTACATTTCCTGAGGCTGTAAATTTCATGGGAGGAGATGGTCCTATTTTTTTCCCCATGAAGCTACTGGTAGATTTAAGCTAAATGTATTGGCAGAAAAATTTCCTACCAATTAGGCCTTAAGATCTAATACGCATACATATTAAAGGTTGCCTTTTCTTTCACTGATTTTCCGTCTTTCCAAATATGATGTCTTTTTTATAAAATTAACCTCTTTTTACAATATATTCAAAGTATATGAGCTAAAGTTACATTTTCTTTCCCCCTAAGGAGGACAGTGGTTGTACTTCCTCCAAGACACATGTTTGTTTTTTAGTAGTCCATGATATACTCAGTACTTTTTGTGAATACCATAATTGAAAGGCATTGATTCTTCTTCTGTTATCCTTATTTATTGTTCTGCTTTCAGAAGCACAGGAAGCTATTTAAAATGCCTACATATCAACCTTTGCTTTCATAGTGCCAATCGTTTCCTTGCTTCCCACAGGGCAGAGATACACTCAAGTGTGCTGAGGGAACTGTGGCTGGGCCCCTGCAGAGTGATCAGTCTGACCTCTGTCAACAGGGAAACACTATCTCTAGCTCTATGACATAACACCACCGTTTGCTCCCTTGTGTGCCAAAAATGGAATAATCAATATACAAGATCCTATCAAGAAACCATCTTTACGTACTACAAGAATGAAGGTAAGGAACGTCTACTGAATCACCAAAGAGAGTATAGAAAAGAGTTGAAGATTTTGTCTCTGCCATTCCTCAGACCAATGATAATAGACAAAAGAAAGACTGCTTACATTGGTGACCCTTGTCTTTGTGCCACTTATGAAGGCAATTGACTTCAGTAGAGAAAATGTCATTAAGAGGACATCCTGCCCATGACACACAAGAACACTAACATCACAAGGGAGTGCAGAGGAAGAAGGTGGACAGAGTTGGGTGGGGGCCTGAACCCTCAAACTAGAATTGGCTAGTGGCAGGAAAAGTGGAAGGTTCTGGAGGGGCAAGAAGAGGGAACTGAGCTCAATGCTAGCAGGAGTGGGGATGGGAATAGGACACATGTGCCTAAGGGGAAGCTGAGGGGGGACAACACCTAATCTCTTACTTGAATATGGAAAAGGTCCCTCATCTGTTCTTTTAGACAAAATTCTTGCCTGTAAAATATCACTCTAGAGTTGAGTATCCAAAGAAAGAGGAACTAGGGAGAAGGATTGTCCATCCATTCACAAACTATCAGGCCTCATAAAACCCTGTATACAATAGAGCACACTTAGAGTAAACTAACAAATATGGAATCAGAGGCAGAGCTTACCTACTGGGAAACACAAAGGAGGAGGAACAGTGACAAACAGACACTACAGACTGAAATGTGAAATGTGGGAATATGAATGTAGGAAAATTGGAAATTATTGAGGAAGAAATTAAATTTCACAAATGTTGACATACTAGGCATTGGTAAAATAAAATTAGTTGGCACGGGCTTTTTGAATCAGATAATTATATGATTCATTATGCTGGAAAGAAGGTGAAGAGAAATGGGGTCACATTCATAGATAGAAAGACCACTTCTAGGTCTATCTTGAAATACAATGTTATGAGTGACAAAATTACATCCATAAGCATATAAGGAAGACCTGTTAATACCACTATCATTCAAATATATGAACTAACAACCAGGACCAAAGAATGGGAAATATATGAGTTCTATCAACTTAGAGTAAGAAATAGATTGAATATGTAACCAAGATTCTTTGATAATAATGAGTGAGAGGAATGTAAAAGTTGGGAAAAGAATCAGTAGTTGAAAAGAATGGACTTGTTGACAGATATGAGGCTGGAGATAAAATGATAGAATTCTGTATAATCAATAACCTATTCATTGCAAATATCTTTTATAAGAAATATAAATGGCAAATATACACATGAGTTTGCCTGATTGTCTACACAGGAATTAGACTGACTACATCTATGGAAGAAATCACTAGAGAAGCTCAATATCAGCTGTGAAAATTAGGCCAAGTGCTGA
>NW_006399771.1:23536167-23541143 GCF_000299155.1 Elephantulus edwardii | reverse complement strand
TCCAAGTTCATAGAGTTTCCATAGGCATATATGCTTTGGGAAGTGAATGCCACTCCTGCTTACAAACCTATTTTACAACTGGGAGCTCGACCAAACACTGTCTTCATTGGAGACCATTATGGTTATTTGATACCACAGTGACACAAGGATCATCATCACAGCAAACCCAGATTACCTGAGTAAAGCAAATTGATGAAAAGTGATATACAAAGTAGAAGCATCTTCCTCCAAATATAACACTAATCTCACTTAGCAGTGGTTAAGTGTCATCCAGTTGAATACTACTCATAGAACTAGAGCTGGAAAATCAAAAGGAATGAACTCACTCTGGATTTCTTAAGCTGAAGGAACTGAATAAAAAGTTTCTCAAACTTCAGTATTTAAGGATACTGAAGGTGGAATGTTGAATGACCCAGGAAGCATCAAAAGAAGATAGAAGGAGTGCACAGTCACTATACTGAAAGTAATTGGCTGACACAGGATTTCATGAAACAGCATGTGATCAAGAGGCAATGATTATGAAGAAGGAAGTTCAAGCTGCTCTTAAGGAATTGGCAAATAACAAGGCCTCAAGAATTGATGAAATACCAATTGATGTATTTTAGCAAACAGATGCTATACTGGATGTAATCACCAGGTTATGACAAGAAATCTAAAGGATAACTACTTGGCCAACTGACTGGAAAAGATCTTTATTTATTCCATTCAAAAAAAAAGGTGACCTGACCAAGTGTGGAAATTATCAAACAATAACACCAATATCACATGCAAACACTATCCTGCTGAAGAGTGTACAAAATAGACTGGACCAGTATATCAGCATAGAACTTCCAGATGTACAAGCTGGCCTTAGAAGAGGCCGTGGTACTAGGGACATCATAGCCTACCTAGGTCAGATGGATCTTGGCTGAAAGTAGAGAGTGCCAAAGGAATATCTATCTGTATTTTATTGACTATGCAAAGTCATTTGACTGTGTAGATCACAACAAATTGTGGATAACTTTGAGAAGAATGGGAATCCCAGAACACATAACTGTGTGCATGTGAAATCTATACTTGCACCAGGAAGCAGTAGTAAGACCTGAGCAGGGAAACATTGCACGGTTCAGGTTTAGGGAAGATGTGTCAGGAATACATCCTATCTCCATACCTTTACAATCTATATGCAAAACAAATCATTTTGGAGTCTGGACTTTAAGAGGAGGATTAGAAAAAGACTCATCTACAACTTGCATTATATAGATGACACAGCTTACTTGCTTGCTGAAACTGAGGAGGATATGAGGTGTTTGCTACAGGTTAAGGACTGTAGTCTTCAATATGGATTGACGCTCAACATCAAGAAAATGAAGATTCTCACCACTGGGCCAGTTGGCAGCTTCATGATAAATTCTGAAGAGACTGAGATTGCTAACAATTTTGGCTTGCTTGATTCTGCAAGCAACACTCTTCGCATCAGAAGTCAGGAAATAAAAAATTGAATTGCATTGGAAAAATCTACTTTCTGGGATTTAGAGTACTGAAGAGCAACGATGTCAATTTGGAGACTCAGGTGCTGCTGATATAGGCCATGTTCTTTGAAGTTACTATCTATGAACCAGAGATCTGGATGATGATTAAGAATCATAGAAGAAGTGACAGCTTCGCATTGTGATGCTGGAGAGAAGTGTTGAACATACCGTAGACTGCCAGGAGAATAAACAAGTCTGTCCTAGAGATGGTGAAACCAAGCTTCTCCCTGGAGACAAGAATTTTGGAGCTTTAATTCACATACTTTGGGCACATGGCCAGAAGGGACAGGTCTATGTAAAAGGACATCATACTTTGAAGGGTAGAAGGACAGTACAGGGAAGGAAGGCCCTGGATGAGATGGATTTACTCAAGTGACTGAAGAAATGGGATTAAGTCTGTTGAAGACAATGAGATTAGCTCAGAACAGAACAGGGTTTAAAGCTAATGTACCTAATATTACTATCAGTTGCAGGCTGATAGCACAATAACAATGTCTAATATTGTTAAGAAGGCTCCAGTTCATACATGCATAAGTTTATTTAAAATAAAGCATGTTTAGACATGTCTCTTAGTGAATTCTTACAGACAAGTTCTTTCAGCAATATACTTGCAGTTATGTTGTTGTTGTTATGTCATCAAGCCGCTTGAGACTCATAGTGACCCTATGTACAACAGCCCTGAGACCTGCTCTATCCTGTGCCAACTTTACTGTCTTTGACACACTTATCCTCATTACTCGAGTTACTGAATAAATCCATCTCATTGATGGTCTCCCTCTTTTTCTGTCCCTCCACACTTCCAAGCATGATGTCCCTCTTCATGGACCAGTCCCTCCTTGTAACATGCCCAAAGTATGTCAGACAAAGCCTCAGAATACTTGCCTCCAAGGAGCAGGCTGGCTTCACCTTCTTCTCCTAGATGAAATTGTTTGTTCTCCTGGTAGTCCATGGTATAATAAACACTATTCTATAGCACCCAAGCCAAAAGATATTAATTCTTCTCCTATCATTCATAGTCATTGTCCAGTGCTGCCTTAAAAAAAAAGTATATACACAAAGCATTGAACAAAACTCAGTTCCAGCTGATCATTTCAATAATCTTTTAAGGAAGTTTTAAGCTACTGAAAGTGATTTCGTGGTATGAATAAGAATCAGTAGTGAGTCTTGGATTTACCAGTATAATCTGGAAAGCATTGCCCAAAGCACTGATTTTGGCCAGGGATCTATAGGGCTGTTAAATTCAAAGCAGAAAAAGTCAACTCAGCAGGTAATGTGAAACTCCCTTTGGAGATTTTAAAGGGATAATATTCATAGATTTTTTTTAAAAAGTACCCATGAAGGCTTACAAAGAAATTTTAAGAAAATTCAATGTTGTAGTATTGAGGGAAAAGACTAAGAAAATTTCAATAAGTGAAAAAGAAGATTGATTATGACAATACATCTGTTCATTCTTTGAATGGCAAGGACTGCCTCATGAAAATTTCACTGGGAAACCTACTTATTCCTATTACTGTCTTGATCTTGCCCCTTTAAAACTACTTTCTGCTCCACAAAGTCCAAGAACATTTGAAAGGAACATAAATTGAGTCTCTGAGGGAGGTTTAAAACTTCTATTTCACATGATGTAAATTGGAGCCTGTAAAAGTCTTCAGGAAGACTTGGAGAGATGAACATACCACCTTTAAACTGCATATCCTTACATGAGGATATGTTGAGAAGCTGTAACTTATCACTACTGGATAACACTAGGATATTTCTGTTTAATAAAGACTTCTATAATTTTTCAGTAACACTTGATTTGCTTTGGTATGTTGATGCAGTGTGTATGGGTACATATATGTATACACTGAAGTATTATTGGTCATCTGACACAAAATTGCCAGCAACTAGTTACCAATTTCCATATGAAAAATAAGTAAAAGTAAATGTTATTTAGACAATATATAATAAACATTCTCAATTATGTTAATTCATAAGTTACATCAAAACTAGTGTAACTCTTAGATATAGAAAATAAGCATTTTATTTTTACTTGCCATCACATTGACTATACCAATAATGACCTTATGAAGAACACTACGAATCCTTCCCTATATTGAACCAGCTTCCTCATCACCAACATACCTATTGCCAGTTCTTGTGTCAATCCATCTAATTGAGGGTCTTCCTTTCTTGAGTTGGTCCTCTACCATCTTAAGGCTTATGATCTTCTACAAGAACTAGTCCCTTCTGTTAACTTGTCCAAAATATGTGAGATGTAGTTTCACCATTCCTGCTTCCGAGAAGAATCTGGTTTCACTTTTTCCAGGATGGACCTGTTTCTTGTCTTAGCATTCCATGAGATGTTCAATACTCTTCTCCAGCACCAATTCAAAGGCATTGCTTCTTTTGTCATATTTAGCCATTGTTCAGATCTCAGATACATAGCCAACAACTAAGATACGGCTTAGATAAGTCAACACTTTAGTCTTTAGACTGCTATCATTGCTCTTTAGCACTATGGAGAAGCACTTGACAGTAGATATTTCCAGTGTAACGCTTCTTTTTATTTTTTAACTGCTGGTGACAGGATGCTGATTGTAGATCCAAGCAAGATGAAATAATTATAAACTTCAATCTTTTCTCCATTTGTCATGGTACTGCCTATTCACCTTGCATGAGAATTTTTGTTTTCTTGATGTTGAGATGCAATCTATATTGAAGAATGCATTCTTTAATTTTCTGCACAAGCACTTCAAGTCCTCTTCAGTTTTGGTGAGCAAGGTGTGCCACATGCATAATGCAAGTTATTAATGAATCTTCTTCCAATGCTTCCACCTTCTTCTTCATAAAGTCAAGCCTCTCTAATGATATGCTAAGCACACAGATTGAAAATGTATGGAGAAAGTATACATCTCTGATGCACTTATCTCTCGATTTTGAACCATGCAAAGTTCTATTGCTTTATTTGGACAACTCTTGGTCTAGGTACAGGTTTTGCATGAGCACAATAAAATGTTCTAGGATTTCCATTCTTTTCAATCTTAGCCATAATTTGTTGTGATCCACATAGTCAAATGTCTTTGCACGGTCAATAAAATACAAATATATATTTTTCTGTCACATTATGAATTTAGCCAAGATCCATCCAAACATCAATAATGGTATTCTTAGTGTTACAGAAAATTGGATAATGTAAAAAAGTGTGTAATGGTACACACAAGGATTGTTTAAGCTTTAGCAAGTTGAGATGGATTGACATTGACCACTTTGAATCAAACAATTCCATAATCCATTTTGCCAAGAATGAAAAAGTTCAGGAAAATGGAGTTACATTCATTTTCAAACATTTCTAGATTTTTACTTAAGTACAATACTGTGAGTAACAGGATACTATGTGTGTGTTGTTGTGTGTGTGCATATATACACACACATATAATACATACATAATATATAATATAATATAATATAATATAATATAATATA
>NW_006399771.1:23532772-23536067 GCF_000299155.1 Elephantulus edwardii | reverse complement strand
TAGAATAGAATAGAATAGAATAGAATAGAATAGAATAGAATAGAATAGAATAGAATAGAATAGAATAGAATAGAATAGAATAGGATGGATATACAAGGGAGTTCTGTTATTTCAACTCTAATTCAAATATGTTGTTGTTGTTGTTTTTGTTGCTGTATAGCAATCAATAAACTAAAGCCAAAGAGGAAGAAATAGATTTCTACTAACTTTTGCAGTCTGAAATTGTTAGAGGATGCAAACAAGATTTATTAATTGGTGACTAGAATGCAAAAATGACTGGTTTTTGGACTTGTTACAGAAATGAAGCTGGAGATAGAATGATAGAATTTTGTATAATCAATGTTTTATTCATTGTAAATACCTTTAATAAAGAGCACAAATGATGACTGTATGCTTGGACCTCACCTACTGGACTACATAAGAATCAGAATTTCACACCATAAGAATCACTGAAGGTCAGTATCAGCTGTGAAAACTAGGCTATATGCTGATTGTGGAACGAACCATCAACTGCTTATGTGCAAGTTCAAACTGAAGCCAAAGAAATTTAAAACAAATTTACAAGGACCAAAATAAGACCTTCAGTCTATCCCAACTGAATTTAAGTCATCTCAAGAACATGTTGGCTTTGAACAGTAACAAAGGAAGTCTAGATGTGCTGTGGGATGATATCAAGAATATCATCTGTGAAGAAAGTAATAAGTCATTAGAAATACAGAGGAAGAAGATCAAAATAGATGCCAGAAGAGATTCTGAATATTGCACTAGAATGCTGAGAAACCAAAACAAAGAGAAGAAATGAGGAAGTTAAAGGATTGAACAGAAGATTTCAAAGGACAGCTCAGAAAGACAAAGCAAAACATTTTAACCCAATGTTCAAAGAGCTGAAGTCATAAAATTGAAAAGGAAGAACCTCCTCAGCATTTCTAAAGTTGAGGGAACTGAAGAAAATATTTAAGTCTTTAGTTGGAATACTGAATGATGCTGTGAGCAAATCTTGAATGATCCAGGAAACATCAAAATAATGGGAGGAATACAGAGTCACTGTGCCAAAAAAAAAATAGTTGACACAGCGATATTTCAGGAAATAACATATGATCAACCCAAAAGTAATAAAGGATAAAGTTCAAGCTTCTCTGAAGGCATTGGCAAAAAAATAAGGCCCTAGTATTTGATGGAATATCAATTGATGTATTTCAACAAACAGCAATTGATATATTTCAACAAATGTTGCTCTGTATGTGCTCATCCATTTGTGCCAAGATACCTGGAAGACAGCTACCTGGTCAATTAAATGGAAGAGATACACATTTATTCTCATTCTCAAGAAAGGTTATCTGAAAGAATGTGGAAAATAAGCATAGATTACCTATAACAGTTAGAAGAATATTAAGTGTTCATTATCTGTTCATCTTTTTCCACACCCCAATTTCTATCCTTTTATTACAATAGTGGACTTTAAGCAGTATTTGTCCCCTTGTGTGTCTTCCAGAGTCATACGCATATTTTGAACTCACTTTTTTTCATGGTTGCATAATAATTCATAATTTTTCTATCTCTTCAATTGTTAATGGGCATTTGGGCTTCTTCAGTCCCTTCACTATTTTAAATGATGTTGTGACGTATTTGGCTTTTCATATATTCGTTTGTGTCACAGCTTTGAGTTCTTTGGGGTATATTTCCAGTACTGGAAAATCTGGGTCAAATTAGTATTTCTAATTCCATTTTTCCAAGGAAATGCCTACTGCTCTCCATAGTGGTTGTAGAATTTTCATTCCCACCAACAGTCTATGACAGTTTTGATGTGTCTGCATCTTCTCTAGCATATATTGTTTGCTGTTCTGTTGAACTATTGTTGCTGGAGTGAAATAGCATCTCATCATTGTTTTTATTTACATCTAGCAATTTTGGTCATTTTTTTAAAATTGTTTTTACTGGACATCGTATATTTTTATTTAGTGGAGTTTCTATTCATAACTTTTGCTGATTTTATGTTTAGGTTGTCTTTCTCTTGTTGATCTGCTGGAATATTCTATAAATTTTAGTTATAAATATCTTACTAGTTTATGCCATTGCTGAAGATTTTTTTTCTCATTTTTTGGTTTTCCTGTTTTAATATAGAGAAGAACTTTTCTTTCCTTTTATTCTATATTTTATTACATATGTTTATTGGTTTGCAAACAGTCATTCTTAGACATTGTGTTTCATGTATGTATATTGTGTATTCTACAATTTTTCATTTCATTTCATTCACTTATATTGTGAGGGGTTTCCCCCTTACAATCATATTACATTTGTGAAAGTGTGTAAGCCAGCTGTTTCATGCTTCATGCCTTAACATTCCCATTTTAGTTAGCCAATTTCTAATTTGTCCATCCCTACCAAACTAGTACTCTAAGAAAACAAGCATATCCCTTTTCCTGAAGAATCTTCTGTTCAATTTGGAAATTTTGAACATCTGCATCCAAAAGAAAATTTCAGTCCAGAGCAAGCCTTTAGACTGCATCAATCAACACTAGCTCACGTTCTAGACCATCTTCTCTTCATTTTGTTGAATTCTGGTGAATTCAACCCCCGCCCTCTATGAGAAAGTTCAAATGGGCATCAACCACAAACTCAGGAGTCCATGCATCTACCTGTATTTTAGAATTATTGGTCCCTTCACTTGCTTTAGCTCCCACATGGAGCCAAGACATGGGTCCTCATGACTTCCTGCTCCTCAAGCCAACAACGTTATTTTTTCTTGTTGTTGGTTTATAGTTGTTGTTGTTTTCTTATCCATATATTTGTCCTTCAGGACAGCCTGAAGTCCTTCAGAGCAGCCTAAACTTCCTCCTTCATTACCATTGCCTCTTGATCATGTTATTTCTTGAAATTCTCCTGTGTCAGCTATTTCTTTTTTGTAAAATAACTCTGTGTGCTCCTTCCATCTTCTATTAATACTTCCTGAATAATTTATATTCTGCTCACAGCATCCTTAAGCATTGAAACTTGTGGCTTATATTTGTTCTTAAGTTCCTTCAGCTTAAGAAATGCTGAGTGAGTTTGGCCCTTTTGATTTGCCAACTCCAGCTCCTTGTACATTTCATTATAATACTTTGCCTTGTCTTCCAAAGATGTCCTTTGAAATCTATTCAGTTTCTTAACTTCTCAGTTTCTTCTCTTTGGTTTGGCTTTTCAGCACTCTACTGCAATATTCAGTCTTATCTAATATCTATTTTGGTCTTTTTTTTTTCTTCTTGTTTTTTGTAATGATTTTTTTCTTTTCATTCTTCATGAACGATGTTCTTTATAT
>NW_006399771.1:23529647-23532432 GCF_000299155.1 Elephantulus edwardii | reverse complement strand
TGGAAAAGAGTCTTGAACATACCATGGACTGCCAAGAAAAGAAATAGTTCTGTTTTAGATAGGGTGAAATCAAGTTGCTCTTTGGAGGTTAGGATTTTGAAGCTCCTCCTCACATACTTTGGACAGATGGCTAGGAGAGACCAGTCCTTGGAGAAGGACATCATCTTGGAAGGGTGGAGCAATAGCACAGGAGAGGAAGACTCCAGATGAGATGGATTTATATAGTGACTGGAACAATGAGTGTCATGTGTTGAAAATAATGATACTGGCTCAGGACAGAAAAGGGTTCAGAGCTGCTGTACATAGGATCACTGTGGGTTGTAAGTGACTCAACAGCACGTAACAACAACAGGTAGACAATGCTGAAGGAACAGGTACAAGCTCATCCTGTATTTTTATTGTTTCATTTCTCCTACTTCCACCTCAGTGGATCCAGCTGATTGCTCTGAGTAGGCTTACTTGACAGTTCCCTTTTACTTCAAGTCCTGGAATTGGGCTCTGGTAGGCATAAACTTTACCCTGCCTCAGAAGCCAAACAGCATGTCCCTGTCCCAGTTGATGCACACATGGATTTGATTTTTAGGTGATCCTGTATCCATTTTATCCTATTCTGTTTGTAGGACATAATCCTATTTATTGAATAGATGGCTTGCATTTGTATTTCCAAGCAAGTTTTTGTATAATTTGCTAGTTATACTGTAGAAAATCCTTATCAGACTTTCTGAAAACATGAATAAATAAATTTAAAACAGAAGATAACTTTAAAAATTATATTATTTTTAAATTGTTGAAAGATAGTCAAGAACTTCAAGATATTTTTATTTAATTCACTATATATGAGGTTCTCAAAGGATTGTGTGTGTTTATAAAATAACGAACACTTGATAAAAATGAAAATCTCAACTAACTCACATTGTTCTGTCAATAGTCTAAATTTATGTATGCCAGTAAATGTTTTATTAAAAGCCTAGATTAGTTGTATCAATAACCTTAGGTTACGAGGTAATTGTATTTAGGTCATTTCAATAGCTAGTATTAGACATAAATTGTGTGTAAAACTTTTATAGACTTGTACTTCATTTTACTAAGATTATTTTCCCTGTGGTCTGCACATTAGTTTAGATGAGCAAATTTAAATTTAGTGTTGAGAGCAGAACTTTCTTTCTGGAACAAGTCTATTGGTTAAAAAAAATCACAAATCTGTATTTGAGCTTTGGTAGACTTGAAATCATTAAAATAATCAAACTTCAGGCAGTTAGTATATATCTCTAAGTCACTTGAGCACAATACCATGAAATTGCATTTCTACTACTTTGGAATTCAAAAGTCTTTTGTATCTGGTGTAAACAATATAAAAAGCGAAAAGTCTAATTAACTCATTTCTGGCATTAGCTTGCTCAGTATTCAGAAATACTGCTTATTCTGAGGAAAAAAAATTGAATTAAAATGAAATATTTTGTTATACTAATCACAGATAGAATTCTCAAGATTGTATTGGTTACAGTTAGACAATTAGTTTTCATGGCATGAATATAGTATGAAACTAATATTCAAGTATATTGGTCAGTATTTTTCAGCTGAATTACAATAACAGCTTTTTAGTGTTGACCTAACTTTACAGATAAGAGCATTCTTTCATCTCTCAAGTGAGAAAAATAATCTGATTATAGTAACAGACCCTTTTTGTTATTTATTCAACATTCATTCTCTTTATTAGTCCTATTTCATCAACTTTATTTGGAAGCTTATATACCTGTCTGAATATATTTCTTTCTCACACTACCTTGGTTGGGCCTGAGGGCGTATTGTTGGAGGAACATTCTTCTAAGTTGTACAGCACTCTTTTGTCAATTTACTGTACTGAGGTAATTTGGGTTTGCTGTGATGCTGAACTTTGTACCAATGAGGGGTCAAATGCCATAATGGCTGTCCATGGTGGACAGTGTTTGGTAGAGCTCACAGTTTAAGACAGGTTTGGAGTGGCATCCACTTCCTAAACCACATGTCTCTGGAAATTCAATGAACTTGGATAAGCAACAATAGTTATAGAAAGTCATCAGGCCTTTTGTTCAGAGGGTCACTATGAGTTATGCTCAACTCGATAGCAACCAACAACAACACCTCAGTGATGAAGCTGTAGTGGCTTAGTGGTAAGAAGCTGTGTTGCAATCCCAAAGAAATTCTGTTCAAATCCACCATGTGTTCTGCAGGAAAAGATGGGCAATCTCCTATAAAATTTACTGTCTCTAAAAATGATTTTGAAATACTGCTAATGAGTCATTTCCGACTCAATGGCACAGAACAATGACAACCACTTCACTGAGAGGAGTCCTTAGTTGGTACAAGTGGTCAAGTGTTTTAACACAGCTGAAGAGGTGACATGCCTGGTGATCTGCTTCCTAATGGTTCACAGGCTTGAGAACCCTATGGAACACTTATACATTATGAGGGATCCTCCTGAACTGGAATCAAATCCTTGGCAGCAAAAACACATTTATAATAGAGACACCTTTATGATACAGTTATGACCAATGATGTGTAAACAGATGTCTATTATTCACATATGTATGTGCTGTTTTTCCCATATAAACTATAATTCAAATCATTAACCTTTTATTTGTCCTCTACCTTCTCCCTTGCTGAAGGTAACAGATGGTGTTGCAAATAACAATAAAGGAACAGAAAAAACTAACATTTTATAATATCTTAGGCAAAAGGATTTTGTTTCAAGGAAACATTCTTTAATTGTACCTATAGATCCCGGAAGTATTAAATGAAGATGGAA
>NW_006399771.1:23526598-23528061 GCF_000299155.1 Elephantulus edwardii | reverse complement strand
GTTTTTGCATGTCATGGAGTCAGCACAAATAGCCTCACCTCCAGTGGGCTTTCAGAGATGCTAAATCTTATGGAAAGAGATTGCCTCCTCTTTTGCTCTGGAGCATCTGGTGGATCCAAACCCCTATACAGGAGTTATTTCTGCATAGTTTCTTAAAACGGTTGTTTGTTTTGTGTGGGGTTTTTTTTGTTAAGTGTTACCGAGTCACCAGTGACTCATAGTGACCCTATATACAATAGCTCTGGAACATGCCCTGTCCCACACACCTACCCTCATTATTCCAGTTACTTTACAATCCATCTCCTCTAAGGTCTTACTCTCCTCTCCTCTTCCTCTCCACCCTTCAAGCATAATGTCTTCCAAGGACTGGAACCTCCTGACCACATGTACAACGTATATGAGGTAGAGCTTCAAAATCCTAGCATCCAAAGAGAAACTTGGTCTCATCCTCTTCAAAACAGACCTATTTGTTGGGAGTCCACGGTATGTCCAAGTCTCTTCTCCAACACCACAACTCAAAGGCATTGATTCTTCTTCTTTCATCCTTAGTCATTGTCCCACTCTCTAATGCATAGCAAGTATTTGCAACGTCCATGGCCTGGGCTAGCATTTATTAATATCCTAAAAGAGAAATGACTTATTCTAAACTTAATAATAGTCCTTATTAGATAAAAATTCCTGCTAACTTTCCATGTAACAATTTTTTTGCCCTTTACCACCTGTTCTTGCAAGTTTGACCAGTTAATGAACCTCCCCTTAATCCAGAACAAATATATGGCATCAACTATCTCAGGACTATTCATTGATAGAACCATCTAGTTTAAGATGTGGCTTCTCACAAGAACACCTGAACAAGAAAACTCAACACTCCTCAAGCTTATTGCCGTTTACTTGGAATTGTTTCATAGTTGACTCTCCAGTGTCATTTTAGAAGTTATAGATCACTTAGGAATAGTATTTGTCTTTCTCTCATGGACCTGTTGGAGAATTAGAATCACCTGATTTGGAATGTCAGCCCAAACAAAATACTGTCAAATTCTTCACATTTTACTGCCCTGTCATTGCCCTGTAAAACTCTGGAGGTCTAAAAAAAAATGAAGAAACAGATTTGAAAATCTCATACTATTTGTCTTCTATATTCCAGTATATAGAAAAGGCCATTACACTAGAGATATCAACATCAATGTCAGATGAATCTTGGCTGAAAATACAGAGTACCAGAAGGATGTTTATTTGTGCTTTATTGATTCTGCAAAAGCGTTTGACTGTATGGATCACAACAAATTGTGGCTAATATTGAAAAGAAAGATTTGATGTGAAAAACAGTGGATATGAACTTTGTAAGTAAAACAGTATTAAAAAAAAAAGAATGGAAATCCCAGAACACTTGATTGTGCTTATGTGAATCCTATACCTATACCAAGAAGATGTTATAAAAACAGTAAAAGGGAATACTGTGTGGT
>NW_006399771.1:23525406-23526308 GCF_000299155.1 Elephantulus edwardii | reverse complement strand
TATGAATCATAGAGGACTTGACAGCACATAGCAATAATAATAAAACTTTTGTTTCCACAAAATCTTGTCTCCAAGATTGGTTTTTTTCGTGGCAAGCAATAGAACTAAAACTTGGGAAGAAGAGCTAGAAGTTTTCCAATAAGACCTTGATGAGAGCAATGAAGCTGAAAAACTTATGACAGAAATTATATATTTATTCATCATAAATACATAGATCTTACCAACAGTTTAAAAAGAAATAAAATTGACTGCATCTGTGGAAAGAGTTAATATAGAAGCTCAAAATCAGCAGTCAAAGCAAGACCAGGTGCTGACAGTAGAACATACCATCAATTATTCGTGAAAAAGTTGATACTGAAGCATAAGAAAAAGAAAATAAGATCAAGAGAAGCAAAATACAACCTCAAGTCTATCTTACATGACTTTAAAAAACTATCTAAAGAATACGTGTACTATATTGAATACTAAGGTTCAAAGACCAGATGAGTGGATGACTTTAAGGATACCATCTTGAGAAAATTAACGAGTATTTACAAAGATAGAGGAAAAAGAACAAGTCAAAATGAATATCAGAAGAAACTCTGAAACTTACACAAGAATACAGAGGCCAACACATAGTGGGAAAATGCTGAAGTACGAAAGATTGACAGAAGACTTCAAAAGGAATTTCCAAAAGACAAGATAAAGTATTACAAGGAAGTGTGTCAGTGAAAGACCCCAAACTAGGGCTTTTCCCAGACCGCGTGCTACCCCGAGCAACTCACACCAGATCCACTTGCTACAATCACAAGAGGCTTTATTGACAAAGCTTTGGGACGACTTGTATCTCATGTAGGAGACAGGGAAGTCAACCCCGAGCCAAAAAAAGCAAGGGAATTTATACAAGGTCTAGGGGTTCTTTG
>NW_006399771.1:23518446-23520909 GCF_000299155.1 Elephantulus edwardii | reverse complement strand
CAATTATAGAGGTCAGCAGAGGAAAATGGCCAGTACTGGAGGGGTTGGAGTTGTCCTGGCTCTGCGGGCCCTCCGTACACTCGTAAGGGGAGAGCCACAGTGGAATCTGGGCTCTCCAGACCCCTCCGACTGCGAGTCCTCCATGCTGGTCCCTGGGGGGCACTTGCAGGGATGGGGTACCGGGATCAACCTGGCCCTGATATGGGGGAGGATCTTGGCGCATCTCAGGCCACTCAGGTGAATTTTCAATCTCAGGATAAATTTTGGGTGGTGCCAATGGCTAATCTTCGGGGGCCAGAGGAACTCTAGGCTCAGAAGTTCGGGTTTTTAGGGCTAATGTGTGCGGAGGGGTGTTATGTTTCTTCAAAACCCAAGGTTTTACCCACAGCGGTGCATTCTGCACTAAATCCTGCCACATGATGATGTATGGCTGTTGGTCAAGATGCGTGTTTTGTCCTTCCTGGAAAACAAGATCTTTAACTTCCAAAATGATTGTTAGGTCAAATGCTCCCCCTGGTGGCCAACCGACTCCCAGAGCGGGCCACTCAGCGTTACAGAAGGTTTGCCAAGGTCCTTTTCTAACATTAACGGAGAAATTATTAGCCCTGGTTCTTACTTCAGAAAAATATCCTAAAGTCAGGGATAAGGGTATCATCATAGTCTGTCCCATATTAGTCGCCCACAGAATACAACAGACACAAAAAACAGAAGACACACAAGAAGCTCTCTTCGTGACAACCAATTGAAAGCTGCTTCAGATGGGAGAGCCCTCCGGGCCCCTCCTCTCCAGCGGGACACTTTAAGTCCCTCAGACGGACCAGAGACTATTAAAGCCTCTGGATCTGTATTCCACCCAAAGGGACGTCTCCCTAGGGCTGTGACTCATGGTTTTTCAAGCACGTCTGCTTCACCACAGTCGTCCGGCCCTAGCGGGTGCATGACAGCCACAAACTGAAAGTAATCTGAAAATAAAACAGACTTACGAACACACAGGTTTGGTGACGCAGCACAGACAAAGAAATTTTAGAGGATCCTCTTACCTCCAAGTGGCTGGCTGGCGGGTTGCGGGGGTGGCTGCTCGATCCCGGATGAGAAAGCCCCCAAATGAAAACCCCAAACTTGGGCTTTTCCCAGACCAGGCACGACCCCTAGCAACTCACACCAGATCCACTCGCTGCAATCACAAGAGGCTTTATTGACGAAGCTTCGGGATGACTTGTATCTCACGCAGGAGACAGGGAAGTCGACCCCGAGCCCCAAAAAGCAAAGGAATTTATACTAGGTCTAGGGGTTCTTTGGCGTGGAATTAGCTCATTGGCTCTTTGGAAAAGGAGCAGTTCAATTTTAGGTCAGTTACCTGCTGCTGACGTTAGTTAAAACATGGTTTTTGCCAGTAATTGTTTGTTCAGTTTGTGGTCAGCTAGTTCCTGGAACATAAACATTCACACAAGATCAAAGGTATAGGTTGTTATAATACTTGGGTGTGGGGACATTGTTTAAAAAATTTTCCTTTCATCAGTCTTTTGGCAAAAGACATTATGCTTAGTGAAGTATCTCACTCACAAAAGGACAAATACTTCAAGGTTCCATGTTATAAAATAGGACTGACATTGGGGTTGGGGTTTAATAATGTACACTGCATTGAAACAGATGAGGGAGAAAACTTTTTAAAAGGGATATGTAATTAGGTATTGTTGTCATGATACCAGTCCAGAACAAAGGCTGTATAGTGGAGTGGACCTAGGGGCAGGGGGTGTGGGGTGGTGGGGGGTGTGAAATTGTTAAACACTGAAAGAATTTTTTACTTTTCCAAGAGGCAGTGTACTCTGTGGGAGGGTTGGAAGGGAGAACATTGTAACAATGAATGATTGAAAATCCAAAATCTCTGTAAAGTTTTCTTCAGTTATAAAGAATAATATCTTACTGCTCTGTGTTTACCAATATACTTCTATATTTTCTATTGCTTTGTTGCTATTAGTATGTATCTTGCCCTATCTTGAGACAATCTTACCATTCCCAACATACCTGAACTCCTTGCCACAGTCACTGGGTGACTCATCCAGTGTTCCTCTTTTACACGGACCTTCTACCCTTCCAAGCTTGATGTCCTTCTCCAACGATTCATCCCTCCTGAGAACATGCCCAAAGCATACTGGGATAGAGCTTCAAAATGCTTGCTTCTAGGGAGCATTTCACTCTCTCCAGGACAGACTTGTTTGTACTTCTTGGCATTCTTTGTTCAATACTCTTCCCTAACACCACAACTCAAAGGCACCAATTCTTCTGTCATCCTTAGTCATTGTCCTGCTCTCAAACACACAGCAAGCAACTGAGAAGATCAGGGCTTAGATCAGCCATATATTTCAGTCTTTATACTGAATGAGAACGTTGCTTTTTCATTCTCTGGAGAGGTCCTTGACAGCAGATTTTTTCCCAAGGTAACTCTTTTTTTTTTTTTTTTTT
>NW_006399771.1:23509029-23517672 GCF_000299155.1 Elephantulus edwardii | reverse complement strand
CAGTTTTTGTTAAAGGAACTGAGTTAAATCACTTAGCATAATGCTCTCCAGTCCCTCCCAAGTTAGGTTATTGTTGTTATTGTTATGTGCCATCAATTTGCCTATGACTCATAGCTACCCTATGTACAATAGCTCTGAAGCCTACTTTGTCCTGAGCCAACCTCACTGAGTCCAGTACACCTACCCCCATTTCCCTAGTTACTGTATTCACTTCATCTGGGGTTTTCCCCTCCTGCACCATCTGTCCTTCCACCCTTCCGATCACAATGTCCTTCTCCAAGGATTGGTCCTTCCTGGCACATGATTAAAGTATGTGAGATGGAGCTTCAAAATCCTAGCCTTCAAGGAGAACCTTTGTTTCACTCTCCCAAAGACAGATCTACTTGTTTTCTTGGCAGTCCATGGTATGTTAAAGACCACACATCCTCTAGGACCTTAACTCAAGGGCATCAATTCTTCTATCATCTTATCCAGCTCTCTGATACATAGCAAGTAATTGTGAAGAACATGGCCTGGATCAGGCACACCTTAGTCTCTAGAATGACATCTTTGCTTCTCAGTACTCTGGAAAGGTCCCTGACAACAGATTTACCTAATGCAATTTGTCTTTTGATTTTCTGTCTGCTGGTGCCAAGAGTGTTGATTTTGGAGCCAAACAATCTGTGTAACTGTTAACAATCTCAATCTCTTCTACATCCATCATGGTATTGCCAATTGACCCAGTAGTGGTTTATGAAATCATTGCTCCTGAGTGCTTTGTAGTATTCTATTGGATGAATATACCATAATTTCTCAGTCCATTTGATGTGGTTGGGTATTTGGGTTATTTCCATGTTCTTGTGATGGTGAATAACACTGCTATGAACACCGGTGTATAAATCTCTGTTTGTGCCTCAGTTCTCATTTTCTCAGGGTAGATTAAAAACAATGGAACAGCTGGGTCATAGGGAATTTCTGTGTTCAGCTTTCTGAGGAAACATCAAACTGCCTTCCAGAGTGGTTGTACCATTTTATGATCCCACAAATAGTGTGTAAGAGTTCCTATCTCAGCACATTCTCTCCAACATTTATTACTTGCTGTCTTGGTAAAATTTGGCACTGCTAATGGAATGAGATGGTATCTCATTGCTGTTTTGATTTGCATCTCTCTTATTGCCAGTGATTTTGAGCATTTCCTCATGTGTCTATTGGCCATCCAAATATCATCCTCTGTGAAAAATTTTTCCATGTCTTTTGCTCACTTTTTTATCAGTCATTTTCTTGTGGAGGCCCTGCAGGAGTCTGTAAACTTTCTTTTATAAATCAATCATAGAGTTATTCAGTTTCCACATGAGTGTTTTTGTAAGCTTTATCTTCATGTGGTTAATTTAAAGTTTATGGTATTGTGATCTGATAAGATACCTTGTATTATTTCAATGTTTTATTTTTAATTTATTGAGGATCGCTTTGTGTCCTGATATGCAATCAATTCTGGAGAATGTAACATATGGACTTGAGAAAAAAGTGAATTGAGTTTTAGTTGGGTGCAGTACCCTGAATACATCTGCAAGGTCAAATTGGTTTACTGCATACTTTAGCTTTTCTACATCTTTGTTAAGTTTATTTTTAAATCACCTATCCTTTGATGATAGATGATCATAATATCAAGAAAGTAGCAGTGTGCCTCAGTCATTGTGAAAAAACAAAATAACCTTCTCTAAAAAGGCAGACTCAATGAATACCCCAGAAAGAATGAGAAGAAATAGGTTGATGTGGAGTTATTTGAACAGCTATAGAAGAAGATGCAAATGATGAAAGAAATGCTAGAAATTATTAAGAAGGCAAATACCCAGTAACAGCAATCTGGAAAATTAAATATATAACATATAGACAGAGAGCAATTTGAACAGCTATAAAAGAAATGTAAAAAAAAAATTGGAAGAAAAGATTGATAATATAAAGAGGTACAAAAACTTAAAAAATCATCACAAGTCAGAAAGTGTACAGCCAACACAGTACTGGAAATAACAGAAATGCATGAAAATGCAATCCAGAATATTAAGACAGAAATGGGAGAAGTTTCCAATACACTGGTGGGACAAAAAAGTAAAACTGAAGAAATGGACCAAAAAAAAATGGAACAGGAGTCAGAGAGCTGGAAGACAAGAGCCTCACTGGAAACATACTAGAAGAATAATTAGAAATGAGATGTAAAGAAAATGAAGAATACATTAGAATCATGTGAGAAGACATCAAAAGGAACAACACGTGTATGACGGGAATTTCAGAAGATAGGAGTAACAGGGAAGTCACTGAGAAAATGGTGGAAGAAGTGCTAAAATAAAACTTCCCTGGTATTTCAAAGAATGAGGAAATCCATATTAAAGAAGCACAGCAAGACATACAATAGTCAAATTCTCCAAATTAAAAGATTAAGATAGAATACTAAAAGCAGCACAAGAAAAGCAGTCACATACAAAGGGGAAGCAATCAGATTAAGTTCTGATTTCAGGAGAGATTATGTGAGCTAGATTGCATATACAGAAAGTTGAAAGAAAACAGTTGCCAGCCAAGTATCCTATGCCCAGCAAAGTCTCCATTAAAGATGAGGGAGAAATTAAATGCTTTGCAGAAATGAAGGAAATAAAGTAATTTGTGAAAACTAGACCAAAACTACAAAAATGTTAAAGTGAAGTCCTTCACATGGAGACATCAAAGGAAAGTGGACAAAGCATAGTAACCAGAAACAACAGAAAAAGAAACACTGAAAAAAAAAGTAAAACCTGACCTGACATTAGTCACATTTGATGTGAATGGACTAAAATGTGCCCATCAAGAGAAAAAAGAGTAGCAGAATGGATTAAAAAAGAAAAATCTAAAGTTTTTTTCCTAATAGATGTTAGGTTGTTGTAACTATATGATGACCCAGGGTAAGACAATGTTTTCTTAAGGACCTGTATATTGGTGTTCCTGTCTTGGGAACAACAGTCAACCTGCAGTGGGATGACCGTTGCCCTCCTGAAACTGTGGCTCCAGCTGGCCTCTCCTGCTTGAGCTTAAGAAATCCCGCATGATGAATCTAGATATCAGTGTTTAAGGCCAAAGTACCTGTCATATCGGTGCCCCTAGTGCTGGACAACAGCAGTTGGCCAGTTTCTAGGTGAAAGAACAGTGAGTTCTACAGGTGTTGGGGGCAGTGGTTTAGTCTTCTGGGCTGGAATAAAGTCTGAAACTGCTACCCCTCAACCTGACAGGCAGTGGTTTAGTCACAGGCCAAGTCAGTGTGCCTAGCTTTGGCTCCAGCCTTTAGCATTTACTGGAGAAGTAATGGCTCAAAGATGTTTCTGGGCCAGCCCTGCCATGTAGCCCTTGGCATCTTGCAGCAGGGCAAAAGTAAGGTCCCCTAAGAGCAGGTCTCATGAGAGGTGTAGGTCTTGCAAGAGAAGTAGGTTTCCTTTCATGTGATATTAATATTATTTGATAATTTCCACATTCTGTTGGATTGCCTTTTATGGGAATATGGGTTAACATAGATCTTTTCCAGTCAATCAGTTGTACTGCAGTTTTCTTGGCACAATCTGGGGAACACATTCAAGGCTGAATGTGTTTATTGAAATATGTCAAGTAATATTCCATCAATTTTGTTAATTAGAATTCCATCAATTCTTGTGGCCTTATTTTTTTGCCAATTCTTTTAGAGAAGTTTGAATTTCTTCAGTTATTACAATTGGTTCTTACTCATATGCTATTTTCTATAATGATTCTGTGTCAATCAATTCTTTTTGGAATGGTGACTTAATGTAGTCCTTCCAACTTTTTTTATTGATTCTTTGTATAATTAAATATTTTGCCTGTAACACCTTTTATCTTATACCTGGAGGCTTGAATGTGTTCTTTAGTTTCTTCACCTTGAGAAATGCTGAGTGAGTTCTTCACTTTAATTTTCTGACACATTTTTATTTTCTTTACACAATTCTTTATAATACTTTGTTTTGTCTTCACCATCTGCTCTATGAAATCATCTCTTTAGCTCTTTATCATTTCCTCCGTTTGTTATGCCTTATTGATTTATACTATTTCTATCTCATCAGTTCTCAGGAACATTGTTTAACATTTTAACCTTCTCAAATTGAGCCACTTGTTAAATATGTAATAAAGTCATAATTAAAAACCAACAAAACAACCATTAAATCAATCCAAACACCTTTTTATCAAATGACGTAAAGTCTACTCTGTGATGTAGTTGTCATTGGTTTGCCCTGTTCTAACTTGTGTGTGTCTGAAGACTTTAATTGATTAACAGCATGTTGTTGTTGTTGTAGTTGTTATGTGCCATCGAGTCACCTGTGACTCATAGCAACCCTATATACAACAACTCTAAACCCTGCTCTATCCTGCTCCAATCTCCCTGTCTCTGACATATCTACCTCCATTACCCCAGTCACTGAATCAATCCCTCTAAACGAGAGTCTTCCTCTCCTGTGCTGTCCCTCCACCCTCCCAAGCATGATGTCCCCCTCCAAGTTTTGGTCCCTCCTTGTACCATGCCTAAAATATGTCAGACTAACCTTCACAAGCCTTGCCTTCAAGGAGTACCTGATTTAACTCTCTCCAGGGTGAACCTGTTTGTTCTCTTAGCACTCCATGGTATATTCAATACTCTTCTTCAATACAGCCTCTCAAAGGCATCAATTCTCCTTCTATCATCATTAGTCATTGTCTAGCTCTCTGATGCATAGCAAGTGATTTCAAAGACCATGGCCTATATCAGGTGCACCCTAGTCTCCAGACTGACATTGTTGCTCTTCAGTACTTTGGAGAGACCTTTAACAGCAGACTTTCTCATTGCAGTATGTCTTTTCATTTCCTGGGTGCTGGTGCCAAGAGTGTTGATTGTAGAGTCAAGAAAACTGAAGCTGCCAAAACTCTCAGTCTCGGCGAGCTCTGGTGGCCTAGTGGCAGGAAACTGCACTGCGATCCCAGAGGTGAACGATTCAAATCCACCAGGTGCTCTGCTGAAGAAGGAGAAACAATTGCCTCCTGTACCAGTCAGATCCAATTTGACGGTACACTCTCTTCACCATTTATCTTGATGTTGCCAATCGGCACAGTGATGAGAATCTTTGTTTTCTTGATGTTGAGCTTGAATCCATATTGAAGGCTGAAGTCCTTGACCTTCTGCAGGATGTGCTTCAAGTCCTCATCAGTTTCAGCTGGCAGGGTTGTAGCATCTGCATAATGCAGATTGTTGATGAATCTTTCTCCAATCCTGATGCCACATTTCTCCTTAGCCTCCTGGATGAGTGTTCAGAGCTTCAGTTTGCTCGGCTCCACAGTCAACACTCTTGGCACCAGCAGTCAGGAAATCAAAAAGCGTATCGTGATGGGAAAGTCTGCTGTTAGGGACCTCTCTAACGTACTCAGGAGCAACAGTGTCTCTCTGGAGACTAAGGTGCGCCTCATACAGGCCATGGTATTTGCAATCGCTTTTTATGCATCAGAGAGTTGGACAATGACTAGGGAGGACAGAAGGAGAGTGGATGCTTTTGAGCTGTGGTGCTGGAGAAGGGTACTGAATGTACCCTGGACTGCCAGGAAAACAAACAGATTTATCTTGGAGAGGATTAAACCAAGCTACTCCTTGGAGGCAAGGGTTCTGGGGCTTCGTCTGACATACTTTGGACATGTTGCCAGGAGGGACGGGTCCTTGGAGAGGGACATCATGCTTGGGAGGGTTGAGGGACAGCGCAGGAGGGGAAGACCCTCTATGAGATGGATTGATTCAGTGACTGGGGTAATCGGGATGGGTGTGTCAGAGGCGGTGCGGTTGGCACAGGATAGAGCAGGGTTTAGGGCTGTTGTGCATAGGGTCGCTATGAGTCGGAAATGACTCGATGGCACATAACAACAACACAACAACATATTGATTGAAAAGATATAGAGATATGACACATTTCTGGCTTATAGCCTTCCCAATTTTGAACCATGCAGTGTTTCCTTGCTCTGTTCCTGCCTTCTTGTTCAAGTATAGGTTTCATATTAGCATGATGGAGTGTTCTGGGATTCCCATTCTTCTCAGAGTTAGCCACAGTTTGTTATGATCCACACAGATAAATAATCAATGAAACACAGATAGACATTCCTCTGGTACTCCCTGCTTTCGGCCAAGATACATCTAACATTAGCTCCAATATTCCTAGTACCATCACCCCTTCTAAACCCAACCTACATTTCTGGTGGTTCTCTGTTGATGTGTTGTTCTAGTTATTTTTCTTGTAAAATGCCAAGTAACTACTTTCCTTATTTTGTCCCTTGTTTATTTTACATTCATTTTTGTATTTTTTTGTTTCCATGTTTTATCTGTATTATTTTGACTAAAGTATCTTCTTTTTCACTAGTGCATACACACACATACAAACACACATATACACTTTACACATTGTTTTTGCTGGACAATACTGAGTCAATTTTACTCACAGTGATGCTATAAACAACACATGTGAAACTTGTCCTATCCTGTGTCAACCTCATGGTCTCCTCCAGTCTATTGATACGGTCAATTTTTAAGTTCACCTTGAAGGTTCTCCTTTCTTTTCTCGGATTTCTACGTTTTCAGTCTGATATCCTTTTCCAAGGACTGGCCCTCCTGACAACATGCTTTCAGTATTGGAGATGGAGTTTTACCGTCCTCATCCCTAAGAAGCGGTCTGTTTTCAGTTCCTCCATGATGGCCTTTTGTTCATTATTTTGAGAGTCTATGAAATATTTAATACTCTTCTACAACACCACAATTCAAAGACAACAATTTTTTTCTCTAACTCTTATTTTTTTGCCCTGCTTTTAGACTCATGCAAAGTAATTGCAATCATATATACTTTAGTCTTGAAATTGACACCTTTCATATTAATAATTAAGAAATACATTCAAGCAAAATACCTTAGTTCTGTCTGAGCGTGGCCCTTTCTTTCATTTCTTCCTAAGAAGTTCTTACTGCTAAAAAGGCTAACATGCTTGGTTGTTAACTGAAAGTCAGAGATTTGAGTTCAATCCAAAGGCAATTCAGAGGAAAGGACTGGTGAGCTACTTTGAAAAATCAGTCATTTAAAATTTAAGGGAAGTTGGTGTACTCTGGCACTCATTGGGTCATCATCAGTCAGAATTGGCTTGACAGTCATCTGCACATTTATTTTACCTTTAAATTGTGGTAACCTTGAATTTTAATTTTTGTTTCTGTAGTTCTGGGTTGTTTTGTAGATGTTTGAGTGTTGACTCTCTTGTCTTTTTAGCCCTGCATTCACAAATTGACAAATACATAGAGAAGCTTTGTCTCACATACTTGGGGATGTTGTTAGGAGAAGCTATTCCTTGGAAAGGGACATCATGTTTGGGAAGATAGAGGTTCGGAGAAAGAGAGGAAGTCTCTTAATGAGATAGATTGACACAGTGACTGCATTAATGGGCCCAAGTGGGTCAGAAATGCTAAGAATGGCACAAGATAGGACCAGATTCATATCTATTATTCATAGGATTGCTATGACTCATATTCAACTTAATGAAACCTAACAACAATAACAAAACTGGAGAGAAGCAACAGCTGGAATTAGGTTTCTGTTTTCTAGAATGTTAGGCCCTTAAGCACTATTAACTCTCTTAGTTGCTTTGCAATAATTCCAAACTTCAGAGTTTGGGTTTGTTTTTTGAGGATTTGGTTTCGTTTTTTTATATCTAGGTTTTGGATTCAATCCAGGTTAAAGATTTTTCTTTCCCCCTGCTGGGTGCTGTTTTATTATGTACAGAACATGAAATCCTTTCAAGTTGATTTTCAATCCAGTTTAAAGGCAGTGGGAGGGGTTAATTAACAATAACATTCAATTTAAGGAGTTACATTTTTAACATTATTACATATGTGAACTAAATGAACTTCTGGTTTTAAGGACTACTGGAAAATAAAAGCACAATCTTTTGTGACAAATTCTATTTTTACCATTAACAATCATGCTCATGTTTTGCTGTGTCGGTAAAACCAATATAGTGTGTAATGAAGAAAAGATACACATTACCTGAATAAATCAATAGCTTTTAAAATTTCTAAATCTATTTAATAGTTCAGTAGTTTCAGTGACCTGAGTCTATTATTAACCTAATTACCATATTGATGTGATCTAACACAGTATTTTTAAAATGCCATCAAGCTCTGATATTTGCATCTAATCTTACTTCAATTATGTTATAGCACCTTTTAGGTTTTTTCTTAATATTTCACTAGCTCTTTCTATTTAAGGGTCACCCTCCAACATGCAACACTAATTTCAGTCAAACTGAGAAATACTGTGGCATGAGTAATTTATTTGACTTGTCATTCTAGATGAATATTGCTAACTTTTTCCTTGTGTTGTCTTCTGGCTCATAGCTTTAGTTTTACTTCTCATAGTACATTTTTTTTATTCCTTTATCCCCCCCTCCTTTTTTTTAACAGATATCCTGTATGCAGGCAGATAAGGCTCAAATACTGAATCTAGTTTTGAAGTTCCTAAACTGGCAAATTTCCCTTTTAACTTTTTGGGAAAAGACCAGTTTGAAAATGATGAGACTCATTTATTTTTGGTATCGCATAATCTAAAATAATAATGGCTATTGGATTCCTTTTGCAAAGCTAAATGAATA